>NC_137739.1:19888485-20245485 GCF_963264785.1 Psittacula echo | reverse complement strand
GAGCTCTGTCTCTTGTTATAGTCTTTCAGAGAAGGAGAGATGATGTGCAGTGTTGGACTGTTGCCTGCTGATGACACTGCAGAACTTGTCTGGTCACTGCTGAGCTCGTCTGGTTTCATCAAAGTTCATTCTTTGTTGGGATGATGATCAGAGGGAAGTCAGGGCCGGTGACCTGAAGACATCTAGTTGATGGGCTATAAAAGTGCTACATAGCAGGCAATAGCATACAATTGAGTTCATTGGCTGTTTTCCCCTAAAATCAAATCCCCTTGAGGTATACATTGGACTTCCCCATCTTCCCGCATTACCCACCAAGTATATCTGGGTCCCTGAGCAAAGCGATCCCACGAGTGGGTTTGCCTTTACCTAAAGCAGGAATAACCCAGACTGTCTTCCCCAGCAAATTCTTTATGTGCACCACAGGAACTTTATCCTCCTGTACAGTATGTAAAAGTTCTGACTGTGCTGGACCAGCCCAGTTGGCAGATCCTCTGGTATTGACCAACCAGGTGGCCTTTGGTAAATGTGTATCCCAATGTTTGAAAGTCCCGCCACCCATAGCTGTCAGTGTAGTTTTTAACAGCCCATTGTACCGTTCGATTTTCCCAGAGGCTGGTGCATGGTAGGGGATGTGATATACCCACTCAATGCCATGCTCTTTGGCCCAAGTGTCTATAAGGTTATTCCGGAAATGAGTCCCATTGTCTGACTCAATTCTCTCTGGGGTGCCGTGTCACCACAAAATCTCTTTCTCAAGGCCCAGGATAGTGTTCCGGGCAGTGGCATGGGGCACAGCGTATGTTTCCAGCCATCCGGTGGTTGCTTCCACCATGGTAAGCACATGGCGCTTGCCTTGGCGGGTTGGTGGGAGTGTGATATAATCAATCTGCCAGGCTTCCCCATATTTGTACATCAGCCATCGTCCTCCATACCAAAGGGGCTTTAACCGTTTGGCTTGCTTAATTGCAGCACGTTTCACACTCATGAATGACCTGTGCAATAGTGTCCATTGTTAAATCCACCCCTCGATCACGGGCCCATCTATATGTTGCATCTCTGCCCTGATGGCATGATGGACCCACCAGGCCAAAAATAATTCACCCTTATGTTGCCAATCTAAGTCCATCTGAGCCACTTCAATCTTAGCAGATTTCTCCACTTGTTGGTTGTTCTGGTATTCCTCAGTGGCCCAACTCTTGGGTACATGAGCATGTACCTGGCTTACCTTCACCACCAGTCTCTGCACCCAGGCAGCGGTATCTTGCCACAGTGCAGCAGCCCAGATGGATTTACCTCTCTGTTGCCAGTTGCTCTGCTTCCATTGCTACAACCACCCCCACAGGGCATCCATGAGTCAATATAAAGTACTAGCCACTTTTCTTGTTCAGCAATGTCCAAGGCCAGCTGAATGGCTTCACCTCGGCAAACTGACTTGATTCACCCTCTCCTTCAGCAGTTTCTGCAACTTGTTGTAGAGGACTCCATACAGCTGCCTTCCATCTCAAACGCTTCCAAAGCACTGGAGGGACCCACGGAACTAGATACTTGCCTGTACTGTCCCACGCACCCTGCCACTCATGACTGTCCAACCTGGAGGAAAATCTTTTGGTGGTCCTCCTATATCGCCGTCTAATCCTAGATAAGACTTGAGCCAGACCCTGCTTAGCTTCCACAACTGGACAAGATCAGGCATTCTCAGGGTGGTCACGCCACAGGCAAAACATAGCATATGCAGCAACAAGCTGGTTCCCAGCAAGAGGAGCAGGGTGCTTTCAAGGGCATTGAAGGGATATTCAGGATCTTTAACTCTTCCAGAATCTACTCCCACTGTAAATAGTCTGGTAGGGGAGCTGAGAACATAAGGGAATGTCGCCTTCACGGGTTGACCACCCAAGGAGGGGAAAAAAGATGTGTAATTGCTAAACACTTCCATTATATACCTCCCAAAGTATAGAGGTGGTGACCACACTGGGAACGCAAGCCAGATCAGTTTCATGATCAATGAGTCTATTGTATTACAAGTCATTATCCTAAAGTACAGTGAAACAAGAACCTTAGCCCACCCCCCCAGCCGATAAACACTAAACCAGCAAATACCAACTGCAAGTAAAGTACGACATGCTGAAACTCTGAGATCAAGAGCAACAACTTCGAAAGGCAATAAATCAGCATTGTGATGAGTGACTATTAATCCAAAACAATAAATGCTTATCACAAATACGATTAGACACACTCTGGTCAGATCCGTCATTGTCTCAACCCTTCATGCCTCACGTTGGATGCCAAAAAGAACTGCTGGGGTTTAAGCCCAGCCGGCAACCCAGAACCACACAGCAGCTCACTCACTCCCCCACTTCCTCCCACCACTCCTGGAGGGATGGGGATGAGAACTGAAAGAATCTAACTCACAGTATCACAGTATCACAGTATGTTAGAGATTGGAAGGGACCTCAAAAGATCATCTAGTCCAATCCCCCTGCCAGAGCAGGAACACCTAGATAAGGTTACACAGCAATGTGTCCAGGCGGGTTTTGAATGTCTCCAGAGAAGGAGACTCCAAACCTCCCTGGGCAGCCTGTTCCAATGTTCTGTCACCCTCACTGAGAAGAAGTTTCTTCTCAAGTTTAAGTGGAACCTCTTGTGTTCCAGTTTATACCCGTTACCCCTTGTCCTATCATTGTTTGCCATTGAGAAGAGCCTGGCTCCATCCTCATGACACTCCCCCTTTATATATTTATATACACTAATAAGGTCCCCCCGCAGTCTCCTCTTCTCCAAACTATAGAGACCCAGCTCCCTCAGCCTTTCCTCATAAGGGAGATGCTCCACTCCCTTAATCATCTTTGTCGCCCTGCGCTGGACTCTCTCCAGCAGGTCCCTGTCCTTCTTGAACTGAGGGGCCCAGAACTGGACACAATATTCCAGGTGCGGTCTCACCAGGGCAGAGTAGAGGGGAAGGAGGACCTCTCTCTACCTACTGACCACCCCCCTTCTAATACACCCCAGGATGCCATTGGCCTTCCTGGCCACAAGGGCACAGTGTTGGCTCATGGTCATCCTGCTGTCCACAAGGATACCCAGGTCCCTCTCCCCTACACTACTCTCTAACAGGTCGTTCCCCAACCTATATTGGAACCTGGGGTTGTTCCTGCCCAGATGCAGGACTCTACACTTTCCCTTGTTATATTTCATCAAGTTTCTCCCTGCCCAACTCTCCAGCCTGTCCAGGTCTCGCTGGATGGCAGCACAGCCTTCTGGCGTGTCAGCCACTCCTCCCAGCTTAGTGTCATCAGCAAACTTGCTGATAGTACACTCAATTCCCTCATCTAAATCATTGATGAATATATTAAATAATACTGGTCCCAATACTGACCCTTGAGGCACTCCACTAGATACGGGCCTCCAACTGGACTCCGCCCCATAGACTACAACTCTCTGGCTTCTGTCCTTCAGCCAGTTCGCAGTCCATCTCACTACCTGATCATCCAGACCATACTTCCTCAATTTAGCTATGAGGATGCTGTGGGAGACTGTGTCAAATGCTTTGCTGAAGTCAAGGTAGACCACATCCACTGCTTTGCCATCATCCATCCACAATGTTATTTCCTCATAAAAGGCTATGAGGTTGGTCAAGCATGACTTCCCCTTGGTAAAGCCATGTTGACTGCCCCTCATAACCCTCTTATCCTTGATATGCCTTAAGATGGCACCAAGGATAAGGTGTTCCATCACTTTCCCAGGGATGGAGGTGAGGCTGACCGGTCTATAGTTACCCGGGTCCTCCTTCTTGCCCTTTTTGAAGACTGGAGTGACATTTGCTTTCCTCCAGTCCTCAGGCACCTCTCCCGTTTCCCAAGACTTGGTAAAGATGATGGAGAGTGGTCTAGCAATGACTTCCACCAGTTCCCTCAGCACCCACGGGTGCATCCCATCTGGACCCATGGATTTATGGATGTCCAGATTGCTCAACTGGTCCCTAACCTATTCCTCATGGACTAAGGCAAACCGCTCCAGTGACCTGACTTCATCTGAGGTCTCAGGAGTACAAGGCTCTTCAGGACTGCCTCCGGCAGAGTAGACTGAGACAAAGAAGGCATTCAATAACTCTGCCATCTCAGTATCTTCTGTCACCAGGGCACCCATCCCATTCACCAGTGGGCCAACCTTGCCTCTGGTGTTAGTTTTATCAGCCATGTAATTGAAAAAGCTCTTTCTGCTGTCCTTGACCCCTCTGGCCAGATTTAATTCTAAGGAGGCCTTAGCCATCCTAGCTGCCTTCCTACATCCTCTAGCAGCAGCCTTATATTCCTCCCGAGTGGCCAGCCCCTCCTTCCATGACCTGTAAACTGTCCTCTTCCACTTGAGCATACCCAGCAGTTCCTTATTTAGCCACGCAGGTCTCCTGGTCCTCTTCCTTGACTTCCTACTTGTCGGGATGCTCTGCTCTTGAGCTCGGAATAAGCAATTCTTGAATGTCAACCAACTATCTTGGGCCCCTTTACCTTCAAGCAGCCTTGCCCATGGGACTTCCCCTAGCAATTGCTTGAAAAGGCCAAAGTTTGCCCTGCTAAAGTCCAGGGTTGCAATTCTGCTTGCTATTGTACTGGTCCTACCACACAAGATCCTGAATTCCACCATCTCGTGGTCGCTGCAACCAAGGCAGCCCTCAACCTTTACTGCTTCGACCAGACCCTCCTTGTTAGTGAGGATGAGATCCAGCAGCGCTCCTCTCCTGGTTGGCTCATCCACCATTTGCATGAGGAAGTTATCATCCATACACTGGAGGAACCTCCTGGACTGTGGCTGGGTTGCTGAGTAGTCCTTCCAGCAAACATCAGGGAAATTAAAATCCCCCACGATGACCACGTCCTGTGACTGTGAGGCTGCTCTCAGCTGCTTGTAGAAGGCCTCGTCAACTTCCTCACCCTGATCTGGTGGCCTGTAACAGACACCCACAACAGTATCGCCCCTGCCAGCCTGCCCCTTAATTCTCACCCACAGACTCTCAACTCGCTCATCCCCTGTTCCTGGACAGAGCTCAGTACATTGCAGCTGCTCTCGCACATAAAGAGCAACCCCACCACCCCGCCTGGCTGGCCTGTCTTTCCTGAAAAGGACATAGCCCTCCATGAGTATATTCCAGTCATGCGAGCTGTCCCACCACGTCTCTGTAATTGCCACCAGATCATAATCTCCTGACTTAACACAGGTCTCCAACTCCTCCTGCTTATTTCCCATGCTGCACGCATTGGTGTATAGGCATTTCAAGGAGGGAGCTGAGCTCACCAATTTCACCCTAGGATTATAGGAGGCCTTCCAGTCTTCATCAGTCCTAGAGTGCTGCCCCACTGGGGCAAGCCCAGCTACAACCCCATCCCCCTTCGAATCTAGTTTAAAGCTCTCCAAATGAGCCCTGCTAATTCATGCCCCAGCATCCTTTTGCCTCTGTGAGTTAAACCTTTCCCACGTGCCATCATCCGGACTGGAGCCTTATAAAACCAGCTGTTATCAAAGAACCCAAAGCCCTGCCTAAAGCACCAGTCTCGTAGCCAATTGTTTACGGACTGAATTTTCCCATTCAGTCCCACATCATCACCGGAAGATGGAAGAAGTGAGGAGAAGATCACTTGAGCCCCAGACTCTTTCACCATCCGCCCCAAGGCCCTGTAGTCTTTCTTCATCCCCCTCAGACTGCGGGAAGCAGCTTCCCCCCCACCTGTCTGGAAGACCAGCAGCGGGTAGTAGTCTGTCGGGTGCACCAGGCTGGGGAGCGCCTTGGTGATATCCCTGATCCGGGCTCCAAGCAGACTACACACTTCCCTATGATGAGGGTCAACTCTGCATATCGGGCCCTCTGTTCCTCTCAGAAGGGAATCGCCTACAACAATGATTTTTCTTTCTTTCTTGTCAGAGGCAGTCTTGAGGCGTGAAGTCGACCGCCTTTTCCTATGTGACCTTGTAGTCTGGCCTTGCACCACATCCTCACTTACCTCTCCATCAAGATCCAGGGCCTCAAACCTATTACTGAGGGGCACCTGGGAAAGCAGGGCAGGAAGGGAGGAAGGTTGCCCACGGTTCCGAACTGGAACTCGCTTCCAGCCCTCATCGTCTTTTTGGTCCCTTACCTCTGCGCGACAGCTACAGAGCAGGGGCTGTCTCGGGCCATCCTCCTCTGTCTGAGAGGACAGGGGGTCCATCCCCTTGTGGGGGGTTTCTCCCTGGAACCGTTCCTGCTGACATGCTAGGGAGTTACTCCACCAGTCGATCTCCCTTTCACAGTCCCTGATGGTCCTCAGCGTCTCGACCTCCTCCTTAAGTTCTGCCACCAATCTAAGCAGATCTTCTACCTGCTCACACCTCACGCAGGAGGAATGCTGGCCTCCCTCCCTTGGCAGCAGCAGGCTCTGGCACTCCCTGCAGCCAGAGACCTGAACAGCCATGGTTTGGGGCAGGGTCTCTGTCTGAGTTGCTACAGTCTCCTTACTGCAAGCTCTCCTTCTGGAGGCGACCATATTGGTCAGCAGTCTGGGACACCAGCAACAGAGTCCACAACACGACCTGCTTGTTCCTCCCTGCGCCTGGTGGGCAGCGGTCGCTACCCTCCCAAAGGCTCTTTCAAGGCAAGGGGCAGGGGTGCACTCGCCGTTACCGCAGGAACGCCCCCTGCCACGTCAGCCGCTCTCTCGCAAGGGCTGCTGGGGCTTCGGGGATCGGGAGATGTCGGGAATCGCGATGTCTCTGCGCTGTCCCCTCTGATTTTCCTAATCTCTTCTGACCCTCGTGGTCTCTGAAGCGTGCCGGCTCCGGCTCTAGCTGTGCTAGCTCCGATCAGCTGACTGACTCCCAGGGGTTGAGATAAGAACAGTCCAGTAACTAAGGTATAACACAAAAATAAACAAAAAATAATAATGATAAGGGAAATAACAAGGGAAGAGAATACAACCACTCACCACCCGCCGACCGATACCCAATCCAACCTGAGCAGCGATCTAGCCCTTGCGGGTAACTGCCCCCAATTTCTATACTGGGCGTGACGTGCTATGGTATGGAATACCTCTTTGGCTAGTTTGGGTCAGATGTCCTATCTCTGCTTCCTCCCGGCTTCCACTCCTACCTGGCAGAGCATGAGACTCAGAAAAGTCCTTGGTCAGCTTAAAGATTACTTATCAAAAACTAAAAACATTGGTGTTATCAGTCTTGTTCCCAGGCTGAAAGTCAAAAACACAGCACTGACTGCATACTGAGAACGAGAAAAGTGACTGCTACTGCTGAACCAAAGACAATAGCTTTATAGAGAGTTAAATTATTTTTTAGCCATAGATTATCTGGTCTGCAAAACATAGCAATAATCTAAATAGTTTCTTGCTGTTTTCTTTTTCATCAAGTGGTATATATGTCATATTTGTCAAGCTAAACTGGCACTGCTTAGCTGCATCTCTCAAGACTTATATTGCTAGTAACTAGGGGGGATTCTCCTTGGAGACCATTTATTAGAGAGAAGGGATCTCAGATCTGTTTACATATTCACGCTTAAAGCCTTGTGTATCTAATATTCTTTATTTTGCTAAAGATTTTTTGTTTCTTTTATGGGAAAAGAAAACCTCAGCATTGCATCATGCCAGGTCAAATAGAAACTTGATCAGTGATTCTTTGGATAGTACATATGTTGCAGATGTGTGATTCTGGAGGGGTTCAGTAAGCCAGCTGAAATGGGCAGCAGATGTTTGAAATTTGGCTGCTGTGTCATTTCCTACTGTTTAATCTGTTGGGTTTAATGTCAAAAAGAATTACAAGAAAGATCCATCGCCTGAGTGACATTAAGAAAATTTGTTCTTTTTGTTGCTCTGCCTGACGGTTTAGCAGGTGAATTGTGGCATTATTGCATTGACTGGAATAAGCATTAGAGTCATCAGAGGGTCAAGTTTTCTTTCTTTGACTGAATGTGTTATATTGCTTTCTGACCCTCCAAATGTCCTAACACCTCCCTCACTTATCTCTTCCAATAAGACATCTTTGACAGAAATCACAATCTCTGTTTCCTTCTCAAAGGACACACTAGAGATGCAATGGAGTACACGTCTGTCATTCTGTTGAATTACCGTGTTTGTGGAGAAGCTGTTGATGTCCTGAAGTGGCTTCAATAATCTACTCCTCACTCTCCCTGGGAAAACAATATGGGATTATTCTGCTTCAGAAGACAGCAGAATCAGCTAGAGCTTGAAACAGTTCTAAAGCCTCACGTAAATCCTATAGAAATAAAATGCATACTCATCTCTTTAGCTTTACTAAATCTGCAAAACTGGATATGGAGACAGCAGACATCAGGTCAGGTACATCATGATGTTAGGACTTCGTTTACATTTGCTTGAAATCATAGCACAAAGAAAGCATGTGGTTTCTTGGAGGTTTTGCAAGTTAAACTAGTTGCTACTCTCTTTCAGTGAAAAACTGAACAGTTGACTGCACACTGGGAAAAATAAATGCTACCTTCTTCGTGGTCCCAGTGTCTAATCTGTTAAAGATTAAAGATGAGTGTCATTGTGTTTGGTTTGTGTATCAAGGTTTTGGTACTGATGGACAATGTGTGATGAATTCACTGTGACCACTGTTCCCTGTCCCTGGCAGGAGAGAAGGTTGAGAATTTGGGAGTGAAGTTGAGCTTCCTGAGGGTAAGAGGGGAGGGACGGGTCAGGGGAAAGTGTTATAAGGTTTGGGTTTTATTTGACATTGTCTTACTCAGATTTGATTGACAATAAATTTAATTAATTCCTCAAGTAATGTCTGTTTTACCTGTGATTACTTGTGTTGTATTTTTCCTTTGTTTAGTTGAGGAGGGGAGCGATAGAGTGGCTTTGGTGAGCACCCTGTGTCCAGCCAGGTTCAACCCACCACAATCATTTAGAATTTACAAATAGTTAAGGAAGATGAGAACACCTTTCAACTCATATCTTCCTATTACACTACACAAGCATGAAGGTTGCTCTAAATAATGACTGGTTTGTACTTTATTCCACTAGTACCTCCTAACTCATAACAACGCAGGAAACCTTGGTGCTGAAGGATGGCACTTAACAACAAATCATAGTTAGGAGGCCAGACCAAACCCAAAGATCTGAATTTCCACAAGTTTCTACTCAAAACAGCAATTGAAATTCTTCATGTGCCTGTACCTGAAAACCTAATGTTCAATAAAGATGATGAATGGAAAGATTGATAATTGCCAGTAAGACATTTGACATTTTCATTTACATAGACTTTACTGCAGTTATTTTGAAAGATGACAATTTTTTTCTTCTTAAGGGAAAGTCACATCTAGTGTAGGAGGTACCTGTGTAAGAAATCGGAATTCTCAGCTACTCTGTAGGTAACATTATCAGTGCCTACTTTGCCCTGTGATATTTACAACACCATATATTTTACCATATATTTTACTTTGTATCACAACTTTTGTTATAGGTTGGATTTCGATTCAGATTTGACTTTGAATTTAACAGCAAATCTGATTCTCGGTTGTCTTCTGCATGTATTTGGAGATCTGTAATTCCCCATAGTAACTCATAATGCAATTATGAATTGACAAACCCCTTTCCCTCCCTGTTCTAAATCTGGTTGAAGCATTCAGAGTCTGAATCAATATCTTTGTTTAAGATAGTACATAATGAAGATGATGGCCAACAGGAAATGCAGTGTGTAAATGAGCCATTTCCTTGAATCCATTGGATTTCAGCTGTTTGCCTGTTAGTTTTCTTTTGTATTCTGAATAGCTGAGGGAACTGGGGGAGGTTAGTCTGGAGAAGGAAGGCTCAGGGAAGACCTTATCGCTCTCTACAACTACCTGAAAGGAAGATGGAGCCAGGAGGTGGCTGGTCTCTTCTTCCAAGCAACAAGTGATAGGACAAGAGGAAACGACCTCAAGCTGCATCAAGGGATTTAGACTGGATATTAGGAACAATTTCTTCACTGAGAGGGTGTTTGGGCATTGGAACAGGCTGTCCAGTTTAGTGGTGGAGTCACTGTCCCTGGAAGTGTTCACAAATCATGACATGGTTTAGTGGTGGACTTGGCAGTGCTGGGGTAAAGGTTGAACTTGATAATCTTAAAGGTCTTTTCCAACCTGGTTGATTCTATACTAGATTCTGTTTGAGGGATTGCGGGATTGACTGGGGACATTTCTAGTGTGTTTCGCTGTACTAAGGCCAGCACTATGTTGCTCTCAGAGTGAGCGCCCCTTTGGAATGATGCTGGTTTTGCTCTATGCTATATTTCACTCTGTGTAAAGCATTATTCTGAGATAGAAACATGTACTGGTGAGACATTGCCCTTGCAGTCCTGTGTCTAGCTCTGGGCAACAACACAAGAGTTACGTGGAGTTACTGGAGCAAGTCCAGAGGAGGCCACGGAGATGCTGCAAGGGCTGTAGAAGCTCTGCTCTGGAAACAGGCTGAGATAACTGGGCTTGTTCAGCCTGGAGAAGAGAAGGCCCTGGAGAGACATTTTAGCAGCTTCCAGTGCCTAAAGGGGTTACAAGAAATCTGGAGAGGGACTTTTGACAAGGGCCTGTAGGGACAGGACAAGGAGAAACGGCTTTAACCTGACAGAGGGGAGACTGAGGTGAGCTCTTAGGCAGAAGTTCTTCCCTGTGAGGGTGATGAGTCACTGCACAGGTTGCCCAGAGAAGCTGTGGCTGCCGCATCCCTGGCAGTGTTCAAGACCAGGCTGGACAGGGCTTGGAGCAACCCGATCTAGTGGAAGATGTCCTTGCCCATGACAGGGGGTTGGAACTGGATGAGCTGTAAGGTTCCTTCCAAACAAAAACATTCCATAATTTTATGGACATCCAGCTGTCACACAGAACCTGAACTTTCTCAGGGACAGTTCTGTCATAGGGCTGGGGTTTCACCCTGACTAGTTTTGAGAGGTAGTAGTACTGCTGTTCATTACTGTGCAGGTATTAGGGAATTCATTACTTGTAGAAGAAACTGTTTCTTTCCTCTTGTAATACAGTCAGATACTCAACAGGAATATTACTGAATAAATATCAATAGCACTAGTGCAAAAATGCAAGTGCATCTTTTTCCTGAGAAATGGAGAATAGCAAGATTAGTAGAGAGAGGTACAGGCAGTCACATCTCACACCTATCTCACTGGATGTTGTATGCAGAGCTGGGTTTAATGTTTCTGCCCACATGTCAGAAATGCAGTTTTTGCACTGCACTAGGTAAATCTGAAGGTGAAATAAAGCTGGGAAATGCAGTAAGAAACCCTGAAATTCTTACACTGTTTGCAGAGAAGGAAATAATGATATTACATAAAAGCCCTATTTTTTGAGGAAATAGGTTGTTAAAATAAATATATATATTTCAGAATTAGTAATATGATTTTGTCAAAATGAGGAGCCTTGTTTATCACAGCATAGGAACAAGGCCTGGGTCCATGAGATATGTGGTGAAGGGGTTAAGGAAGTGTGGTAGTTGCAACCTCCTGATGGGGATGATGGGCTGCAGATGGAGGTGATTAGACCTGTCATGCAGAGGCCTGATGGCTCTTAAAGCTACCTTGATTGGGTGGAAGAAGGAGTAAAGAGAATGTTTGTGTTCTGCTTCTGCACAAGACCTGCAGCCTTACCAAAGGTAATTAGAGCTCTCCTTATCTGTCATTTGCATATAATAAATACACCAAAGTGAGGAGGTGGCTGTCTTCCACATAATCAATGATGTCAGCAACAGGTAACTTGACTGCAGTTCCACTTTCTGTCAGAAGTGTAAGTCTGGTATTTGAGCTTCTCTAATGAAGAAGATGAGAATGTGACTATACATTGTAGACAGGTTGATGGGCTTGCTCCTCTCTTCTCCCCAAAACAGGGATGCCTCTTTAGTAAGTTTTGTGCCTCTGACTACTTTAGATTTTACCTGGGTGGAACTAAGCTTGATGAATTGCCCGTTGGTTTTTGCATATAAGCTCCATTAATCATTGGGTAGCTTTGGATTTTAGCACTAATGCAGTAAGTAAATTTATTAGTGCTAATTCTGAATCTGTGTTTTTGTTGCTGTAATAATCTGCAATATTTGTGAACCCATAATTGTGAAAGTTCTTGTAGGGTGTGACTGGATGTGTAGTATTGAATTGGTGATAATCAGAAGTTAAGCTGAGCTGATCCCAGCCCGTCTGACCACTGAGAACTGGCTGGAATGCAATAGAGGGTATTTTCTGCTTAATTTCTATACATTTAACACAACACAGAGCAGAGGAACAGAGAATGAGAGGAGAAAAAAATCTGTGCTATTGAACTTCCCAATTTTCCCTTTCTGCCTGAAACTGTTAAAAATGAGATATAGTAAAACAAGAATTACCATTTAAATAGCATGTTAAACATCAGAAAAAATTGTTCTCTGACACATGAAAAAGTATGACAGGATACCAGAAGGTCCTCCAGCCCATCTCTGGAGTCTATCCTCCTCCTCTAGAAGAGAACACCTGCTCTATAGAACTCCTGAAACATGATTATTTAACTGGATTTTATAAAATTAGTGATGCAGACTAAGCGGAATATTCTGGTGCTCACTTGCAGAAATTCTCCCAGAATGTGTCATCTTTGTGGCAGTTTCATGATGTTTCTTCCTGGGCTACCAAGAATTCTTACTGAGGAATGATTTACTCTCTTTGTAACCGTCTTTTTAAGTTCCTAAGTTTTGTTTTCACTAAACTGAACAATGACTATTCCTTTCATTTGCTGTCACAGATTCTAGATCAGTGTTTGCTCTTCTTCTCTTGACTTTCTCAAACTGATTGACATCTTCTTAGCAGTGTTGCTTCTTCTTGCAGAGATAATCCTGAGCTGAAGCCTTACTAGGGCAGGGTAGAGGAAAAATACATTTTCCTTTATCTCACAGACAGATTCTAGTCTATATGTTAAGGTTTCATAATTACTTTTTTCATTAAGGCTGCTGATTTGATAAGGCTGCTTCTGACCCATGATATTCTATTTGTTGTTGATATTCCATTTGCTGTTGATCTTTAACAGTCTGTCCTTTCTTAGACTTCAGTCAGTATTATTTAACCATAGCAAATATTCTGTGTTATCTGTTGGTGCATCTTGATAAGGTTAGGTTTTGTGCTCAGAAATGGGATGAAAGACTTCACCTCTCACTTGCAGAAGAGTTGTCAAGTTTACCATCCATTAAGTTTTTCATTTACTGGGAACTGTTTTACTTGAAGTGGCACATCAGCTGCTCCTTTGAATGCTGGTTTTGTGCTGAGCCCTTTAGAGGCATTCTTCTAAGGCACACTCTTTCATCGCTTAATTTGAAATAACTTCAGTCACTGATTTATGTGTGTGTTTTCTGGAATGTGCTGGGAGAAGTACCTGTGGCTTTTCACAACACACATTGTCTTTTTTGGTTGGCTTCTTTTCATCATTGTCATTCATGCAGCATGTCAGTAAATAGATATGAAGAAGTTCAAATCCTTTTTCTTTGAAACTCATTGACTTTTAGTCTCCTTGAATAACACTACCTTAAGAATAAAACTAAGACCTGTTTGGAATGACAGCTTCAGGTTATTGGCCATCTACACTAGAGATAATAGTTTTTGGTTTAGCTCTATCAGCTAGCCTGTGGAAAAGGCAAGAAACACAAAGTGTAATTACTGTATATATTTGTACACAATTGGATTTTACTAACCTATGCTTCTGATAAATGAAAATCATATTTACTTATAAATTGGTTGTTTTTTTTTTACCTATGTTACTTGTTTGTCAGTTTGTTTCTATGCTTGTCAGTTCTACATCAAACCAATCAATATATAGATTAATTCCTAAAACCTGTACTGAATCAGTGTGAAAAATCAGATATTTAGAATTTGTGAAAGTTCAGCTAGTTTTAATGCTAAGGACTTTGGGTACCCATATGGGGGGTGGTAAATGAATAGGAGTGTATTGACTTTTTGAAACAACATTTGTTGTGTAGAAGCACTGAATTAGAATAAGATCACTAAGGTTCCACTCTGAACTGCTAGAATAGCTGCTACCTTTGGTCTGTTGGTTGTTTTCTGATTTAACTGTGCTTTCACAGGAAAACACAGATTTTTCGGTTTTATTTATTTAATAGTAATCATTAGGGTTGATGTATTTTCATGTTTTAATTCTCAAGTTCCTGCAGAACTATATTAAATTTTTAAAAGTGGCTAGAGAACAAAAATAGCTGTTAGAGAAACTTTAATTATAGTGCTTGCAGGTGGGAAGAGAGACAGTAGGTCATGTCTTCATTAAAACCTAATTACCTAGTGTAGATAAAGCTTTCCCTTCTTACAATGTGCCTCCTTTTTGAATAGAAATCTGACAGTTGATTGGGCTGGAGTTAGAGGAAGTGTCAGGTCAACTGGTGTACTTGGAAGTAGCTTTCCCATTGAAGCCACACTCAGCCAAGGCAATAGGAGTCAGTTTTAATGAGGCTGGTACTGCTCAAGGAGGAGATATACCATAAATTAGTCATACAAGAAAAATGAGACATAAAGGGGTATACAGAAGAGATGAAACAGTTTTGGCAGGCAAAGAAATGTTATTTCCTACTGAGGGCACATAAGTCCTTCAAAATGAAAGCAGCAGATGGCAGGGGTATTGTTACCAAGTTGGGATGACAATTCTTTAGAAGCTGATTATTGTCAGGATCTTTCTCTGATGAAGAATCAGAAATGGGGTTTTCTTAGTTTTGGTTGCCTGTTTCCTGTTTGTTCTCATGGCAGACAGAGACAGTGTCAAGATTTGACTTTTCCCATGGCAGTGGCATCCATACTGTGTTTAAAACTACATGCACAAATGAGACGTCAAAGTTGTGAATTTTGATGGAAAAATATGAATTTTGGATTTATGGTAATTTAAATCAAACCCTGAAAGTAAATCTACTTAGAGAAGTTTGCTTCTTACCCGTGCAGGAGTTGACACTCCTGTAGTTTTCTTTCCTACTTCGCATTGGAGTATTCCTATGTATGTGTTCCCCGAACATTAGCAAACTTATTCTCATAACGAAAAGATAATTTAAGAAAATATGTCCTGGGTTCAGCAGTAGCAGTCAGTTTTTCTCCTTCTTGGTGGCTGTTGCAGCACTGTGTTTTTGGCTTTTGGCCTGGGAACAAAGCTGATAACACCAATGTTTAGACTGACCAAGGACTTTGTGGGTCTCGTCCTCTGCCAGGGAGGAGGAGGGGCCGGGAGGAAGCGGGGACGGGACGCCTGGCCCAGGCTAGCCGGGGAGGTATTCCATGCCACAGCACGTCATGCCGGGGGATGTGGCTGGGAGCTACCCGGAAGGGCACGTTCTCTTTTCTGTCGGGCTGTCTTTTCCGGCGGGCGGTATCGTATTCTCTTCCCTTGTTATTTCTCTTATTATTATTATTATTGGTGGTAGCAGCAGTGATTTGTGTTATACTTTAGTTACTGGACTGTTTTTATCTCAACCCGTGGGAGTTACGTTCTTTCGATTCTCCTCCCCATCCCTCTGGGGAGTGGGGGGGTGGGGGGGGGGGAAGTAGACTGCGTGGTTCTAATTTACAGCCGGGGCTTAAACCACGACAGTTCTTTTTGGCACCCAACGTGGGGCACGAAGGGTTGAGATAACGACAGATCTGACCGGAGTGTGTCTAATCGTATTTGTGATAAGCATTCAGTGTTTTGGATTAATAGTCACTCATCACAATGCTGATTTATTGGCTCTCAAAGTTGTTGTTTTTGATCTCACAGTCTCAATATGCCGTAGCTTACTTAGAGCCGGTATTTGCTGTGTTAGTGTTTTTCAAGTGTGGGGCTTGGGCTAAGGTTATTGTCTCATTGTATTTTATGGTAATGACTTGTAATACAATAGAAAAATTGATCATGAAACTGATCTGGCTTATGTTCCCAGTGTGGTCACCACCTTTATACTTTGGGAGGTATATAATACAAATGCTTGGCAACTATACATCTTTTTTCTCCTTCCTGGGTGATCAACCTTTGAAGGAGACATTCTTTTACCCTCCCAGTGCCCCTCCCAGACTGTTTACAGCATCGTTTGAGAGTTTTGAAATTTTTGAGTGGCCTTTTAATATTGTTGAGACCTGTTTGCTGATTGTGATGGGGGTCACCATGTTGGCACGCATACAGAGTGTGTTTTGTCCACAACCATTACGTCTGATCTCAAGAGTTAAGCAGAGTCGGGTTTGGGTCTTGTCTGGGGTTAGACGACAAAATGGGGGACCGAGAGATTTTCCCCAAGGCTGGACAGCCATGAGTGGCAGGGTGTGTGGGATAGTATGGGCAAGTATCTAGGTCAGTGGGCCCCTCCAGTGTTTTGGAATTTCACCACCGAACAACTGCAAAATCCAGAAGAATTAGTAAAACACTTAAATGAGGTGTGTTGTCCTCCTGGTCATACCAGAGAGGGACAAATCATGTCAACGTGCTGGGGCTTGGCCTATGCTTACCGGGCCTTGTTCAACACTATCCAGCACCTTCAAAAGGGAAAAAATGTCCCTGGATCTGAGGGCGGAGCAACAGACAGCACAGCTTCTCCAGCTCCGAGCACAGCAGCTACACAACCCCCAGCGACAAGTACAGCCACTACGCAAACTTCGACTGCAACAGACAGTGCAGCTACCCCAGCGACAAGTACAGCCACTACTCAAACTTCAACTGCAACAGACAGTGCAGCTACCCCAGCTCCAACCACAGCAGCTACACCACCCCCAGCGACAAGTACTGTTGCTACTCAAACCACAGTGATGACTGCAGCTAATCCAGAGGACCAATTCGTACCAATATCGATTGCCCCTGTACGCAAGAGAAAAAGCAAAAAAGAGGCAAGAAGGGTGAAGCAAGATGAAGAAACAATGTATTCACCACCCGGGCCACCATCTGATCAGGAGTCATCATCACATGACAAAGAAGAAGAAGAGGTGACTTCTCGACCTCGGACCTCAACCGAGCTACGGAATATGCGAAAAGATTTTACCCGTCAACCAGGGGAGCACATCATCACCTGGTTGCTCCGATGCTGGGACAATGGGGCCGATGGTCACGAACTAAGAGGTACAGAAGCCAAGCAGCTGGGATCACTTGCTAGAGAAGGGGGAATTGACAAAGCAATTGCAAGAGAGAAAAGGTCCCTCAGTCTTTGGAGGCGGCTCTTGGCAGCTGTGAAAGAAAGGTTTCCATACAAGGACGATGTTATGAGTCGTTCGGCCAAGTGGACTACTTTAGACAAAGGCATCCAGTCTCTGAGGGAATCAGCCATCGTAGAGATGATCAATCACATCAAACCGAATAACGGAGATATACCCATAGACCCAGATGAAGTCGAATGTACACGACCCATGTGGCGAAAACTTACACGGAATGCACCGTCATCATATGCCCATTCATTGGCAACAGTAACCTGGAATGACATAGTAACACCAACAGTGGATGAAATGATTCATGAACTCCGAGAGTTCGAAGACAATCTCACCCCTTCCATCATCTCAGCTGTGGAAAAACTGTCCCAGGATGTCAAACAATTGAGGGACGATCTGTCTGATTTATCCAGCTCCTCATGTGTACCAACACACGTCTCAGCTGTTAACAAAAGACGTCCTATTGTTCGAGACAGAAGATATAGAAGGCAAGCACCACGGGCCACCCTATGGTTTTACCTGCGGGATCATGGAGAAGACATGACGAAATGGGATGGAAAACCTACTTCAGCTTTGGAGGAACGGGTGCATGAATTGAAAATAGGAACAAGGGTCAAGACTAATCATCCCATGAGAGCTGTGGCTTCAGTCTCTGGTGAGCAGGTTCCCAGATGGAGCGGAAGAGCTGATTTTACTCCAGCTCCTGTGATAACGAAGAATAATCCCTTTCAATATGACTTAGGTGTCCAACGTTGTGATGACTGTTAGAGGGACCCTGCCTCCAGCCAGGTGGAGGTAGGGGACAATCGGATTTACTGGACTGTGTGGGTCAGATGGCATGGCACATCAGTCCCACAGAAGTATAAAGCTCTCGTAGATACCGGTGCACAGTGTACCCTGATGCCGTCAAGCTGTCAAGGGGTGGAACCCATCTTTATTTCTGGAGTGACAGGAGGATCCCAAGAGTTGACTGTACTGGAGGCTGAGATCAGCCTGACTGGAAGGAAATGGCAAAAGCACCCCATTGTGACTGGTCCAGAGGCTCCATGCATCCTCGGCATAGATTACCTCAGGAGAGGGTACTTCAAAGACCCAAAAGGGTACCGATGGGCTTCTGGTATTGCTGCTTTGGAGACTGAGGAAAATGAGCAGCTGTCCACCTTGCCTGGTCTCTCAGAGGATCCTTCTGTTGTGGGGTTGCTGAAGGTCGAAGAACAACAAGTGCCAATCGAGACCACAACAGTGCACCGGCGGCAATATCGCACCAACCGAGACTCCCTGATTCCCATCCATAAACTGATCCGTAGACTGGAGAGTCAGGGAGTGATCAGCAGGACCCGCTCACCCTTTAATAGCCCCATATGGCCAGTGTGAAAGTCTAACGGAGAGTGGAGACTAACAGTAGACTATCGTGGCCTGAATGAAGTCACACCACCATTGAGTGCTGCTGTATCGGACATGCTAGAACTTCAGTCTGAACTGGAGTCAAAGGCAGCCAAGTGGTATGCCACGGCTGATATTGCCAATGCATTCTTCTCAATTCCTTTGGCAGCAGAGTGCAGGCCACAGTTTGCTTTTACTTGGAGAGGTGTCCAGTACACTTGGAACCGACTGCCCCAGGGGTGGAAACACAGCCCTACCATCTGCCATGGACTGATCCAGACTGCACTGGAACAGGGGCAAGCTCCAGAACACCTGCAGTACATTGATGACATTATTGTGTGGGGTGATACAGAGGAAGAAGTCTTTGAGAAAGGGAGGAAAATAATCCAAATCCTGCTGAAAGCTGGTTTTGCCATAAAACGGAGTAAGGTCAAGGGACCTGCACAGGAGATTCAATTTTTGGGAATAAAATGGCAAGATGGACGTCGCCAGATCCCTACAGATGTGATCAACAAGATAAGAGCAATGTCTCCACCAACTAATAAGAAAGAAACACAAGCTTTCTTGGGTGCTGTGGGGTTCTGGAGAATGCACATCCCAAATTACAGTTCGATTGTAAGCCCTCTCTATCATGTGACCCGGAAGAAGAACGATTTTAAATGGGGCTCTGAGCAACAACAAGCCTTTGAGCAAATTAAACGTGAGATAGTTCATGCAGTAGCCCTTGGACCAGTCCGGACTGGGCCAGATGTAAAAAATGTACTGTACACCGCAGCTGGGGAGAATGGTCCTACCTGGAGCCTCTGGCAGAAAGCTCCAGGGGAGACTCGAGGTCGACCCCTCGGCTTTTGGAGTTGGGGATACAAAGGATCTGAGGCCAGCTATACCCCAACTGAGAAAGAGATACTGGCAGCCTATGAAGGGCTTCGAGCTGCTTCGGAGGTGATTGGCACTGAAGCACAGCTCCTCCTGGCACCCCGGTTGCCCATTCTGGGCTGGATGTTCAAAGGAAGGGTCTCCTCTACACATCATGCAACCGATGCGACATGGAGTAAATGGGCTGCACTAATTACGCAATGAGCTCAAATAGGAAATCCCAGTCGTCCAGGCATTCTAGAAGTCATCATGGACTGACCAGAGGGCAAAGATTTTGGAATGTCACCAGAGGAGGAGGTGATGCATGCTGAAGAGGCCCCACCATATAATAAACTGTCAGAAAGTGAAAGGCAGTATGCCTTGTTTACTGATGAGTCCTGCCGTATTGTGGGAAAGCATCGGAGATGGAAGGCAGCTGTATGGAGTCCTCAACGACAAGTTGCAGAAACTGCTGAAGGAGAGGGTGAATCGAGTCAGTTTGCCGAGGTGAAAGCCATCCAGCTGCCCCTGGACATTGCTGAACGAGAGAAGTGGCCAGTACTTTATCTCTATACTGACTCATGGATGGTGGCAAATGCCCTGTGGGGGTTGTTGCAGCAATGGAAGCAGAGCAACTGGCAATGCAGAGGTAAACCCATCTGGGCTGCTGCACTGTGGCAAGATATCACTGCCTGGGTGCAGAACCTGGTGGTGAAGGTACGCCATGTGGACGCCCATGTACCCAAGAGTCGGGCCACTGAGGAACACCAGAACAACCAACAAGTGGATAAAGCTGCTAAGATTGAAGTGGCTCAGATGGACTTAGATTGGCAACATAAGGGTGAATTATTTTTGGCCCGGTGGGCCCATGACACTTCAGGCCATCAGGGCAGAGATGGAACATATAGATGGGCCCGTGATCGAGGGGTGGACTTAACAATGGACACTATTGCCCAGGTTATTCATGAGTGTGAAACACGTGCTGCAATTAAACAAGCCAAACGGTTAAAGCCTCTTTGGTATGGAGGACAACGGCTGAAGTATAAATATGGGGAGGCCTGGCAGATTGATTATATCACACTCCCACCAACCCGCCAAGGCAAGCGCCATGTGCTTACCATGGTGGAAGCAACCACCGGATGGCTGGAAACATACGCTGTGCCCCGTGCCACTGCCCAGAACACTATCCTGGGCCTTGAGAACCAGATTTTGTGGCGACATGGCACCCCAGAAAGAATTGAATCAGATAATGGGACTCATTTCCGGAATAACCTTATAGACACTTGGGCCAAAGAGCATGGCATTGAGCGGGTATATCACATCCCCTACCATGCACCAGCCTCTGGGAAAATCGAACGGTACAATGGGCTGTTAAAAACTACACTGAGAGCAATGGGTGGGGGAACTTTCAAGCATTGGGATACACACCTACCAAAGGCCACCTGGTTGGTCAACACCAGAGGATATGCCAACAGAGCTGGCCCAGACCAGTCAGAACTTTTACATATTGTAGAGGGGGACAAAGTTCCTGTGGTGCACATGAAGAATTTGCTGGGGAAGACAGTCTGGGTTATTCCTGCTTCAGGTAAAGGCAAACCCACTCGTGGGATTGCTTTTGCTCAGGGACCTGGATATACTTGGTGGGTAATGCGGGAAGATGGGGAAGTCCGATGCGTACCTCAAGGGGATTTGATTTTAGGGGAAAACAGCCAATGAACTCAATTGTATGCTGTTGCCTGCTATAGCCCATCAACTAGAAGTCTGCAGGGCACCAGCGACTGGCCCTGACTTCCCTCCGACCATCATCCCAACAGAGAATGGACTTTGATAGAACCGGACGAGGTCTACACTAAAGGAATGATCAGCATCAGCAGGCAACGATCCAACATTGCACACAGCTTCTCCTACCCTAAAAGACTGTTACAAGAGATGGAGCCCAACATCATGAACCGAATGGACTCAGTAGCTTTATAGGAATTGGTCTGTGCACTAAGATAACAGTGCACTGAGATGAGAGTGAGGGTAGATGGAAAATGTGGGATCTGAGCATGACGTGAATGGTATGGAATAAGGGGTGGATACTGTCCTGGGTTCAGCAGTAGCAGTCAGTTTTTCTCCTTCTTGGTGGCTGTTGCAGCACTGTGTTTTTGGCTTTTGGCCTGGGAACAAAGCTGATAACACCAATGTTTAGACTGACCAAGGACTTTGTGGGTCTCGTCCTCTGCCAGGGAGGAGGAGGGGCCGGGAGGAAGCGGGGACGGGACGCCTGGCCCAGGCTAGCCGGGGAGGTATTCCATGCCACAGCACGTCATGCCGGGGGATGTGGCTGGGAGCTACCCGGAAGGGCACGTTCTCTTTTCTGTCGGGCTGTCTTTTCCGGCGGGCGGTATCGTGTTCTCTTCCCTTGTTATTTCTCTTATCATTATTATTATTGGTGGCAGCAGTAGTGATTTGTGTTATACTTTAGTTACTGGACTGTTTTTATCTCAACCCGTGGGAGTTACGTTCTTTCGATTCTCCTCCCCATCCCTCTGGGGAGTGGGGGGGTGGGGGGGGGAAGTAGACTACGTGGTTCTAATTTACAGCCGGGGCTTAAACCACGACAAAATATTAAGTCTGTTTTCCCAAAAATGAGACAAAACTTGAATAAACAGGCCTTGGTGCCTGTAAATTTCTTTTATTGTATTATTTATGATTATTATCTACCAGCTTCTTAGGCCTCTTAAAAATTCAACTGTGCATTTAGAGTATGTATATAGAGCAGCTGCGTTGTGTTGCTATGTTATGTTCAAGCCATCTAAAGCCAGCAAAATTCTTGCGCAAGCCAATTATAGTTTTCACATGGACAGATTTTCAGGAAACTAAGGCACAACATAATGAAGCAACTTGCTTAAGGTTGCATGAGTAGCCTGAAATAGAGATGTGAAGGAGTTCCAAGACAGGATCCCAAGCATAAGACCATCTTTCTTCCTTGTACGTAGCGTTTCTGTGTAGAAATGTATCTGTTTAGTTGATAAATTGTTTTTAGATAAGAAAATGGAAGTGTTACCAATACACTTACTCCTTTCTTTAACAAAGCTCAGAAAATATAAAACTTGATATTCTTTATGTGTATGGACTGTCATTATAAAAGCTATGCCAATCGTATCTTTTCAGCTTATTTAATGGATTGACACATCATAAATTAAATAATTCACTAGGTTTATTCACTACAGGCAGAAATAGTTGTTCTCAACTCTTTCAATATAGCTAATTTTCACAATGCTGCAAACATTAACTACTGAATGGATCCAGCTAAGTCAATTAATTTAATGAGCCTTACTCAGAGTAATAAGAATTAAGTCACTGCTAAAAAATACACTATGATAAACTATGCTTTTTGGAAGAATTTATGCAAAACCCACTGTTAGTGGCAAAACATTTCAGTAATTCAACTTGTCAGAAGAAGCCATATAAAACTGCTTTGGTGGAGCACTTGTTCCTGGAATGAAATAACATTTCATTTTTTAGATTTTATTTGAGTATACAGAAGCTGGTCACAATCTGTGTTCAACTGGATTGACTCAACTGAACATTCCCATTGTCTCAAGCATTTAAAACCCTGAATCAGATCCTAGAAAACTCTCTTCCCTAGGCTTCTAAGTCTTCAAGTAGTTGGATTTTCAAGTTTGTTTGGGGTTTGGTTTGGTTTTGCTTTTGCTTGGTTTTGTGTTTTTGTTTTGTTCTGGTTTTTTTTGTTGTTTTGGTTTTTTTTCCCTCCTTTCTATAAATGTAGCATTAGAATCTATTTAGAAAATACAGAATCTATTTTACTGCAAGAAGTGTGAAAATGAAGATTCTTGCAAAATAAATTCATTACTGGAGTAGTGCTTTAAAGATAAACCCACCACAGCAAAATATGTTCTGAAACAATTGGAGCTGTCAACATTACAAATTATATAAGACTTGTACTTTTTTCCAACAGTCTGCTTTCTATATAATGACCAAATTACTAGTAATTTTGTATAATTAATAGTCATTGGAATGAAAGCCAAATGATGTATTAGATAACATGTCTGAGTTCGTCTTTGCCAGTCTTAAAGCACTTCCCTAATAAAACTTGAATCAAGTGCCAGCAAATCAGTAATGGCATGAATCTGTTTCTGACTGTTGCAGCACTCAGATGCCACCCAAAGACAACAGTTTCCATTCTGTACTGTGTTCTGGTTTAATTTACACCTTAACAATATATTAGTGTCTGTACTTTTCTGCTGGCTACCAACACAGAAGTCCACAGAGATAACCTCCCCTGTTTCTAACAGAAATATAAACCCACCAGGAAAACTCAGGATATATTTTCACATTTATTTGTTCTTTCTCCAATCTCTTAATCTTTCTGCTGATGCCATTTCAGAGATAATTTCAACATTAGCATCAGTGAGCTATGATGCTTTATATTTCTAAGCTTTTCTCTGACCAGCAAAAAGCCTAAAGGATTATATTTTTCCTTTGCTCTCTTGAAAAGTTGACTTTTACTTCTTTGACAGGAAGCCCAACATGTTTACTGGAACAAAGTAAACTTCCAAAAACCTTGCAGACCTTTCTCTCTGTTTTCTTTGAATGCCTGATTATTTTATATTTAGTTAATCTACTAATTTAATGTTGAAATCTCTATTTCAAGAGAAAAGCACATAAACAGGGAGACTAAAATATCTGCATTGCCTAGCCACAGAGGTATGCTACAGTTAATGGTTTGTTGAAGCATATTCTGTGCCATCTATACATGCTGCTCTTATTATGTCAGCCAGGACAGCTGAATGTCACCCTGCTCTGGCAGATCTCAATAATCTTCTATTGAGATGCATGGGAGGATCAAAATTAAGGAAGAGACCAGTATTCCTACAGGTAAATTCAGAATCCTAAATCCAAGAGGATGATTCCTGAAACCCATGCCCTGGTGACTCTGAAGTTTTTCATGCTCAAACTGTAGTGCCTCTTCTGTCCTCTGTGATAGTAGTACGGAATTATTGGGAATGGGGGAGGGGGAGGGTGAATAAGACTAACATTCCTGCAGAAAAGCCCATTTATTGATGAAGTATTTTAACTCTTATGTTCTCTTCCTAACATCAGAATCTCAAGCACTCAAGTACATTTTAAATGTTTTAAATACAGTATGAGGTAGAGGTCTAAAACTCGGTTTGATCTGAAAAAGTTGTTGAACTAAGGCTCCTCCCTTCCTAGAGGTTAAGGGTGTAGTAAACAATACCCATCAGGAACGTTTTCAGGATAAACATACTTTGTGAGGACAGACTAGATGGTATTTTGATTTATTCTCTCCTTCTCCCTCCCCGCCTTATTTTCTGTGTTTAATCAAGTATTTCACTTTTAAAAAGAACAGTTGCACTGTGGTTTAGAAAACTGAGAAATCTTGTGGTATGATCCTCAGTTACGCTCCCTGTCAGAGAGTTTTCCTTATTTAGCTGTTTCTTCAGAAGATGTTTCTTTGAGTTTCAAACAGCCCTGAATAGCTTATGTGCAAGCATACCCACTGTAACTTTTAAATGTTTAGTTATGTAGGAGTTGGGTTCCTGCTTGATTGTCATAATAAATCACTTCAAATCCCATTAATGAGCTCTTAGTTAACTTTACAAGACCCCACAGTAATTCAAGTTAAAGTGAAAACTAACAAGAAGTGGTGGGATTTGCCTTGTTTTTACTAGGAATGAAACTGGCAACACAACTTCTGTAGTTTGGTAATGGCATAGATTTATGTAATTATAAAGAGACAAGACAGTCTATGGGTACCATTTCGATTAGCTTCACAAGTCCTTGCTTGGTTTGGCTGACTCATTATTTCTGCTCTATAGAGGACAGTATTTTGAATATTCCTTAGCTACTGCTTCGTAGCCCTGTTCACAAAAAACCACTGCGCAAACCTTGAGTAACTCAATTGAGAAACTTTCATGTACTTTTGAAGTTTTCTATTGATTTCATCTTACTGTTTTTTCTTTATTATGAAATGTATCAACCAATAATAATCTCAAAACCAAACCTTTCCCATTTAGTGTATTGAACATCTAGTCATAGAGACTTGTGTGCTCAACTGAAAAGAACTGAAATATCTGCATTGGCCTTATTTGACAAGAAGTTTATAAACCATAGTGCTTCTTGTATTTAAATTTTTGCTGATATTGGATTGAATGTTTTAGAGTCTCTGAGTGGACAAAAACAATTAAGAGATAATCAGATTGGAAAGATGGACAATTCAGTCCCAACCAACAGCCTTATATCAGAAAGATACAGAGATTTTAGGCAGTATGCTAGATTCTCTGTGGATGTGGTATCTTTTTGTAAGCCAGGTCTCTTAAGAGTGTTCATCTTAAGCAACACTGCTCTTGGAAGTACTCTGAGACAGTTACTGAAATAGAGCTGAACTTAGTTATGTTTCCTCAGTACTTTCTAATACAAAACTTAATCAGTTCAAGTAAAGCTGGTTTGGAACCTTCACCATATGAAGTTGCAGATAATGGAATACTTTAAGTGCAAGCAAGCTTCTGTGAAATTCTGCAAGGTTCTTATTTTTAGTACCAGTGAGATGTGAAGATAGCCTTGTGATTTTCACATCATATTTTTCAAGGAACTTATTAAAACTGACTGTTGTGTACTAGAGCTGATCATTAGTGTGAACAGCTCCGTTGAGATGAACAGGGAAGAGACCTTTTCATGAGGTATCTCTTCAGTCTTTTTCAGGCTATTTGCAGCACTACCTATATCAAGTTTGCATCCAGAAAATTATTTTCACAATCATGGGGTCTAGCAGATTTGTTGACTTCTTTCTTTGCCTAGGTTACAGATCCAGTACTTCAAAGACTGAAACTTGACCAGAATCAACAAAAAAAAGTATTTTTAGTTTTTCAGTCAATCGAATCACAGAATGGTTTAGGTTGTTTAAGGTCATCTAGTTCCAACTACCTGCCATTGGCAGGGACACTGCAAGCTAAACATGAAGACCAAGGCAAGGCTTTGTCCAACCTGGCCTTGAACACTGCCAGGGATGGACCATTTACCAATTCTTTGGGCAGCCTGTGCCAGTGCCTCACTACCCACACAGGGAAGAACTTTCGTATATGTAACCTGAACTTCCCCTGTTTAAGTTTAAACCCATCACCCCTTGTCCTGTTGCCTGATGAAAAGTCCCTCTAGAACATTCTTGTAGGCCCCCTTCAGATATTGGAAGGCTGCTCTGAGGTCTGATGGGGTCTATGAGGTCAGTTCTTGTTCTCATTAAATTGTTTTTGAAAGGCAGCAAGTGCAATAAACATTTGACTTACTAGTTTAGTCATACTTTGACATTGAGTGGATTTTCTACCAAATACTTAAAACACTGGTAAACTTTCAGATCCTAAAGGGGAAACCATAATAGAATACAAACCTGCTTTATTTTCCATCTAGCAGCAAGTGGTCTGTTTGTTCATTTATATTACTTACTATCAAATTTGATTATTTATTACCAAGTAGCTATCTCTGTATCTTGAAAAATAAACTCCTGATGAGGAGGTCAAGTGGAAGGACCCCCCGGTAAATTCTGTCTTCAATGCAATACTGTTTTATGGGTTGGTATTCAACTGTTGGTATGAATTCACAGCACCTGACTGAAAAATGCTTTACATCTGGTCACATTTTGACTTAACATGTCAAACTATGCTATAATTTATTCACATAATTTAATTTTTTGTTCAGTAGCCAAGCTGAAAAAGAACTTAATTATATGGTTTTTAGGTTTTCTGAGCATAGAAGTTTTTTATTTGTCATGTCAGGGTGAATGAGCCATTCAGACAGGTTAAATTTTGGACTTTTTTTCTGCAAAAACAGTGGATTTTTTGACACAAATGCCTAAGTTGCATGAAGACTTGAAACAGACTGAGAACTAATAGTTGTGGTGATGACATATCTATCACCTTCCCAGAAAATCCTATTTTGAGAGCTCAGCTGACGGCAAAATAATATGATTTAGACTTCCACCTCTGAAAGTGTTTTTATATGGGTATCCTCCTTCTAGAAACACTTTCCTTTTCATGATATGCTGTAGTTCCTCAAGTTGATGGATAGTTTGAATTCATCTGAAACTTAATTACTCTAAATGTTTTAAACAATATTGCTAATTTTGAATAATTAACTTAACAGTTACTAAATATACTTTTCAGGAGTTTCAAATCCATTTTGTTTCACAAGTTATGACTGGCTATTTCTGTATTATTTCTAACACTAGTTTAAACATGAAAAACTTCTTCCAAAATGAAGATTAGTTATGGCCAAAAGTTTAATTTAAAAAATAAACAAAGATTTAAATGAATATGTTTACCTGGAGTAAATAACTCCTATATATTCACATACCTAGCATGCTTCTCTAAATGTTTGAAATATACATGTCATAAAATGACAATAAATGTATCTGGAATGCTGGAAAAACTAGTGCAGAGGGTAAAATAAAAGTATGACTCTTGTGAACATTAAGGTCTCATAGTTTTATTTAATTGTACACTGTGGAATGGGTGAGACATGTACAGGCTGTACACATTTTAAAGTAGAAAAATTGAGGAGACTTCAAACAGCTTCCTGAATCTGAAACAGATTAATTTGCAGGGTGTATGTATATCATCATAGAATCCTAGATTGGTTTGGGTTGGAAGGGACCTTAAAGCTCATCCAGTTCCAAACCCCTGCCACAGGCAGGGACACCTTCCATTATACCAGATTGCTCCAAGGCCCATCCAACCTGGTGTTGGATTGCATATGCCTTAAAAAAAAAAGTAGCCTAGCCAATCCCTTGATTTAGTTAAAAATGCCTTGGATGTACTTACAGAAAATAAATTTTTAAAGATGTTCTGGATGGAGCAATGTGAAGTAATTAGATGTACAGCAGAGGTTTCTGATTCTAAACCACATTCCAGCTTGTCTTATGTGCAAACCATGTAAAAGCAGGCCCTAGTGGCTGCTAAGCGTCTGTTTAATTGAAATT
Organism: Psittacula echo; assembly: GCF_963264785.1. Taxonomy (NCBI): domain Eukaryota; kingdom Metazoa; phylum Chordata; class Aves; order Psittaciformes; family Psittacidae; genus Psittacula; species Psittacula echo. The sequence continues at coordinate 20,217,110 of NC_137739.1, read as the reverse complement.
GCTGCTTTTTAAAAGAGCTCTTTTCTTTATCAGTTCACTACCTATGGAAAAAAATTATGTAAGATGCAATATGTAATATGGAGTATGCAGTCCAACATAAGTTTGCTGAATGCTACTTAGTAACTGGCAAATCATGTAAATTTAGGAAATTTGTTAGCGATATTAAGGGCAGAAAGTCTGAGGAGATTCAAAAGAAACTGTGTACTGGAAACCATTAAAGTGTCAACATGAAAATGTTTGATAGGCAGTTGATAAGCAAATTAATTGCCAAACTGTATCATTTTACATAGGTAACTTTTTAAAACTAGGTCTTATGTTCTAGAACATGTATGAAAATCTTTGCCGTACAACTGCAAAACTCGCCTTAAAACCCTTAAATGAGTAATTTATTTCTATGCATATTAATATTTACTTATTTTTTAAACTCTGTTGGATTAGAACTGAAGTATTGAGGCCTGAGATTTTTACCAGCTTTGCCGTTTGATACATCCTTAGTTTTCTGATAAAGTGAAATCCCAAACGCTTCCTGTATTTGAGGTTTTAAACTGATGCCTGAGAAAGGAGTGAACTCAGGAGGATTTGAGGTATCTTGCTTGCTTTATTATACCTTATTTTTTCATTTTTTTATGTAGTTCAATTCAATTACCAACTTTGAAGAAAACCAGGAAATGCTTTGAGACAGGATTTTTTTTTTTTTTTTTTTTATTTTCATGTGCTTTTTAGTATATCAGAGGATAATGCGCATATTTTGGTAAAATAGTTATTTGTGTAATGCATTTCACCTCGTTGGCTCAGCTGTTTATAAAATGTGCTAGTTTTAATCTAAGATTCCTTTGTTTGGGGTATAGATAGGTTTAAAAGACAGCTGAAATTGAAAGACAGGAAAAATAATTTAGCAAATGAATTATATGAGAACTCTGTCGAAAAATCCACTAGTCCTCATTTAAATCCTGATTGGAACATTTTCTTCAAAGATCATCTGCCTCAATTATTCCAGTTTACCAGAGAATAAATGAATAGAAAAACTTGTGGCTGACTGTATTTGATCTGCTGTCATTGAAATATCTATACCCAAACATAGCTCCTCATGTAATAATGCAGATTACAGTGAAGTGAGAGAGCACACAAAGAAAGAAAACAGAATGAAGAGTTAGTGTGGAATGGTCTGAAGATCTAGAATTGGCTAGCATCTATACAGAGTTACTTTCATGGCTCCTGAAGAAATTGGAACAATGCAGTTATACCAAGCCCTACAGATCATTGAAAGTTGGTTACCACTAGAAAATAGAAAGTATACTGTAGAACCATGAGTTATATTACTGCAAAAAAAGTTAGTCATTTGACAAAACCAGGTGCTTCTATGAAGTCATGTACTCTTTAGAAGAATAACATTTTTAAGGGAACATTTAATGATGTATTTGGGAGAATAAAAAGTCTGAAGGTGATATTACAATGAATTTTGTAGAATCATAGAATGGTTTGGGTTTGAAGGGACCTTCAAAGGTCATCTAGTGCAACCCCCCATGCCACAAGCAAGGACACCTTCCACTAGACCAGGTTGCTCTCAGCCCTGTCCAACCTGGCCTTGAACACTGCCAGGGATGGACAGTTTTAATGAGGTACTGTTCAGGGACAGCAAGCCAGAAATTTTGTGTAAATGGGTAGATCTTTTGTGACCAGCACTAGCTTTAAGGTAATTTTTAAGTCTCAGTTATTAACATAAAAAATTGTGTCTTGGAGTACATGAACTTCAGAATTTGCAGTTCAACTGAGTTAGTTGCAAAGTATTTTGAATTTTTTTTTGCCAGGAGTTTCTGTAGCTGAGTACTTCTAACAATGAAAACCTAGCACAAAGGAACATAGGAAGCAAAACCAGACTGTTCTGGTTAACTGTGGATGTTTGGTAATGATGAATTAAAAGCTGGTGATGCTGGCACGCTTTAGTGATATGTTACATTAAGAGCTAAAGTATCACAAAATGCATTTAGGTTTTGGTCTGTTAGTTTATCTTAAAGGAAATGGTTGCATGGATCATGATAAAAGTTTTACAAGTCAAATGTAAATTTAATATTAAATTAATATTGTGCTATTATTAACATCTATAGATGGCAGTATCTCCTGCTAGTGCTTTAAAAATTGAATTATTTCATATATTGCAAAAATTGATGGACCTCAGATATGGTACCTATTTAAGAGAATGGATCATAACTCAGTGTCTTGTGTTCAGCAGTAGCAGTCATTTTTTACTCGTTCTTAGTAGCTGGTGTAGCGCTGTAGTTTTGACTCTTGCCCTGGGAACAGCACTGATGACACCAATGTTTTTGGTTACTGCTCAAATGTTTAGTCTGACCAAGGACTTTGTGAGTCTCATGCTCTGCCAGGGAGGAGGGGAAGCCGGAAGGAAGCAGAGACAGGACACCTGACCGAAACTAGCCAAAGAGGTATTCCATACCACAGCATGTCATGCCCAGGATGTAAACTGAGAGTTACCCAGAAGGGCTGGTTCACTGCTTGGTCAGGCTGGGTATTGGTCGGTGGGTGGTATTGTTTTCTCTTCCCTTGTTATTTCCCTTACCATTATTATTATTAGTGGTAGCAGTAGTGGTTTGTGTTATACCTTAGTTACTGGACTGTTCTTATCTCAACCCGTGGGAGTTACACTCTTTCGATTCTCCTCCCCAACCTTCCGGGAGCAGGGGGAAGAAAGCGTGCATGTGTGGGGGAGTGGACTGTGTGGCTGACTTGCCGACAGGGTTTAAGCCACGACACTCAGTCAACATGCATAAACTTCAGTATGAACTTCTACCATGTTAAATACCAGTGACATTGATTCACAAGTACATTTCTTACTTACAATAGGAGGCATTTTTCAGATTGAATTTAGTAATAATATCCATTTGCAAGAGGTGAGGCAATGTTAGAAAAGATGAGTGTAATTACTTACACTTGATTTGACCAGGATGTGAAAAGCAACACATGCTGCCTCATAAAGTGATGTGATTTTTACTTAAAAGTGGCGTCTGCTGTGTTAGTAACCATCGAATTCTCTCCTCTTTGTGCCATGAAGGAGTAGAAGAGTAACTCAAGCTAGTGAAGCAGTGTTTGGTATGCATTGTATGGTATGGTGGGCTCTTGTGTATGTAATTTAGCCTGACATTTGGCTCAGATTATTGGCATAGTTTTGATAGGTTGGACTTACAGCTCTGGAATTCCTCTGCCACTTTTAGTTATGTTGTTTTGAGTAGTTCCTCTGTTAACAGGCAAGGGGGAAAAGTAGCTGATTCCTTGTGTCTTAAGTTAGATGGGAGAATGGCAGGCTTTTTTTAATTAAGTAGGAATAAATGTGTCTCTGTGCTTCAGCCCTCTACTCTCCTATGCTATAAATTAGGAAAAGAAGGATTGTTCAGGGCCACACTGACTTAACCATGGCATGTGACAAAATGTTACTCTGCTATGGTGAGACGTGGCTAAAAGCAAATCTGCCATAACCACAACTATGGTAAATGGAAGCCTGTATTAATGAAACTCATTGAAAAGCTGATGCAGGAAGAAAATGTGGTTCAAGAATAATTATTTGAAAGCAGAATTGCCAAGGTTTATTCTGTGAGGTAAAAACCAGTTATGCATTCAATGACAGCTGGAAATTAAAAGAAAGTAAAGAATTGCAAATCAATAACAATAAAAAGTGCACTAAGCTAATGGATCCCTTGTTTCAAATTGAAATTGACAAGTTTGAATTCCACAGAAAACATTTAGTGATGGCCCTTTTCAGCTTCCCCAGCTGTACACACTGGGCTGTGTGCTGCTTTCATCTATGACTCTATTTGCCATGCCTTTCAGGGAGAGGGAAGTGGGAACTCATTAGTGAAAAACACCCCAGTGATTTGGAAGATAGATTTTCATGTCACCAGCTGATCCCTGAGGCTCAGTATCCACCTGTTGAACAAAAAGTTAAGTAAAATCTGAGAAGTTGTTTTTCATGTTGCTTTTTCAAAAGGGACCTTGCTAACTAACTGATTTAACGGATATATCTGTTTACAGGCACTTCTGTGTTTGCTGGTGAACACTTTTCCTCGTAGTGAAGAAATAGCTCAGTGATTTTCTTAGTTCTGTCTCTTGCTTTTAGCTGTGTGCTATTCCCACAATCACAAAATCATAGTTTGAATTGGGTTGGAAAAGACCTTAAGATCATCCAGTTCCAACCCCCTGCCATAGACAGGGACACCTTCCACTAGACCAGGTTGCTCCAAAGCCTGTCCAGCCTGGCCTTGAACACTGCCAGGGATGGGGCAGACACGGCTTCTCTGGGCAACCTGTGCCAGCGCCTCACCACCCTCACAAAGAACAACTACTTCCTTATGTCTAACCTGAACTTTCCCTGTTTGAGTTTAAACCCATCACCGCTTGTCCTATCGCTGCATTCCCCCACTGCTGTTTGATGTGTAGAAATTGAAATAATCAGAACTGGTTGGAATACGCAAGATAAAATAGCATGAGCTTATGTACCATGGGAATATCCTGCAGGAAGAGGTGCTTTCATCTCCCTCCCACTTCTCTCGTTTCCTTAAATGCTACAATCATCATTTCCTGTAAGACACTTCTGATACTTTTTCATCTTAATTACTTTTAAAATATCTTATTTAAGGAAACAGTCAGAAGTACCCTATCCATACAGGTCTGTTCACGCATATGCGTTGAGACAGCAGCTGGGTTGTATGAATAATGAGATGGTTTCTCAGAATAAGTACCAGGATGACTCAACCAAAAATTGTGCAAGGGTTCCTGTTTACAAGAAGGAAAAAATAAAAGAAACCAAAAACCCCAGCCCTAAGCCCCCGTTAAATAAGGAATCAAACCTTATGGCCAAGACAGCTATTTACTGGGTTGGTTTTTTTGTTGTTGTTGTTTGTTTGTTTTTAAAAAAAGCAAACAAATTCAATTTAACTCAATTTAAGCCATGTAACATCAAAGACAATAGCCTCGTATCTGCAAAGACTGAGGCATTCCCTCATAGTTTAAGATCTGTTTCTGTTTTTTGGGGTTTTTTTAGTGTTAATTTTCAGAATGATCCTCTAAATTTTATGCTTTAAAGTGCTTTAGATATGTCACCTCCCTTTTAATGTTTTACTTCATGAGATAACAGGTACTTCTTAAAGCTGCTGGAAATAATTCTTGCTCATTGACTGAAGTGATTTTTACTCTTGGATGATGTATTTTCACCTGTCTTTAAAAAAGTGTTTTCATTATTTCCTTGGTTTTTAAGTATGGCTTAAAGTCTTGTTTCATTGCACTTAGTTGAAATGTATTGATATATAATCATAATGTGGACCTGCTTTGATAAAATTTTTGCATATCAAACATTAGGACAAGTATAGTGCTTCACCTTGAAGGATGAGACTTATTTACTCTCACAATGTCTAATATGCTACAATTATTGTATCTCAAGTAGAGAAATTGTATTAGGAGGGGTTGTTGCTTACTAGCTGAGGGATACGGCCATGCATGCAAATGCTATGCAAACACGTGTAATGCCAAAAGACTTTTGAAGGAAAAAAAATCTATGTAAAATAGTATTTAACAGTAGGGGATGTGTTCTCACCTGATTGATGTTCTTGCCTTATGTGTTAGAAGTCATCTCTAATGGCTGGTAGCACAGATTTCTCTGTTGTGTGTAAATCCTTCCATTTCAATAAGCAGTATCTACAAAATTGTTTTTGTTTTGTTTTATTCCAGTTTGCTCTAACTCCTTTCTAGGCCTTTTTGGTTTTGGTAATGCCCTCTTACTGTTTGCAGAGAAGCTTGGCCTTTTGAGGAAACTGAGAAGCCTGTTTTTGTTTTTTGTTTTTTTTTATTATTGCTTCAGAGACATTCATTAATATAAGTGAATGTTAATATAGAAAAGTGATTCCAATAAATATTATCTATTAGGTTAGTTATTAACCAATATTAATAATTAATTTACTTAGGGAAAATTATTTTTAATTACTGTTGTTAGATCATAATAATGAAAGTGAATATGTAAGTAATACATTTGATTGTAAAATCTAATACAATGTTTAATTGTTTTGCTGTGTATGTATGGTTATCATATAGTTTATAATGGTCAACCAAAATTATTACTAGATTTTAAGGACTGGTGGATGATGGTTAAGATGATGATCAAGAGATGTTCAAAGCAAAAAGTATTCAAGGCCAGGCTGGATGGAGCTTGGAGCAACCTGGTCTAGTGGAAGGTGTCCCTGCCCATTAAAGGGGGTTGAAACTGGATGAGCTTTGATGTCCCTTCCAACCTAAACCATTCTATGATCCTATGTTTAAGATGGTTCTGCTTTAAGCTGTATTTTTAACAAATCTCTGTCCTCCCATCTCTTGGATCATGGCACAGATTATGCAGTTAGCCTCAAAAGCAGTTTAGTGTAGTTTGTGTGGGTTTGAGTTAAAATTCACTATAGTGCATTCGAGTAGTGTGTCCAGTTTGCATTGATACAGATGAGGAATATTAGCTCCACACTACCTCTGTTGTGAGGCAGAAATCTGTTAATGAGATGGTTGTTACAGTGGAAAATGGAAACAAAGACAACTATAGAGGCCTTTTGCAGTTGTTTTACCTAAGCCATGGTTCACACTCTTGATTTAAGAGTGTCAAAAAGTCTAGGTTCATACTTAGGTACAGGAACATGTTTAGATAATTATATATATACATATAGAGGAAACTATTTGCACAGTCATGTTTGGATCCTGTGGTGGATATTTGCAGACTGAAGTGTCTTTTTTCAATCTAGATTAATTATTTCATTATTTTTGTTGTAAAAGTATGCATTTTCATAAAAACCAGAGGCATTTTACACATGTTAAACTGGTAATAGTGAGAAAAAGGAGAGAGGCACTTTCTTCAATACAGTTAACCATCACTTCTGTAACAAGCAACATTATACCATATGTTTTTCATTAATACTTCAGTTTCCTCTTTTCCATTCATTGGTTTGCATATTGAAATAAGCGGAGTACTTTCTTGCAAATGTCTCTAATTGTATTAATGTTGCCAATTTTATTTAGAATGTATGCTTTGCAACCATTTTAACTTCAAGCAAAGAAGTTCCTGCCCAGCCTGTCTAATTTAATTGATGGTACAGCTGATGTGATCAATCCCCAGCAATTCTAATGCTTTCATTAACTTAGGTATGTAATGAGATAAAGGATACATTTGTCCTGCAGATTATTTAATCTGGAAGTTAAAGTTTCTACTTTACAAGTTAAGACTTTTAACTGCTAATAAATTTTGTTATTGAGTAAATTTCCTTTCCAGTTAGACACATTGAAAAGTTTTAATGCTGTAAATTTATATCTTATTTCTTGAATGAGACTTTAGAAGAGAAGCTTAAATATATGTATAAAAAACATTACAAATTCCTTGAGGCAAAAGAAAATTTGGTTAAGGTCTTCTGGAATGTTTAAAACATGTCAAATTTTCTTCACGCAAGAACTTTTGCCTTGCACTGGAATGGAGCCAGGGTTCAATCTCTTGGATTCCAGTATTTCTTTGAACCTTACCAGAATGGGGAATTCAGAGGTTGAATGGAAAAAAGTTGGTTTGTTTTTTTTTTTTTTTTTAGGTCTGACATTAGGTTTGTGGTTTATCTTATTCTTCTGGCATGAGAAGCAGTCTTTAGTAACTGAATTTCTCCATTGGCTTTTTGGCTATAGCTCTAAAATCCCTCACTAAGCATCCATAATGTGTCTTTTTGTTAAAACACTTGATCTTCCTAAGAAGGAATTGTTTCTTTTCCCTTCCTAATCATATGTCAAACTGGTGAGTTTCTTTTCAAATGCTGTGTATGAATAGTTTGGCATAGCTGGCTTCTTGCAGTCTTTTATCAGTGCTTGCTTTCAAATGAGTATTTTTAATTGTATGACAATAATAAGAATCCTTTTTACTTCTGAGTTACATGTATGTGGCTTGATTTTTTCCCTTTCTCCCCCACTCTTTGTTTTTTCAAAAATATCTAAATTATTGAGGTATTTGATTTTAACATAAATAATATGAAGGACAACTTGTCAAGCTTAGCGGCATCCTGTGGTGAGCTGTATGTGATAAAACAGAATTATTGAGAGAATTGCAAAGTTCCTTTCGTTCAATAACAATGCAATGATGTATTTTAGTTACACGTTGTCCATTGAAGAAAAGTTACTTTGCTGCTGCTAAAGGTGGTTTTTGTTTTTTGGGGTTTTTTTGATGCACACTGGTTTTTATTATTTCTTCTCAGGGAATGTTTTTTGTTGAGGCATTATTAAGCAAGAAATGCAGGTTTGATAACAAAGAAAGTACAGCTTTTGTACACAGTAAGGCTGCCAACTTCCTCAAGTTGTGAGACATACTCAACTTGTGCTCAGTTGTTGCTGGATTTGAGTTTTGCTAAAGAGGACTAGAAAAGCCACTGCATGCAAATTGAGTTCTGGGAAGTATGAAGGGAAAGAGATAGAACATGCATGGAAGAGAGGGTATAATGTATGCAAAGCTATTTCATGGAAAGGACAATTTAAGCTGAAAAATTAAAGCTCCTAAGAGCTTTACATCTGTTAATGTTAGTGAATTATAATCTAATTGTATAAATGGACAACTCATGTGCAGGACGATGAAACAGATTTCAAACTAAGGAATAAAATTGTTAGTACAGTTAACTGCTAGTTTATCCTGTTGTTGGCACACAAAAAGCTGGTAATTATTAAAATGATAATAAAAAATTGTGAGTCATATACGCAATGAGAAATTCTATGTGAGCTGTGAGTTTGCATCGAAATGAACCTCCACATTGAAAAGAGGGAAGGGAGCAGCCTACCATCACCACATTTGTTTGAGAATATTAGTTAATGAAAGAAATGGCACAACTCTGAACATGTGGTATGGTCTTGCTTATTGCAGTTCAATTCATTATTACCTCAGAAGGAATTGCCTGTTCAGAAGTATAGAAAACAGCAAAGAAATAAAATCCTTCAGTGTATTCTTTCCTTCTATTTAGGAAACCTTTGCCACTCCACCTTAACCTTATGTCATATGCTGTCTATGTTTCTTTCTTAATGTGGTTACATTTCTGCTAATTTTACCAACTACTACTCCAATACTTTTTCCTGATTATTTATTTCTTTGACTACTACTTTTTAGTGAAATTCCATGTTCTCATTAATCAATTTTACATATATTTTTAACTCCTAAATTTCTGATTACTATGACAGTCCATTTTGGAGGCCTCTATCAAGAAGTAACAAATAAGACAAACTTCTGTCTTGGAGAATAGGCAACAAAGCTGAATAGAATCTAATTTTCTTAAATAGTTTCTCTGGCCAACGAAGTGCTGTGAGTCTCAAGGTTAAAGCATGAAATTGAAATTAATCCTGGTTGAATTAAATACTTGTGTTAATAGGAAAGCATCATGTTGCTTTAGCTCACGGAAACATGGTCATGCTGTTTTATTAAAGAATGCTTTTGTCCACATTAGTGAAAAAGAAGATTAGAAACTTAATCAGGATATTTTATCCTGATCCTGAAAAGCGCTGATCTGCCAAGAAGTCCCAACTATTTTATTGGCTTTTTATAATCTAAGTTCATGTCAAAATTTAGCTCTTTTTTTTTGGTGGTGAAATGGCTTTTCTTTAGGGCATGTGTATATCTAAATCACTCAAATAACTAAATCCCTAGGGTACAAAAATTTCCTTATGGAGCACTTTTGTCCAGTATCATATGCATAAGAGACAACCTCTTCTTTTGACTGATGGAACATTTTGATTTATGTGTTACATATATGTTAGATATGGTAATATAATTATTATTTGTAGAGCAGAATTACAGAAAATAGTTGGAACCTGACAGAAAGGAGCTAGAGTTGCAGTTTCCAACTTCTGAATGCCAAATGGTTTATATAGGCTGAAAAAAATGAATCACTGATTTCAGTAAAACTTCTTTTAGGGAATTTTCAAATCATTCTGCATTGTGTGGATCTCTGAAAGTAGTAAGTTTTAGAATATTTATTTTAGTCATTTCTGTGACATTCAATCATATAATTGGGAATGCTGCTGTTTTTTGTTTGTTATATTTAATAAAAGCTGAAACTTCCAACACAAAAAAACATTAATTCCTTGAATAGCAGTCAGAATGCTTGTAGTTATGGTCAATAGATATAGCCTCAGACAATATGAATGATTAGTGTTTGTTTGAGTGAGGTGTTTTTTCATTGTTTGGTGCTTTTTGTTGTTTGTCTCTGTTTCTTTTCTGTGTATTGATTTTAAATGGTGACATAGAGCCATTTAAATGAATTGGGTGTATTTCTGTCATTTGTAGAATTGATCCAACTCCTGTGAGGATTTTGTTATATCATTAATTTAGGTTATTGTTTCAAGTTTGGAAAAAATGGATATGCTTACTAGTTAGCTGGCGTATCTAAAATATTGTTAGACATACTGAGGGTGGTGAGGCACTGGAACAGGTTGCCCAAAGAAGTAGTAAATGCTCTTTCCCTGGCAGTTTTCAAGGCCAGGTTGGACAGAGCCTTGGGTGACATGGTCTAGTGTGAGGCACCCCTGGGCAGGGGGTTGGAACTAGATGATCTTAAGGTCCTTTCCAACCTAAACCATTCTATGATATTCATGAATCTTGATTAAAGTTTTAAATGAGTGTTCAAAATCCAGAAGTAGTTGTCTAGTTCTGTCCTGTTCTAGATGTTGTAGAAGTTCAACTGTTTCACCAGCTGCATTCAGTAAGAGTTATCACATTGTTTTCCTAACATTCCCTGTTCTCTGCCAGCCGCTGTCCCAAGACTCTGCTTTCAGAACTGCTTTCAACAACTGAGCTGATGGTAATGCAGATGATTTTACAAGAGGAAGTTTGGCACAACATACTTTGCTCTCCAGTAGTGATATTTGCTATGCGAAGTTCAAAGGAGTGGGAAGTTATTGTTAAAAAGGGTTGAGATAGCTCTCTGAAGATGGGAAGGGAACAAATGCTTTAAATGTCATATTTTCTGTTATCTCTTTTCTGAATATGACAGCACTATAAATACTGCCACAGTTTGTATGGTACCATATAATGTATCTTACAACTGGCCTTCATCTTCTCTTATAATAAGACATGCAGTAAGTATGTTTACAGTTGGCAGCAATCCATTTCAGTGCTAGGATACAGCACTGGAATGATGTACTTCTCCCCAGCCCTTTGTCTTCTGCCTTGTAAAGAGTGTGATGATTTTCTCACAATTTAAATAGTATTGTACAGAAGAAAATTGCAAGCCTTTCTCTTCTGATAGCAGAAGAGAATTACTGACCTTTTAAATAGCCTGTGTTTTGTCTAAAGAAGTGATTCATATTAGAGTTTTCATAGCGTCATTTGTTAGCTTCTATGAAAGTGAAGAACAGCTTGCAGAATATGGATACTCACTTTAGAAAATTGTTATTAAATTATAAGTTTGAGTAAGAGCAACCATTCCTCTTTGTTCTCCCTTCTCTGGAGTTTCTCTAGTAATTCAAGTCCAAAAGAAAACAAACAAAAGGATAGTAGGTAAATGTCTTAGTCTTCACATTGTTATTCTCGTACATTTATTGTTGCACCATTGCATTGGTGTTGGCTCAAATATAAAAATGTGTAATATTATAAGTATTTATACTATAACAGCTTAAATTAGTCTGAAAAAAAAATCACTAAAATCTTCCTCTAATATGATCCATTTACTATAAAAAATAAGGATCAAATTATTATGTGATGATGGATTAAAATATTTGCCACTTGAGGCATGCCATGGAGCGTCTGGTATAATCTCTGAGAAAACAGGAAAAGGTCCACTGGAAATGGCATTACATTCTTTGGATCAGTGTGGATGACTTCTGCTATCCACAAAGAGACTGCAAGCGGGATATAATCCAATTAAAAGTAGAAAAAAGTGATTTATTGGCTGAGACATAAAAGAAGCAGCTAGAACTAGTGATTTACTAGGCTAACCACTAATGCTATATCACCTTTGATGAGGCACTTGGTGAGTTTTTTCTTGTCAGCTGCTGCTGCTCTTACGGACATCACAGGTCATTCTGATTCAGAATTGCCATGTTCCAGCTCTGGTTTTCCCCTTCGATTTTTAGACTTCTTTTCACAACATTGTGGGGGTTTTTTTGTTCGTTTTTGTTTTTTTCTTGAATCCTTGAGCTGCTGACGATCCTTTTCTCCTCTGTTTTACCTTTGTCTGCAGTTTTACCTTTCACATCTTGCATTGCTTTAGGCTATGTATTTTGTCACAGAGCTTTCCTGTAACATAGCAAGTTTCCAGAGGGTCCTAGCCAATATTGTGTGCCTGTAATGGTCAAAAGTAGTGTGAGGTCACAGAGAACTGAACCCCTCCAGAGACAAATAGAGGATTTTTTTTTTTTTTTTTTTTCTTTTTCACCCTCTGAAGCGTTTAGGAACTGTTCCACAGCTTGAACCTGAAGTAGCATTGGTTCCATTGAGTTGATACAAGCATTACTTCTGAGCCAAGGAGGCCTAAAACTTCCTCTTAAGTCTCTGCATGCTCATTCCTGGGACCTTTCAGCAATTATTCTCCTTAACTACATTTTAAGTTAATAATAGTGATTTTATTTTGATTTGTACTTAATATGTAATGCTTTTCCAAAGAAGATGTAATGCATATCTTTTTAAAAAAGTATAAACATTTTGCTACTTGATTGAGAAACAAGGTGACTTTGTCTTGAGAACTAACCTGATTTATAGATGCAGGATTTCACAAACATTTTAGATTCTTGAAGAGTCGAAGTAGCATGACATAAATTTAGGTTATAGTAAAAATGAACTGATACCTTCACAAACGTAGGTTTGCAGTAGCTTTTGACTAGGATGAAACCAAAAGATGCTGGTTTGCCTCTTGCCCTCTGAATTTCCAGAGCACTATAACAAGTATAGTGGTAAGTTTGCTAAATGGATCAGTCTTTTCCTAGTTTTTCATTTTGAACTCTATAGATCTCACCCACTGTTTCTTTAAAATGATACATTTCCTATGTTTCTCAACTTTGAAATGGTATCAGGAACTGAAGGAAGAGGTTGAAGAAGACAGAGGATTGGGAGATTGACAGCAGAGTTTGTAGAAGGATGCAAAATTTTTTGTGTCTCATCCAACCATGACCTGCTTGTCACAGTGTAATGCCATTTCCTCTAATATGCTGACTCCAGTGTGTGTGTATGGAGAAAAAAGTAAAATGAAATGTTTGAAGCTCTGCTTTTGGAATCTATCCAGAAATATTTCCCCTTAAGCTTGTAACAAACAGCTGCCAGAACTCCATGAGTCTCTTAACATGGAGCAGTGAGTACTCCTCATGAGCATTGCATTTATAATGTGCTTGGTCAACAGTTTCACAGAGGACTGATCCAAAGATGTACAGAGAAGAAACAAGGTCTTCAGGGACACTGTGGTATGTTCTGCCAAAAAAAAAACGTGAAAACATAAAAATGTCTTTGTTTTATGCTTATTCTCCACTGCTCATTCAGCTGAACATTTTATGGACACAGGGTATGCTGTGGGTATCTACAGTTTCACTTCTCTTTTGTTTTACTATATTGAGAACTCTGCAATTTCTGAGATTAAGCCGTCTGTTATAAACATACAGCTGGACAAGCCCAATCCCAAGATTTACACCTCAAATGTGTATTTCTAAGAAGTTTAAAGTAATCAAATCTTCTTTTAAAACAGACAGTAAGAATTATACTGGTATTCATGGTATCTGAATTTTCATTCATGCAGAAATGGTTAACTGAATGCAAGAAGAATTGGGACACAAATTCTTTTGCTTCATAAAAGGAAGCAAAAGTTTTATTAAAAAAAAAATGCTGCAGACTTAATTGCCTGATGAGCATGATCAATTTTCATGTGTGTACTGGAAAGAAATGAATGGTGCATTGCTTTGTTTTCCAACATCAGTAGCTTGTGCAAAAAAACCCTAGGGTTAGACATTAGATGATGAAGCTCTAAAGAGATAAAGAGATAAAGATGATAAAGCTCTAAACCTTCCCTGTTAGTGGCATATGTGATTTGGCATGTGCTGCTCTTCCTTCTGCTTATTGTTTATGAATCAAATGTTGGGGCTGTGATAGAAGGCTTAAAACCCCAGCCCCTAGATATCTGTGGTAATTCAGTCAGCCATGTCATAACAGTGATGACAGTAATAATTAAGACCATGTTTCAAATGTAACCAAAGCTTCAGTATTCTCTTTCCCTTATGGCCAAAAGTAGGATTCAGCATCTATGACTTGAGTAGCTGTGTTGATAACTTTCTCTCATTTGCCCAGCAGGTTTCTTAATTATAATTGGTGATACTAATTAGATTTTGTTCACCTGAGGATCAGCCCTTCTGCTGCTAACACTTAATAAACACCACTCCTCCACTCCCCTGTGGAGCTATAGATAACTGTGTTGCCAATGAGACAGTTTCATGGGTATTTTCAAGTTGGTCGCTTTTCAGCTTTACCTTCCTTGCAATGCTTTACCAAGTAATAGTCCCTCCAGCACATGCTTCAGGCTGGAGTCTCAGCTCTTCCTATACTACAAATGCAGTTGGTTTTAATTCCAGATACTGATCTAGTCTGTTAAGAATTCTTTCCATCAGTAATGCATAAGGCATTATGGGTTGTTTCATGTAGTTGGGGAAGAGAAAGCAACAATCTCAGAAGACAGACAACAGTGCAAGACTACCCATGGGGAATTTGTGCATTTCTGCGAACACTCTTTAAGCGCAGCTACAGAACAGGCACTCAGCTGGGTTTGTCATCTAGTCACAAAAAGTATAATGTTGCACTGCCAGCTTGCAATTTCAAGGTGCCATTGAGTAAACTATCTACAAAAGTCTTGAACATTGTCAGATCTCCTCTGACCTCACCAAGCTATGCATCCACATATAATATTAATTCAAGTGTAGCTTTAAATGCAAACACACAGCAGAATTAGGGGAGTTAATGATACTCTGTTTGCGTGTCCCTTTCAATTTCTGGTTCAGAGTCTACCACTGAAAAGAGAATCTGCTTCTGTTCTTCAGCAGCCAGAAGCGAACAAGACATCACAGGCTTTTCTGCCAGTGTGAGGCAAACCTCTACATGTAAAACCATGTTGTATGTAGGTATATGAGCATTATAGCAATAGGCTTATATGAACATCATTGTTACAGGAAAACTGAAAGGATTTTGGTATGAGGTATACAAGTCTAGTTTAAGGTTTGATTTAATGCACGATGAGCATAGGTTGCTAAAATTCTTTAATGTTAAATGAAACCTATTTATGTACAGTGGTCACCATAAAAATGTGAACTTTTGCCAGCAAAACAATATAAATTCAAATTTTGTTGTGTAGGAAAATTCTTTGCTCCTACACATGATTGTTGGCATTCATATATCTGTTGACAGGTTATTTTGTTGGTTTTTATTGTTTTGTTTTGTTTTTTTAAATTAGTGCATATTTCCAAGAATCTGAGGTGCCCCACTTGAGTACAACAAGGACTTGCCTCTCCTCTTTTCATAGGTTCAAGTTGCCATTAATGTATTTGAAAGTCAGTTTGAAGTGCAGATGCTTATCAACCCTTTGAAAGAGACCTTAGATGACTCAAGGCTTTAGGTATTTTTTAGGTATCCTCCTGTGAAGCTGATAAGCCTTTTAACAATTGTCTTTCCAAGTGGCTCGTGCTGAGAAAGAACTTGTGCTACAGCTACTTATATATATTCTTCTGTAGATGAAGAGAAAACTTACATCTCTGTGGCTGTCAATCCAGCATGTAATTTAGATATTTTTACAATTATTATTTTAGCTCTGTGAGTCATTCTGTGATACATAAGGATATGTGTAATAAATAGATAGTGGATTAGATCTAGCCTTAGGGTTTAAATTGATTCTGGAGATGCACTTGTTATACTTTTTTGTCTATGTTGTCAGCGCTGTTCCCAGGCCGAAAGTCAAAAACACAGCGCTGCACCAGCTACTAAGAAGGAGAAAAAAATGACTGCTACTGCTGAACCCAGGACAACGTGTCATTTTGTAGTGATATTTCTAGGTATGTAAAAGCAATGATTGAAACTTGGGTAATAACACTTTAAATGTTACTCATTATCTTTGTATTAAAATAAAACCCAAAGAAACTATAACAAGAGTGTGTGATTGTCATTTCAGACATACACACTAGTGTCTCAGTCTCTTGATTTGGTTCCGCAGCCATATCTGATCTGGTACTTCAAAACAAGCCCTGCACCAGAACTGATAACCACAAACACTGTACAGAAAAAGTAACTTGTGAAGATCTGATATCCTCCGTAGTTCTGGCACAATTTGTGCAGCAAACAATGTTGATTATCCTTCATTTAGCCTTAATGAACACAAATGTACTTAGTCATGCAGTTATTCAGCGTTTAGATATCTAATCATAATATTTCACTGTAATATTGTCAGCATTGATGCGGAGAATTGAAAATGCTAAACACAAGAGTGCAGTCAGTAGTATGTGGAAAAGCTTGTTATTGGTTGTTTGGTGCTTTACCCACCCCCAGTGGAATGTGTTAAAGAGCAATAAGGGAAAATATATTCAGTGCACCACAAGGTTTAGCACCTTGTGTTTACGTGTTGGCATCAGAAAACTGTACCTCTTGAGCCCCCTTCACAGGCAAATCTTGAAATAATGTAGAAGTCTTCGACATCCTTTTGAACAGCTTTTAAGGTTGGTTGTTTGGGTTTTTTGGGGTTGGTTTGGTTTTTTTTTTCTGTTGCATATCAGCATACAGGAATATATGATACCTACAGATGAATTTAAATCTTAACATATGCAACGAGCAATAAGAGGTCTTTAGAATTTAAATTTGGATTCCTCTACAAGTTTAGGAGATTAAGCTGAGTTTAGGAATACGAATGAATACCAGCATCACTCCATTGAGCTTAACAATTGTTTCTACAAAATGCAAGAAGTTAAATCAACCGTTTTTTTAATAAGAATTTTAACACATTTACCATGCTCATCAGATAAGTATTTCTATTCCTTTACTATATTGAAAAAAATACAAAGTTCTTCCTAGTGACATTTTTCTTCACTGCTCTCTATCTCTTTTGGAAATTTTCATAATTGACCTAAGATAACTAGTTATTAATTGAAAGTTAAAAGCATATAGACCTGTCATATGGCCACTGTATGTGGCAGGCAAAAATATGATGAAACTAATAGTCCAAACTGATACTATCATATCTCTGAGCTGACTCAGGGGGCATAGTAAGTTTTGAATATGGCATTGGTTTGGCTTGCACTCCATGCTGTAGTTACAGGGTGTTCTGAGTAAGCCTTTTGTTCATGTAGTTACATGTTGTTCTGAGAGCAAAAGAAGGCTTACTTCTGATTTAGGGTTAGCACAGTAAAAGACCATCAAAAGAATGAACATATTGCTTCTAGTGAAGAGGACTAGAGGTTACTTATCAAAGAAAAATATCTGATTTTACATGTCATGAATATGTACTTTAGGAAGAATGTAATATGAATGAATGTTTTGAAAAATTACTTGGGGAATGAAACAAATTAATGGTTAAGCTATTCCCCAGATGTTCATAACATCATCTTCTTTTATGATGGTATCTGTATTTGAGTTTCTGCTATTTCCTATAACCATATTTCTACCAAGTGAATTAAAGACTGAATTTAACACCTGGCATCCTTTCTTTCCCCTGTGTTTTTTTTTTTTTTTTTTTTGCTATCTTTTTCTTTAGGAAGAAGAGCAATGCCTTAATTGTATTGATTTGAATATCAGGAATTTTTATCTATAAGTTATGTTATTTTTACTCAGACAAGGTTAGGATATTTAAACAGCATATCTGATCTGATCCTGGTTATTTTTACCTTTAATTTCTGTGAAGGGACATTTTTATTGTTGTTGTTTTTTTCCTGTTTTAAAATAACTGGAAATGGTGGCATTATATAATACAACTGTTGCTAGAGACTGTCATTCTAGATATGTGTTGGGACAGTGGCAAAACTAATTCAGCTAGCCTTGACACAGTAGAGGTTTTTGACATGTTGGCCTCTTATTCCTTGGAGGACTACACACTCTGCCATCCTATCTTTCTTGTTCACAGTCTTACTTTCTTATGTTCTTCCTTAACATGAAAAATCTTGAGACACTTTATCCCCTCTCTTCTTTTGCCCATGGCAGTTAAAGATTCAGAAACTGAATATGCTGTATTTTTAAGGAATTTGCTTCAGGCAACTCGTTTCAATGTGGCATTTAACCAAGATACAGGTGCCATATAGGTGGAGAGGTTAAAGTCTGAGGAGTAGAGGGGTTTGACAGTGTTGCTATGCTTTTGTGTTAAATGTCATTAATGCTTACAAGTGAGTTATTTTTCATTTGGTTAAATAGATGTGGTTTCATTTGAACTAGGGAATTTGCTCACCAAACAAGGATATTATATTCTCTTGCCACCACCAGCTACAGTAAGGCAATCTAAGGATAAAAAAGTGAAGGACACCAAAGCTACATTTCAAACTTTCCTTACCATTACAAATTATGCTTTTATTTTGCATCTCCATCACATACATTATTCTCTAATGCAAGTATTTTGGAAAGTCTTCTGCAGGTGCATGGAGTTGAAGCTTATTAGTGTCTAATAATAATGGGATAACTGGTTGAAGGCTAGTTTATACACCTCAGCCCTACTGTTCCTGTTTCTTTAGGGAACTGGCCAGTCTTCACTGACTTGCTTATGTCTTCATCCTCTGTCATGGTTTAAGTCCAGTCAGATCCTTGATCACTGCTCGGTCGGACTGGGTATTGGTCGGTGGGTGATGAGCGGTGGTATTCTCTTATTTTTAAGAGAATTTTTTTGTTATTTCCCTTATTATTATTATTGGTGGTAGAAGCAGTGGTTTGTGTTATACCTTAGTTACTGGACTGTTGTTATCTCAACCCATGGGAGTTATATTCTTTCAGTTCTCATCCCCATCCCTCTGGGAGCTGGGGGAAGAAGGGGGGGGGAGTAAGAGAGCAGCTGTGTGGTTCTGAGTTACTGGCTGGACTTAAACTACGACAGTTCTTCGCAGCACCCAACATGGGGCACGAAGGGATGAGATAACGACAGATCTGACCAGAGTGTGTCTAATCGTATTTGTGATAAGCATTCATTGTTTCGGATTAATAGTCACCCCTCACAATGCTGATTTATTGGCTCTCAAAGTTGTTTCTCTTGATCTCAGAGTTTCAGCATGTCGTACATTACTTACAGCCGGTATTAGCTGTTAGTGTTCATAGGCTGGGGGCCTTGGGCTAAGGTTCTTGTTTCACTGTACTTTATGATAATGACTTGTACTACAATAGACTCATTGATCATGAAACTGGTCTGGCTTGCGTTCCCAGAGTGGTCACCATCTCTATACTTTGGGAGGTATATAATGGAAGTGTTTAGCAATTACACATCTTTTTTCCCCTCCTCGGGTGGTCAACCTGTGAAGGCGACATTCCCTTATGTTCTCACCCCCCCGCCAGACCGTTCACAGCATCATTTGAGAGTTCTGGAGGTTTTGAATGGCCTTTAGGTCCCCTTGAGACCTGCCTGCTGATTGTGATGGGGATCAGCATGTTGGCACACATACAGAGTGTGTTTTGCGCACAACCATTTTGTCTGATCTCAAAAGTTCAGCGGAGTCATGTTTGGGTCTTGTCTAGGGTTGGATGATGATATAGGAGGACCAAGAGATTGTCCCCAAGGCTGGAAGGTCATGAGTGACAGGGTGTGTGGGACAATATGGGCAAGTATCTAGTCCACTGGGCCCCTTCAGTGCTTTGGAAGTGTCGGAGATGGAAGGCAGCTGTATGGAGTCCCCAATGACAAGTTGCAGAAACTGCTGAAGGTGAGGGTGAATTATTTTGAGCCTGGTGAGCCCATGACACTTCAGGCCATCAGGGCAGAGATGCAACATACAGATGGACTCATGATCGAGGGGTGGACTTAACAATGGACACTACTGCCCAGGTTATTCACGAGTGTGAACACTGCACACAGCCTCTCCTGCTCTGAAAGACTGTTACAAGAGATGGAGCCCGACATCATGGACCGAATGGACTCAGCAGCTTTATAGGGACTGGTCCATGCACTAAGGAAAGATCTTTCTCTCTCTGTCTGTGTGTGTAGATGTGTGTATATATATATATATATGCATATATATGAGATAAGAGTGATGGTATATTGAAAATGTAGGATCTGAGCATGATGTGAATGGTATGGAATAAGGGTTGGATACTGTCCTGGGTTCAGCAGAAGCAGTCATTTTTCTCCTTCTTAGTAGCTGGTGCAGTGCTGTGTTTTTGACTTTCAGCCTGGGAACAGCACTGGTAACACTGATGTTTTAGGTTGCTGCTCAGTGATGTTTACTCTGATCAAGGACTTTGTGAGTTTTATGCTCTGCCAAGGAGGAGGGGAAGCTGGGAGAAAGCAGAGACAGGACACCTGACCCAAACTAACCAAAGAGGTATTCCATACCACAACATATCATGGTCAGTATAGAAACTGGGGGCAATTACCTGGAAGGGTTAGATCATTGCTTGGTCAGGCTGGGTATCAGTTGGTGGGTGGTGAGCGGTTGTATTCTCTTCCCTTGTTATTTCCCTTATCATTATTATTATTGGTGGTAGCAGTAGTGGTTTTGTGTTATACCTTAGTTACTGGACTGTTCTTATCTCAACCTGTGGGAGTTATATTCTTTCCATTCTCCTCCTCATCTCTCTGGGAGCAGGGGGGAGGAAGGGGCGGGGAGTGAGTGAGCAGCTGTGTGGTTCTGAGTTACCGGCTGGGCTTAAACCACGACATCCTCCCATTTATCTTAATTAGTAATTGAACTAACAAGAAAAAATAAGCTGGAAGTAATTTAGTAACAGGTTCATTAATACACTTGATAATATGTTGGTTAAATTTTACACTTTATCACACTGGAGAGTGCAGCTGTGTCTATGAACTCTCCATACTCTTTGGATTGAATGGTGAGCTTTTATCCAGCCAGCAATTTTAAACTTGATGTTTGGCTTACTTGGTGATGATCTGAATGAAAAACCAGTGAAGTGATATGTATATCAATCATAACTACATACCACTAAAATTTTAATTTCCTTTCATTAAAATCACTACTCTCATTGACCATGAAAGGGAGCAGAATATGCTGATACACATTATTCAAGTACACTGGAACCAGTCAAGAAAAAAGCACCTGGATATTGTGGTAGTCAGATAATGAAAATATGGAAAAGCTTGATGAGCAGCAGGGAAATGAAAGCACATAGAGTGCATACATAAGAATAAGGAAATGTTCTGAAAATGCTATGCAATTTTATAAATCAATAGTGCTGTTTCCTTTGGGGACTGGATTCAGAGAGAAATAGGTATTTACTTTCACAAAGACCATAAAATGAAGCCGTGAGATGGAACATAAAATACTTCTATTGTGAGGATGGGAAATGGTACCCTTGTTTCTGTTTGCATGTTGTCTCTGAGAAATTACTAGTTTGGCCTTCATAATCTTATCTGAGCAGGAATATTTAGCTGGATCGACCATTTAGTGCTGTCTTTAAATGCTGACACTGTGGCATGTCTGTATTTGGTGTTTACCAAATTTGTAATGTAGGTCTGAATATGTTATGAAACCCCGTTCTCTTTCCTGCTTTAGTCAATTTGGAGACTGTTAATACCCATGTTTTTGCTATGTGCTGGTATTACTGATGTAGTTTAGCTGTTTTGAAACACTTAGAAGAAAATAAAGAGAAAACAAAACCTTAGTGAATGAAAAATCTAGCAAGAATATGTTTGCGTTCAACTTCCACTGTTTATGAGTAAAAGAAAATAATAGAATCACAGGATGCCTTTGGGATGGAAGGGACATGAGAGCTCATCTAGCTTCAACCTTCCACTGGACCAGATTGCTCCAAGACTTGTCCAACCCGGTCTTGAACACTGCCAGCGATGGGCCAGACACAGCTTCTCTGGGCGACCTGTGCCAGTGCCTCATCACCCTCACAGGGAAGAACTTCTGCCTAAGATCTCATCTCAATCTCCCCTCTGTCATTCTGCCCTTCTCCTGTCCTATGGGCCCTTGTCCAAAGCCCCTCTCCAGATTTCTTGTAGCCCCTTTAGGCACTGGAAGGTGCTCTAAGGTCTCCCCAGAGCCTTCACTTCTCCAGGCTGAACCAGCCAAACTCTTTCAGCCTGTCTCCAGAGCAGAGCTTCTCCAGGCCTCACAGGATCTCTGTGGCCTCCTCAAGACTTGCTTGAGTAGGTCACGTCCTTGGAACATTGTGACACCCACTGTGTGTCTGCATATCATTGATATGCATACTCATTCAGTAAAGCCAGGAGTAATGAATAGTGGTAGGATATACTGCAGTAAATAATCATAAAAGTAGGAATAATTGTAGAACTCCATTTTTGCATGTATATCAGGTTGGTTTGAGTCAATTTATGTTTTAATGTGCCTGAAGTGCTAATATTTCTGAACTGGTTTGGTTCTGAAGGGGAAATGAGTGTCAGAAAGATTTTTGATTTCTGAAGTGAATAATGTACTTTAAGGGTAACTCTGTGTGCATCATAATAGAACACGTAGAGAATTTTGTGAAGTGGCTTATGTTACTAATTGTCAAACTAAAAAAAATAATGTTTCTTTATATTATCCATGAAGAGTAACACTCTGAGCATTGTATATCAAGATAAATCTTACCTCATGTGAGAATACAACTGACCAGAGATTAAACCCAAGTAAAACTACGAATTTATTGTTGCTGCAATACCCTTTATTGACACTTCCTTCTATGAGACCACCATATGTATTCTCTTTCTTAAAAGCGATTTAGCCTGTCTTAAGATCTTAAGAAACAAATCTCTCTGAATTTCATGGACTGTAGATTTGACAGGACAGTTGTGCCTGCTTCTCTTAGCATAGGGTTATTATAGATAGTTCACCATTTTAATGTTCAGAAGTCTTCTTCTGTTTTTATGATTAAATGCCTTAGGATATGCACATTTGATTTTTATGACACTTTGCGTTAAAAGTTCCCCATATCTCTCTACTTTTAACCAACCAATATGTTTATAGACTCTAATCATATCTTCTCTTAACCTTCATTTGTTAAGGTAAATGAGCTAAGCACTTTCCATTTCCTCTTATAAGTTTAGATTCTGTTCTTTTGATGATCCTGTGATCTTCTACAGTTTAAATTAATGTTCCTTGCACGTGAATGGTCATCTGTTGAAGTCCACATGAGGTTTTATACAGTTGCATTAAAAGTGGAATTATACTACCTGATACATTATGGCTACATTGTCTTGTTTATTCAGTAACAGACTAGTAGCATTAAACTTTTCACCTTAGTCCTTCCATATGCGCTTTATTAATAACATCTAGCTTTATAACTGAAATCCTTTGAAGTCAGTGAGAGAAAGACCTTGCATGTACCATCAAATGTCATCCAATTTCTTTTCTTCATTTTCAGGTGCTTGAGTGAAGGCAGGTAAAATAAACAGACTCTATATACATGGAAAAAACCCAGATGTTTCCTTATTAAAAATAAGGGATGGATACTGTTCCTTCAGTCAAACTACATTGTATTACGTTTTTCATGTGTCTTTGTTTTTCCTTCTGATTTCTTTTTTTTTCTGAAAATTCGCAGATCTCCAGCTCTTGAGAGCATTGCTCCCATTTCCTTCCAGTAACTTTTACATTTGTTCATTTATAATCAAGTATATATATATGCCTGCAGTAATAGTTTACATAAAGATTTTTGATCTTCCTTCCTATTTTTCAAGTGCCTTGGTTTTTGCTATATTGAAGTCAGAAATTGTAATAATTAGCACAAAAGCAAGTTCTTGTTTTCCAGCTGAATCTACTTAAATTCCTATAAAGAATGAAATCAGATGGGGGAATGAACTCCTTTCTTGGCATCACAGGGGAATGCTCCCTGTATGGATATCCAGGCTGTATGGCCCAGCCACTTTACCATTGAATATTCCTGACACTGGCAGTCCTGATTAATGAACTCTATGCAAAGAAGCAGTGTATAGTTAAAATTTTTATCCCTCTACAGGGCTGTCTTGCTTTCCAGTGTAGTAAACACCTCTCCATACACGTTTTTTCTTTGGTGCAGTGTTATAAAGATCATGTCACTGCAGTACTGGTTAGTATGACTGGAAAACCAAAAATATGTTGCTTTTTTTTCTATCAGAGTCACTATATTTCAAAACAATTGATTTAATTTCTAATGTCCTATCAAGGTTAAGATTAAGGCTACTGTAAGTTTACTTAAACAGGGAAAAAGTAATCTTTGCCTTTTATTCCACCTAGTCTCTGGATTTGTTTGTAATACTTTCTCTTGCTGTTGCTTTGCATCTATCCTGAACAGTGATTTATTGTTACTTTGTTTTTCTTCTTGTGCAGTGTATGTATTTAGAAAAGTGATGTGCAATTGGTGTATTGGTATTTAGATGATACTCATGGGACCTGACAATATTTACAAGGATAAATTGGGAGCGTAAGTCTGCTGTGGATTTGCTAACTTCATCTTAATTTAAGTAAGAGGTGAAGAGAGGTGTAATAATATTAATTATTAAAATAAGCTATAGTACCATTTGACAAGGTAGGAACACTTTTTCTGATGAGCAAAGTGTTTTCATGTCGTCTATGGCCACAAGGGCAAAGAAACTACTGTTATTACAAGTGATGTACCATCTTTGATCTGGCCATGTATGTAACTGGAGGGGGACGATTGTGTAAAGCAGAGAACAGATGTGAGAGGGAGATTATTTTCATCATCTCCATCTTTTTATCTCTCAATCCACTTAGCTGCAGAGGCTGAACTTCACTGAGATTATCAGCAAAGCCATTATTCCACTCATTGGTCAATGTGTGTTCATTTTCTGCTGACTGCTTCAGGGATCCATGCACTGTACACTGATCTTTTTCCCAGGTTCAGTTTTCCAAGGGCAGTTGTGTGTAATGCTCAGCTCCTCTGCATCATGGAAACATCAACCTGTGGGGAGACTCAAGGATAAAGGAGTGATAGAATCTTTTACCTTTCCTATATAAAACTGCTGTAGTAGTTATGGTTTGTGTGCTGATTTTTGCTTTATTCTTACAAAATTTTGTTTCTGAGACATTTGTAAGCTATAATAGCAGTTCATATAAACTCAGGATAATCTGATTATAGACTGTTACTTATTTAAATTGCATTTACCCATATCCATATATTTATGATAATAGCATAATTATTTTTTACATTAATTACGTACGGACTAAGATTTTTAGATGTTTGTGAATTTTAAGTATACATAAAACTTTTGTGACTTAGATTGTTCAATTTTTAATGAATAAGTAGGAAGCTTATTTTTTAATACACATAAATACAACGTCTTTCTTGTTTAGCCACCTTTAATGAATTCTGATTAGAGCTAAATATTGTCCTGTCTTGATAATTAAAATAATTTGAATTTGGCGATTGCAGTGTGGCAAATAGTTTCTATTTCTGCATATATAAATAGTTATGATATGTTTTATCACTGTGTCCTGAAGTTGCTTTTGGTCTTTTTGGTAAGGGAAATCATCTATCTTGCCTTTCTTAAGTGAATAACGTCTGTCACAGAGTATATGAAGATAACTTAGGTCCAGAATAAATCTGTCCTAAACCCCAGTAATGACTCATATCTTCATTTCTTTCAGTATAGCCCCAGTGTAGACTTATATTTCATATATTTTAATATATTATAATATATTTTATATTTCAGAATAAGTGTCATTTTTTAATTTTGTTTAAGCTGTATAAAAATGACTTGAATCAATGTAATGCAGTACTAAAGTTAGGAATGTTCACACAGAGGGTTAGAATAGCAATAGTCTTTACATTGCAATTTCATGCAAAATGTATATGAAAAAAAGAATAATTTAAAGCTTTGTAACTAGTAAAAGGTTTCACTGCCCTGTCCTGTTTCCAATTCTATCTCAAAACCATAGCATCTCAAGCTGTTTCTGTTACAATTAGGAGTTGAATGAACAGATTTGAACACGTAGCAAGAAGTATTTCCTCTGAGGAAAACTTTTGTGCCTGGAAGAGGGCACTCAGACTTAGCTGGTGGTGCTCCATCCCATTTGTTTGGATCATGCAGCTTCCCTTGTGAGGATGAGGGGGAGGCTTTCCTGCTGCCATGGTCCTTTGGAAGCAAACACAGTCTGGGCTGTAATTAGACATTCCCATAATTAAATATAGCAATTTTCACTCTGCTTTGCAGTATGTAACCTTTTACACCTGTGTAAGGCATGTATTACTGTTCATAGCAATGACAGTTGACTACATTGTGTTGAAAATAATTTTTATTTTGTTAAGAATGGAGTAGTAGCCAAGATTACATCAGGAGGGAAATTAAATGATCATTGATAACAGAGAACTACATCTTACCCTCTCAAAAGAAATTTGGTAGCTTAAAGCAATGACAGTCTCTAAATTTTGGCCTATAGTCTATGCACTGGTAAAGAAATGGTTTATCAACCTGTCTTTAATCAGTTTTACATGGCTGGAAATTATATGTCTAAAGCTATATAGTGTTTCATGCAAGCAAAACATTATTTTTATGTGAGTACGTGAATGTCATTCAAGAAAGAAAAAAGTAATCTTAACTTAAAATGCTTTAAAAAAGATCTCATAGTTATTGCTGAGTGACCTTGCTTCAATGAGTGTACCAGAATTTCATGTCAAAATTATGCTATAGGAAATATTTTAATCTTTCTTTTCCCCCTTGGGATAAGCAAGAGAAATAAACGTGCACATTTCATGTCATGTTCTGCAACTGTGACTATGCCAACAACTTGCATGATTTATTGGCTTAGTAGGAATGATAGAGTGATTTCCATAAATACCACAATTATAAATCCCACTGAGACTCCTAAAATGTGGTACTTTGACCCAATCCATCTGAGAGTCCTATGCTTTTCAGCATGGAACCATCTTATAATAAGGAAATTGCCCTACTCAAGGTGCTGAAAATTTATGTAGTTTAGGATAACTACATAAGCTTGCAGAATAAATTTGGTTTCATTAGTATACAGACATATACATAGCATTATGCGAGGGCAAGGAAAAGCCAAATAATTCAGTCTTTCACCTCTCATCAGGGAACAGTAGTACTATGAGGGTTTTCTAATTTGTCCTTAAAAGTTTGTCATATGAAATAATTTGACCTTGTTATTTCCAAGGGGGATGATCAGGACTCTGAAAATAAGATTTTATTTAAATACAACATAGTGATGGATGAGAGCATTTGTCCTTAATCATGTAGTCTTTGCTGTAGAAACAGTGGGGAGATGAGTTCATCAGATTGAGACACAGCATTTATAAAATAGAATAGTATGTAGCGATACATCCTGTCAAACTACCAGAATGAAATTCAAAATTAAAGGATCAAAAAAATAATTTCAAGTTTTGAGACACCATCAGGTTGTTGAAATACAGCAGGATGTGGTAGATGTTTTAGTAAGAAAATATTTGCTGGTGGTGGATGAATGATCAATCTTTTCTTTAGTGGTTGTTGTATTATAGGAACATGACCAGGAAATAATATTCCATAACATTAGAGGGAGTATGAGAAATAAACTAAATGCTACTTTAATGGCACTTCCTCAAAATATCATAGATGTCTTTGAAACTTGGCTTCAGTGAACACAAGAGGGCATAGGCAGAAACTGAAATATAGGAAATTTCATTTAAACATAAGGAGAAAACTTACTGTTTGGGTGGTCATACAAGGGAGGTTGGAGGTGGAGAGGAAGGAGGTTCTGTCAGTGATTCCCAAATATAGAATGAAAATTACATATGTAATCACATACGTAATTGTATTTATACTCCAGGCAGTTCCTCAGTTATAGTTATAATGTAATACTTTTTCAACTATTAAAAGATTACTGTTGCTATTATTTTACTATGAGAACATCAGTATCAGGTTATCACCGTTAAAGGCATTGTAGAAATAGTTCTGTCTATTGCATACATGTAAAAAGATAAAGATAAGTAGATGATGAATTGCTATTACCATTTTATAGATTAAAATCATAAACTGAAAGATAAAATACGTACACTCGATGCATTTCTATGCATAACACCTATTACCACTCCTGGTAACCCATTTTAAATGTATGGCTGAATTAGAAACTGAACCACAGAAATCAGAGTCCCAGGCTCACCAGTAACCATTGCACAGTACTTTGCCTGAACAGTGTTTGAAAGTAGAATAGGAATTGAATGGTGATAGTAACCAGTATATACAGTACAAATGTGAGTGTGAGCTCTGTGGTGTTGAAATACCTCAACTAACTTTCAGGAATTATTGTACTGGTAAAGATATGTTATTATTAAGTACTATTTAATCTTATGATATATTAAAACCAGACAGGACAGATTAAGAAATTTTCAATTGAAGCAATAACAATACCAAATGGCAGTTATTTCTGAAATTACGGAATCATATTCACTATGTTTGAGCAAAGAGGAATGTGATCTGGTTTGGAGACTGGGATGCCATCTGATCCATTCCTGTACTGCTGCCTGAGGTAGTTCATAACATCCTTGTGAATGATAAAATACTATTAACAGGTAAAATATTAGAGGTTCATTTATAATTTAGTAAAACATTATTGTAAGATGAAGTGTACCTCCTGTTCTCCTTTGTCAGAGTGGCTCTTGATGTTTTCGTGGTAGTATTAAGCCAAATTCTGATCTTCATGCAGCACAATTAAAATCACTTTCTAGATGGAAGTTCTTGGAGTGATCCTGGGAATTAAGTTTTGGAACAGCAGTAGTCTCTATAGTTTTCCCTTATGTAATAATAAGTTAAACTGTGGTATAATATGTGACTGTGAATGTGTCTCATACATTTTTGTCTCTAGGGTCTATTTTGGTTCCCTAAATTGTTCTCATTTGTTATGGATGATGAATAATCTATCAGTGGTGTAGGTGTCTGTATAAAGGTTTTTTCCTCCTTTAAGAATAACATTTTTACTTTTATATTATAGTCCCTAGATGCATATATAGATAGATATAATATCTATATTATATTGTAGTATATAATGTTATAATATATAATATAGTATTATTATAACATAATGTTATAATTATGTATCTATATGATATATATAATAAAATATATCAATATATGTTAATGAGATTAAATGTTACTATGTCTACATTTATATTCCATAGATTTCCTAAAAATTAATGTACATGCCAAAATGGAAATTCTTTCTGGTGGGTAAGAAACTATTAGATCTGTCCAGTTAAAATTTAAATAATGGTTTATTGCTTTTCTAGATCCCAAAGCTATTTTTTCTTCTATACATAGAAAGTAGTCAGCAGAGATAAGAAGCTGACAACAGAGTAATTTAATTACAGTTAATTAATAAATCCACTAGATCACAATAAAATCAATTAAAAAACCTCCAAAACAAGTAATGATACATCTTCAGGATAAAAAAATCACTGTTTGGAGGAAACATGAGCGATATGGTCAAAACATTCCTTGTATTTCCATACTGTCTATTAACTCGCTACATAATTTTAAGTTATTCAGAAGTATTCTATATAACTGTTGAAATGTGATGAACACTGTGGCTAGTGATGTCCACTCTTGTAGTTTCTGAAATTCAAGGAGAAATTGCAAATATTACAGTAGCTCAAATTAAGCTCAATGTTAGCTATAAAGGAATGTTAGATATTACCACTTTTTTCTCCGAGTTTTCCTTCACACATTGCCTTTCAGCATAGAAGAATTCATGTGACTTATACTAACCATATTTTCTCTGGAAGCATTTGGGTTTTGACATGAACTTGTCAGATACCGTACATCTGTGATCTGTTGATTAATTAGGGATCACCTTTATATTTACTACCAGATGGTTTTTACTTCCAAAGAGAAATTACATTTCCAGCTCTTAAAACAGGTGCATCATATGCAAAATTATCATAGGATAGCATAGCACACACGTGCCTGAGAATTTTGGTGTTCAGAGGAATAACATGAAGTAGCTTCAGGTGAATAAAATGTACAAGTAACCATTTACAATTGTCACACATCTATAAATCTGGAAGCAGATTAATGAAAAGGTTGTCCTGGGGGATAAAAAGAAGTAGTGTTCAGATCTGCAGTTAGAAGGGAAGATTTATGTATGTTATAGGGATACCTGGCTTTTAAATGTCAGGGTAGAGCTCTACCTTTTTTGTTGAATGTATGGTTCCTATAAAATGCTATCTAACTCACAACAAAATAGCTAGCTGCATTTCACTGCATGCCGTTCAGAAGCTGCTGCTGATTTTTCTGTGTTATTGAGTCATGGTGTGAATTGGCACAACAGCATGTGGATATTTTGTCTAGTAAATGGGATAATGTCTGTAATACAGACTACCCACACTGTGGTGTCTCAAGAACAAGTTCCACATTATTATTGAAATTATTGTTGATGAAAATAAGCAGAACAGAGCATAAACCTCTAGTGAGAACCAGATGAATTCTCTTTTATTTTCTACATTTGAATGTGTTTTAGATGGTCTGCCTATGAAATTGTATGTATGTGGTTCAGAGATCTTTCTGTTTCATAAGTGATCATGAGATTTCTAGATATGTTAATTGTAAAGCACATTATAACTCTGTCACTATGTCTGATACACAGCACACCATAAAATGCTATATTTTCCCCCCCCACAAAACAGGTTGCCAGAAAAAAGGATTGTGCAATGGAGGTTGTTAATATGGAAATATACTAAGATACAGCATACCATTTGAGAAGATAAATACACTACACTTTGGCATGAAGGACAGTTTTACCATTAATTATTGAAGGCAGGTAAACTGAAAATAACTTTCCTTCCATTTTTCATTCATTAATATTGTGCAGCTACTAAGTACTGCTGTTTTATACTTTCCAAACTTTATTCTTGGCTGTTCATCTGTACCTTTGCATCTAATCACATATGGGTGTATAATGAACAAAATTTTTAAAGGAGCAATTGGTGATCAATTTTTAAGACTGATCTCAAACTGACTTTTAAATTGGTAACTGTAGGCTCTCCACTGGTAACAATTAAATTTTAGGGAATGGGTTTCTTAGGACTCATTTATGTTAGTCTTGTATTTGTGCTTAAAGCATATTCTGGGTCTGGATGCCATTTGCATCAATAATGAAGAAAGCATATGGAAAACTTTTGTGCTCTCTCTTCCTCTTTCTGACTCTTGCCGCCTCATAAAGCATTTAATTGAAACCTAGGATGGATGCTCTTGAGCTCTGAGCTAAAGGGAAAACATTTTTTGCATACTTGTTTGACAAGACATAACAGGAAATATTTTTGGCTAATATTTAAAATTTCTCAAATTGTACATATCAGACTTAGACTTACAGAAGTATTTTGTAAAATACATTTTAGCATTGTTTTCTTGTACTATGGAAGAGAACCATTTTATACGAATTAGCACTGATATTCCATAAATGCTTGAAATGTATATTTTTTTTTTTTTTTTTTTTTTTTGCCATTGCTTGAGGAAGCAGTGAGAAACTGAGGATTGAGAAATTCCAAGATTGTATATTGGATTCATGTAGCAATGTTTTGGTAGCAGGGGAACTACAAGGGTGGCTTCTGTGAGAAGCTGCTAGAAGCTTCCCCATGTCCAACAGAGGCAATGCAGTTGGCTCCAAGATGGACCCACCACTGGCCAAGGCGACAGTGGGAAGCGCCTGTAGGTAAGCATATTTAAGGAGCTGACCATAACACCCATTCCCTGTTCTCCTGCACTACTGGAAGGAGGAGAAACCAGAGGAAATTAGGAGCAAAGTTGAACCTAAGAAGGAAGGAAAGTTGTGAGGAAGGTATTTTAAATTTTAATTTTATTTGCCATGAGCCTACTGCAATTTGGTTGGTAATAAGTTAAACTGATTTCCCCAAGTTGAGTCCGTTTTGCCCATGACAGTAAGTGGCGAATAATCTCTCCCTGTCCTTATGTCAACCCACAAACCTTTCATTGTTTTCTCTCTCCTGTCCAGCTGAGGAGGGCAGTGATAGAGCAGTTTTGGTGGGTGCTTGGTGTCCAGTCAGGGTCAAACCTCAACAGCTTGTCACAATCATGCAGAGATGTATTACAATTAAACTTTTTCTCCCTTCAGCTCAAATGGTAGGTTTGCAGGTTTTTCAGGGTAGACAAAACTGTTACCTAATATTGGACATAACTATAGCATTTAAATTAGCATGCAATAAATACACTTGTTATGGTGTTGCTATATTTTTTTAATGGATGGCTTAACTTTGAATAATATCATAGTGTTTAAACAAGTTTTGTGGCAATAGAAACAAAAAATTGGAGTTTATGATAGTTTATAATGCAAAAAATACTCGTGTGTTATCTGTATTTTAGCAGTAAGAATTTTTAAGCGCATCCCTTCAGACAAGCCTTAACAACAAAAAAGAGCTTTTTCTTCTTCAGCTGGCATAACTTGAGGAAATAGAACATTTAAAACTTGAAAGTGTTCGTATCTTTTGAGCATAAATAGACTTCTGTAAAATGCAGCTCCCTTTGAAAGAGTTGGCCCTTCTAAAATTCGTTTTCAATTGATCAAATCTTTTCAAACATGTCTCAGAAAGCCCTTAAGCTGAGCTATATCTTTCTCTTCCATCACCTAAGAAGATACATAGATGTGCCTTAGGCATTTTGCTCTTATGGGTCAAATTTCACATTGCATCTCAAAGTCTGGACAACTAATCTTTTTAAGAGAAGGCAAACATTCCAAATAGCATTTGTTATGAACCACCAACAGGTGATATGTCAGTAACATTTGGTTTCAAAATTCCATATTCAACTTTGGTAATCAATTGATCCTACTGAACCAATGCCCCCTCAGACTTTGTCGTCTTCATCAGCAAAATTTCCTTGGAGCTTTTCCCAAAAAGCAGGATGAGAACCAATGCACTGTGAAAAAAGCATATATTATGGCTTTAAGTACAAAACTTCTCAGAAACTGGAAGAGACTGGTTACTGTAAGACTAATGGAGAAGGGCAAAAAAAGGCAAAGGATAGAAGTCTAAATGTCAAAAATGCAAAGCTAGAGCAAATACACTTAAAAATAGTTGAAACCCTTTTGGATTAAGGAGGTTTTATGTGACCTTATATGACATTCAGGAGGAACAGTTGTTATTCAAGAATGATGAAGAACTGGCTGGAAGTGCTCAGAGTTAGTCCTCGAGGAACTGACCTGCTGTCAACAGATAAAGGTAGTTTAGAAGATAATATAAACCCTTGTAAGCCAGTAGCTGATGATAAGTGCTTTTTACTGCTCAGCTGCAGAAAGATGGAGCTTGCTTTCTTCTTGTTGCTTTTACTTGCACATCTCACTGAAATGTTTGCAGGATTATGTTCTCTTGTACTTTTTTACTCACACTTTGAAGTGATTGATCCAAGCAAGTAGAAGTATTGCCAGAACTCTAATATTTTATGCTGGTCCATAAATCAAATATTTATGGTTTAAACTTTTCCCCAGGGGGTTTCTTCCTTTTCAGAAATGTCATTTGCCACTGGATCCATGTTTCTCAATATGGTTTAAAAATCTCTAGAAAACTTGGCCTGTCTTTCAATTGTCATGAAGCCTGAAAGCAAAGGGATTCTGATAGTATTTCAGGGTATTGGAATTTTGATCTTCACTTCACTTTTAAATTAAAAATGTGGCTGTAAGAATTGTGTCTACAAGGTGACAGAAATGCCTCTCAATGTGTAAAAATACCTTAGATGAAAAGGTGCCTTAAAAATACTAAAATTAATTCTTTGGGGAGAAAATTAGAGGGACAGAAATTTTGTAAGCATCAGTATTTCTCATCCGTTTGATTTTCACAAGGGAAAACTTAAGCACAATTCCAGTTAAAATACTAGATAACCATTTGTCTTATTGCCCCCAGTGTCTCTGAAATATTTAGCATAAATGTGTGAGTATTGTGTCTTCCCTGAGGCACAGAAAGTTTACGGACAATTCTACTTGTGATTCAAGGTGGGGACTATATTGCCTTGATGTCTAAGCAAACAACTTTGTGAATTAAATGACTGTTTCTCTTCACCTTTCCTGCTGCCACCACAGGTAGTTGAAAATCTACAGCTTAAATTCCTTGTGGGAGGATGTTCCCTGTAGAAGGGGGGTTGGAACTGGATGATCTTAAGGTCTTTTCCAACCCAAACCATTCTATGATTACGGCACTGTTGTTATAGAATGCTTTAAAGTTTGCATTTGCCAGGAAACAACGTTATTTGGGAAAACTATCAATACTGCTTGTTGCCTTCGAGTAGGCGTAGCGACCTGGTTCAGGAACGGCATAGCGACCAACCCCAGGCCGCTCGGGCCATCGGCTCACTGACACCAATGTGGTGGACGGCAAATGGCATTTTATTGCTTAATGGCACGGCGTTATATAGCTTTGGTTTACAACGTCACTTCTGTCTGCTTACCTCATAAATTAAGTGTTATTGGCTATTAGGAGAGGGGCCCTATCTTGCCGTACAGCGCGATATCTTCCGACCGTCAGACCCTGGCTACCCACATTTCTCCCCTCCCTATGCATAATTATATTACCTAAACAATAAGCTTAAAGAATATTGTATCAGAAAAGGAATCTTATTTGGACTGTACACCTTAAAATAATTCTATGCTATAAAGCACAATCCCGAGTAAAAACAGAAGGCACATTAGGTAGTAGGTAATGAAGAGGTATACTGGAAGAACGAGGTAGGATTAGGGGTAGTTAAAAAAAGAGGGTGTTTGATAATAAGTATAACTGAAACTAAGATCTCTGTGAGGTGGTATACTTCGGGTTGAACTTGTGTGCTCTGGGAAGACCGTCGATAAACTAGCTCCGAGAGGCATCACTGCTGTGTGAGGTGACAGACTCAATGCTAGCGGGCGTCCCTGCGCAGGCAACGTTGACCTGACTGTGATGAGTTTATGTTCCCTTTACTCAGCATGAGGTTCGGGCGTTCCAATTTTTAAAAGTGCACGCCTGTTACCACGTAGGGGGCCAGTCTACGTGGTAAGAGGGGGTGACAATGTCCAAAAAGGTCTCCCAGGGGTTTGGATTTGTCCAGATAGTTAAATTCAAGTAAAATAACTTGAGGTAACATTAACCAAAAACGATATCAAAGCAATTGCCGGCATTCTACTAACATAATGTTAACCATTTCTAGCCGGCTCTTAATAAACAACACAAGCTTATTTAATATACAGGGTCCGAGGACCAGTGCCAGTACAATCATTACAATCAGTCTTATCAAGATAGGTATCAAGGAAGTCAGTCATGGCGATTGGGTAAACCAGGATGTAAACCAGTCTTGGTGTGCCTCTCGTTCTCTTCTTCGTTTTTCTAAACCCTCCCGTAACTTTGCCATGGTGTTTCTTACCACTCCGGCGTGGTCCGCATATACACAGCACTCCTCTTTCGACACAGCACACACTCCTCCCTCCATACCGGGGGCGCCATCTTGGTCCCCAATGGGGGGACCTTCTTAGTCTCCCCAACGAATTGTCTTTCACTTGTTTACACTTGCAAGAGGTCTGAGAGACTTTCAAGAAGGGATCTTTCCTGGGTTCTGGAACCCACACATTTGCAATCGTCTCACAGCCCCAATATCCACAGTAATAGTGTCCGGAGAGGTTACAGTACCCTTTTCCCAGATTGGGAGCAGGGCAAAGATAAAGGTCCATCATATTTTGATATGGACGTACAGGTGTTAGTTGACACAAGGTGACCTTAAAGCTAGGAGCCCCTGAAGTTGTTATAGTTTGTATAACTGTGCCTGAGCCAAAGTGATACAATGTCCATGTGAATGGCTGATGGGGATAATGAGAATCTGATTCTGCCTTCCCCATGGTGATAAGCCCCAAAAACATGATTGCACAGAAGTACCGTGGGCTCCCCCCCCGCGAAGGGCATTTTGACGTTGCTGGTGTTCTGTCGATGCGGGGTATTCAGTTGCTCTAGGGCTCTTAGGTGTGGGTAGGGAGTTTGTTGGCTCATTGTCGCCTTCTGGCAGCAGGAAGTACCGATCACGAGGGTGTCCAATGAATCGGTCCTGTAAACAAAAACTCACAATTTTCATTAGCTTTATTCTGGAGGTCCGGTTTAATAGACTTAAGCGGATATCACTGGAGGGTTATCACACTTTACTGCCAGGGCCACCCTGGGGTCTCGCCCCCAGAGGGTGGTCCTTGTTGTCCCCGAGGTAGGGACTGATTCGGCTGGATCGTTGGTTGGACCATGAAGTTGGTCGCTTCTCGAGGGGATAGCGGGTTCGGGAGCGCTTCGCCCCATCCGGGATTGGCATAGTTGGGCCGCCTCACGTTCCAAGTGGGAGAGGGCTGTGTGCGGCCCGTGTGTCCTCTCTCCTTCCCGTTTCTCTGTTTGGATCTACAGTCCTTAGCAAAATGTCCTTTCTTTCCACAGGCCCAACACGGTCCCCTGGGCCTGTTCTGGCGCGGGGGGGGCAATGGACAATTAGTTATAACGTGGCCTGTCTGGCCGCATTTAAAACATAACATCATATTGGTGACTGCTGTGCTAACAGCCGCCTGAATTGGGGCTAAATGCTCTTCCTTTGCGACGTGCTTGATCATGTCTGTGATGCTCGACCCCACCGGGAGTAATCGCAGAATCTCTTTGGTTATCGAATTACACTGCTGGCGTAAACATTCTGCCACGACCGGGTCCTTCGTTTCCACAGGCAGGTTCGAAGAGTTGACCGCAGCCTGGAGACGATCCACAAACTGCGTAAAGCTTTCGCTTTCATTTTGTTTTATTGTGGCCCATGGCGATGGCTTAGCAACAACTCTAGAAGCTGTGCGAATGGCTTCTCTAGCTGCGTGAGTGGTTGTCATTACCTCGTGAGCCCGCAGGCCCTGGGCCTGCGCCTGGGGGTAATCATTGTTGGGTCTGTGCCCATCAGCCGCTGCAGACTGGAGCCGTGCAGCGGATGATCTGCCCCGACTGCTTGGGTTAACTGTCTCGCACAGTTTTCCTCCCATTCCTGTTTAAAAACAATCATCCCCGCTCCATCAAAAATCAATCTACAAGTTTGTTTTATATCGAATGGGAGCATATCGTCTGCCCCAAAGATACCATCTATAAGGGTAGAGACCATGGCAGAATTAAGGCCTTTATCTGCAATTGCTTTAACAATTGTTTGTATATCCTTAGGGTTTATTGGCGAGTGTACCCTCTGTCCCCCATCCGTCACTCGGACCGGAAACACTAACACGGTCGATGGGGCCCAGTTGGCACACTCAATCATTATTTTTCTCCAGTCCGTGAGAGGGACCTCCTCCTCCCGTGATTCCTTTTTAATTTGGATGGGGATATTTTGGCCCTTAATTCTGTTTATCTCCATTCCTGGCCGCTCTAAATTTGAACCTGTCGAGAGCCGCTCATCCCAACTATTGTCTGATCCCCAGCCAGTGTCTGATTCAGACTCAGAACTCGACTGACCGGTTGTATGCAGTGTCCGGTTTCCCCTTGCCGGGCTCCGGCCCCGCCCACTTCTCCTGTGGGCGGGCTGTTCCTTCCCCTTATGGGCGGGCCGTTCCTCCCCCTTTTGCCCGCCCCTCCTTCCTGGTCCGCTCTTCCCCCTTGGTTCGTCCCGCCCTCCCTCTTTTTGCTCAGCGTCATCTTGAGGCGCACAGGGCAATAGCTCGACCCAGCCTTCTCCGGGCTCCGCATTCCCCGCAGCAATTGGAGCCTCCCCACCGCAAACGGACTCTGGTGGTTTCCGTTTATCCGGAAACAGATCGGGGTGCGGAAGATGGAGAGGTGCGTCGCCCTCCTGAGATAGCACAGGCTCAGGAGAGCCAGGACCGTCGGGGGGGTGCAGAGTCCGCATGGCCGCCCCGACCCCCAGTCTTGGGGTGTCTCGCAGGCAGGATTTCGCCGCCTTCCAGGTTTCCTGCTCGCGTATGGCTTTCCGCAGGGCATGTATAACCTTCCCCAAAAGCCTCGCAACTGCGAGAGTAAAATCTTTGGGCTTACAATCAGTACCCCATTGCCTATGCATTTTGGATATGACCTTCACAACGGATTCCATCCTCCTTGTGGGTCCGGGAGCGTCCTCCCCGCCGGGCTGGTTTTGCAGCTCCGGTCGCCGTTCACCCGTCCAGACGATTTCCCGGGTTTCGGCACCACTTGTTGCCTTCGAGTAGGCGTAGCGACCTGGTTCAGGAGCGGCACGGCGACCAACCCCAGGCTGCTCGGGCCATCGGCTCACTGACACCAATGTGGTGGACGGCAAATGACGTTTTATTGCTTAATGGCACGGCGTTATATAGCTTTGGTTTACAATGTCACTTCCGTCTGCTTACCTCATAAATTAAGTGTTATTGGCTATTAGGAGAGGGGCCCTATCTTTCTGTACAGCGCGATATCTTCCGACCGTCAGACCCTGGCTACCCACACTGCTAAAGCTACTGAATATACTGATAAAATTCTTTATCAATTCTTAATAATCCCCTGTTTGTTTGGTTTACAACTCTCCCACCATACTTTCAAAAAGCCAACAACAAAGATTAGCCATGAGATTCACCATAGATGATATTAGGCATCATCTTTGAATGTAGCGCATCAAGTAGCAAAACAGGCTTATGCCTATTATTTCTCTGATCTATCTGCATAGAGGTGTCTTGACATTTTAGATCCTTGATAAATCACTGGAAATTGATAACTTTTTTTTTTTTTTCTTTGATTATCTGTTTTTCATTTCCTCCCTCTTTTCCCCCATAAAGCTTCCTATTTCCAACTCTGCAAAATCCCAGGATATGAAAGCTTAGAGATTCAGGAGTGAAAATTTCCCACATCATGGAATGGAGGATGAGGATTACTGAAATAAAAAAAGAATATGAGACTCTGCAGCGGCTTATGAGACAGAAGTATAGGCTGTGAAGATGAATTAATGAGCAAAGTGCAGGGGATGAGTGAAGATCTAAGGTTTGTGGTTAAGTGCATTATCATAGGGACATCACACAAAATGGTATATAATCAAATTATTAGATGCATGGCTAGAAAGGCCTTCAAAAATATTGTCTTTTACTGTCTTGAGTATTTGAATACT
Source organism: Psittacula echo (assembly GCF_963264785.1). Taxonomy (NCBI): domain Eukaryota; kingdom Metazoa; phylum Chordata; class Aves; order Psittaciformes; family Psittacidae; genus Psittacula; species Psittacula echo. Next base: position 20,177,949 of record NC_137739.1, on the reverse strand, counting down.
GTATTTGGCTTAATATATGTGATTTACTGAAAAATAAGCACTCTTAAATTACTGATATTATTTATTTATTTATTTGAATTACTCTGTATTTTACATGAGTTAGTGTGTGCTTATCTGCATGTTAGAACTCTACACTTAATTGATAAAAACTAGAAATTACTACAGAAATAAATGGCACATAATTTTCAATGAACACTAGAAGTACATGAAGAATTGTTCGAGCTGTATATGAGAACCCCTGAGCAAGGCTGACATATGGCTGGTGATATCCTGTATGGAAATGTACAGTGCAAGGAGGAATAACAATCCTTCTTAGAAAATAAAGGTCACAAGTGATAGTAAATGCCAAGAAATCATCAGGGATTTATTTTATAGCTTTCTGGGCCAGTAAAACCTCAACAGGCTTATATATTTCTTTAACTGTATAAAAGGATTCAGGAAATATAAGGGCTTGTGCGTGAAGCAGAGAAAGAACTTTTTAGCTTAAGCCAGTTGTTGCTGCTTCTAGGAGAATATGTTAGTTTTCAGTAGTTATGCTTTTGAGCCATTGACTTGATTTCCAGCACAGTTGATTTTTTTCAAATTCAAGGTCAATAGAAGCTAAGACACTAAGAATTTAATGTGTTCAGTTCCTGTATTTTCATGTATGGATCGTGCTATGGGTAAATAAAATATATTTCTGGAAATGTATATTTTAAATGAACATATATTTAAGAATGTTCTGTGTTTAAAAGTGATTGATTGAACTACCCAGTGACCAGAATCTTACCTTTCTCTTCCAGTTTATCCTTTTTGTTTCATATAAAGAGTTGTGAAAGTAATTATGGTGGGGTTTTTTTCCTAAATGGAAGTTGTAATCACTGCAGATTCTGAATGATGGATGTTCATTTGGTAGAAGTTATTTTTATGAACAAGTTATCTCTAAGTACAACTGGCACACACTCATTTTTAGGAGTATGTTCAGAAGGCAGAAATGGAAATAAAGTCATTGTATTGATGCAGCTGGATAAGTGTTAAGACACATCAGCAAGAGAAAGTATAGCAGAAGTTACCACAACCATTAACTATTCTGTACATGGAAAAATACAGATTTTGAGCCACCATTTCTGCCAATCTAACACTTACTGACCTGCTAACTCGTTTATTTCAGCTATTGTAGTTGATCTGGGAGATATAAATATTAATTGATGTGTAGCCCATGCTCCTGCTCATGTTTGCAATATGAAGAGATTTACAGAGTTAAAAATAAATTGAAGAATGCATGGGATAATAATACTGGCAACTCATTTGATTTGCCATACTCACTTGTATTTGGAATTTGGTTCCATTATTCTATCTTTCTGTTAGGCATCAGCTTGTTTGTGCTTGAAAATATTTCCCTCTGCCTTACCAATTATAATTCACTGTTTCTGAAAAAACACTTTTTTTTTTTTTTTTTTTGTTAGCTTGAAGTTGCTGCCTTTATGCTTGCAGTGAGTGCCTGCACTTGTAAAAAGCCAGCACAATGCACCTGCACTGTGGAAACAACTTGTTCCCATGGCTGTCGTCAGAAATAGGATCAGTATTATAAGTCATTGCTGCTGATGGAGATCTTTGTATTTCTAATTTTTATATAAACTATGCAGACTGCCTTAATTTGAGGAATTGTGTGACACCTTCATAGATAGATAACTTATCAATACTTTCCTTTCAAAATCAAATCTGTCTATATGGTTTGTTGATATTGCAATATAACTAACCCATCCATCCAGACCAGGCTTCAAGATCAATTTTAGCAATATGAGAATCAACATACATGAAAATTACAGGGTTTTTTAGTATACAGCTAACAAGTTGAATAACAAAAAAAAAAAAAAGACTGAGTTAAATTCAGTGAGTTCTGCATGTCTGTAAAAATCCTGAATTCTATAGAAATATTTTTATAAGTGTATATATAATGTATATTATGTATTTAGATTTATTTTTCCAGATGTAAGATTTTAATCCATTATGGTTTTTACGGTTTAGCAGCCTGTTACGTGTTTACTTGAGAAACCCTAAGAAAACATAGTTCCTGGTATTATCAAAATACAATGATGTATTATATTTTAGTATTACTATTCATCTGGTTCCTTCTATTCTTTGCAAATGAGACTTACTTCTAACACAGTACGGCTAGGATTCTGTATTAGCAATAGTTGATAGCATTAGGTGAGTGTATAATTCTTTAGCAATGGCATTAACAGGAAATTCTCAGATGCTTGTAGCCTTACAGATTTGGGCTGTGGAAAGTTTATCTTTGTAACAAAGTTTGTAAAAAATAAATAGGGAAGCTAAAACCATGTTTAGCATAGTGCTTTTTCTGGAATACTGCCAGTATGACTGGGGTGGTCAGCCACGAGATTATTCCAGCAATTGTACAAGGCTATAGATCTAGTATAGTGCACACTTTATATAACTAAATAAAAAAAAAAAAAGCAAAATAGAAAGGGGGTGAGAAGAATAAGGAAAAGTCATTAACTGTAATTTGGTCAAATGCAGCACTCACATTTGATGATACAGCCTCCAGCTCCTTGTTCTCTTTGTCATCTGTCCTTCACACTAGATGTAAGTAGTTTATGAAAAGAATGTGTGGACGTCATTTGACTCTTGATGTTCAGGCACTTCTGCAGGTCATGTGGAATCTGCAGTTTGGTAAAATTTTCCATGAAGAAAATATTTAATCTTATGGTATGGATTCTAAATGTGTATCTAGAAGAAATATCTCTAGCTTGTTAAAATTTTCTCCATTTTATTATTTACACTTGATTGGGATGGGCTGGGTTTTGTTCTCTTGTTGGGCTTTTAAAAATATTATATTTGTTAGACTAGGCACCAGTGATTTGTGAGAATGTCTGTAGCTAGAGCTTACCAGTTTCTAACAGCTAAAGCTTTATTTCAGTTTGTAAGGAGAATAATGATTGTTAGGTTCAGAGTAAATGCATTATGTTATTGAAAATGTGATTTGATACCAAATTCCAGATAACACTAAATGGAATATTTGATGGCATATTCATAGAGAGCTCAAGGAATCGGTAGACTTGTATTTTTCAGTTTGGGGTTCGATTTTTCTTTGGTTTCTTTTTTTAGGGAAGACCCCTTCTACCTGCACTATAGTCTGGTTGTGCCCAATCCAGTGAAGTCTGGTAATTTGAACATGGTGAGAAACTGGCACAGGTTGCCCAGAGAAGCTGTGGCTGCCCCAGCTCTGGCAGTGTTCAAAGCCAGGTTGGACAGGGTTTAGAGCAACCAGGTCTAGTGGAAGGTGTACCTGCCTGTTCCAGGGGGGGTGGTATTGGATGAGCTTTAAGGTCTCATCCAACCCAAACCAGTCTTGAGCTAAACTGGGATAAATAAGAAAAATTAAGAATAAGATTTGACCTGAGGAAGGCTAGTTCATTGTTGAAAGGGATTTATTGAATTAGCAACATCCTTATCGTAGAGTTTCATATGAGGAGTTACTTAGGCATATTAGACATTTTACAGCAATTCTCCATGTAAAGACAAGTCAATATTTTTGATTTATTATCTTTTTGGTGCTTTAAGGAAGTGACCTGTCATTGAATTAGAGGGCCTTCAATCCTCTAGCCTCCAGTGATACAAGAAAATAAGGACTGACTGCAAAACTGAGTGGAATTACAGGGGTGCTGTGTGCACATGGAGCAGTGGTTTAATGTTAGCAGTCCTTTCAGATTAACAAGCAGGTATGATCATAAGGAAGAAAGGAATGGTTGCTGTCAGTTTTGGCATCTGCATGTTTTTATGTGTTAGATGTATTTAGATGTTATATTGATTTTGTCAATGTAAATTAGGGATATAGTTTCCAGAACACATTCATTTAGCTTAACAAACAACCTGTAGCTTCTAAATGCTTTTATGTCTTTTCAAGTCACATAAATGCAGGATTTAAGTCCACTACACTTCCCTAAAACTGTGGGGTATGCAATTCATTGACAGTTAAAGTTCTTGTATTTAGAGTAATAGAGAATTGGGTTGTTCCAAAAGAAAAGACAAAGCATGATAGGAAGAGAACAAAACTGTAAGTTTTGTCATGGTGCAACCTGTGTAATGGCTTTTAGATGTCATGCTGTCAACAAAGATCTAAGTGTAAAGAAGAGGAAGACAAATGTAGTAATATCTTGACTAGGGCTAATCAGTCTGTTTCATTTGCCCAAAGTATCTTCAGTCCAATTCCCATTTCTGTCATTCCAGAGAGGGCTTAGAAGGTTTCTTCCTCTCAGCTTCATGCTGTGGATGTACAGTATTTTTTTACTTACTGTTCCTGCCTTATATAAATAAAAATGAATTATTATTTTAGAAACTCCTAGATTCTGTACACTAGAAAAAGGATTTTTCCCCCTGTCTCCAATGCTGTTTCTTAGAAAGATGGAATCTTTGACAAGAAAAATTGCTTTAATGCTACTTGATTTAGAAAAGGTTTGGGTCACATTAAAATGTTCATGTTACTTGGTTTCTTTGAAGAGTGTGGAGAACAGAAAGCTGTGTAATATTTTATCCTACTTTTAGTTTTCTTTGCCTTCAGATATGAGAAGGAATTTCCTTTCAGCCATAGTGCTAATCTGTTATTTTGTGATGGAAGATAGCAGTAACATAAAACATGTGTTTTGAGAAACTCATTTACTCTGCAGCAGGGATCACAACTTTTCTGATCTTGTGACCTACAGTATCAAAATCTTCATATGGCTGAGAGCTGCAAGATGTATAATGTATACCTCAGAAAACTAGCATTAACAGAGTAGTTCATAGGTGAAGGGTGAAAATAGCTTCTTAGGGGTTCTCTGTTCCCCCTTAAGTGATGAAGCTCAGCCTGATGAGGCGACTGGACTCCTGAGCAACCCTGTGATGTTAACTCCTTCCACAGAAATGTGTATTTCTTAACAGCACCCACACCATGACATACCTGTATGCTCTCTGTGAATAGGAGAGAAATAGTAGTTTTGATGTATTTAATGGTCCTCCAGAGAGGTAACTGTGCTTGCCAAACAAGTGTAAAGGCTGCTAGGTGTTTAGTTTAGATCATCTGTCTGATTTTTAGATAGCTAAAGTCAGGTAAAATAAATCCCAATTCAATACCCACTTCCATCTCAGTTTGCTCAGTAGAATCCCTCCTACTGCCAGCCCTGGGGGAAAACCACTGTACAATTGGCATGCAATAGGAACAAATATAAAGTTAGGGGGGTAGGTAAGTACAAATATTTTTTTAAGGAATGTCATAAGAAGTTTTAAAAAACTTCAGCAAAGCTATGTTTATTTTCAGAAGTCAACAGAGCAGCACAGGTTTAAGCCATCTGAAAATTTACTCTATGCATTTTTAAAACTGCAAGTATTCGTAATTGAAGATGTTTGTCATTAAAAATGCAAATTAAATTTATTCTCTAGGTTTTATAAACTACAATTCTTTGTAACTAAAAATGTTGGCTTGACCATGGTTTCATTATACAGATGGGATTGACATCAAGTTTCCCAGGACACTTTCCCTTCAGCAAATGCATTTCAGACCTGTTCTCACCTTACTGTGCCCACTGAGTTATTCTTTTTTGCTACTATTGCCAAGAATGGTGCCAGTTTTAGTTTGGTGATTTTTCTGAACCTCGATCTGCTGTGCACTTGTGCTGAGATCCACCAAACTTACTTCAAATAACAAGTGAGAATATCCCCTCTCTTTACTCCTCCACACGCTGCTCTTAATATAGCGACTGTATTCACATCAAATCTGTCAGAAGGTTTCTGTGATCTCATTAGCTATACTTATTTTTACCTACAGAATAAATGAATCATCAACTGAAACAGCGCTGAAGACCAACTGATAAGACTCACATGGCTATATGTATATCCTTGCTGAGAACAGAAATCTTCTTGAGACTATACATCCAGGTTGTTAAAAATGCGAGATTTGCAGACCTGAAAAGGATTAAGTAATTTCTGAGATTAATTTAGTTCTAAAGCCTTTATCACAGAAACAAAATTGTTAAACATTTTAACAAGTAGTTTCATAATTTCATATAGCATATGAAAAAAAACCCAACCACCTTTCTGTTTATAGCACACTGAAGGAAGTGGACTGAAAATATAATTTGATGTTTGTGAGTTTTGTTTTTTTGGTTCTTTGTTTTCAGTTATGTAGTTAAAATATAGAATAATTTCATTTTATGGCCTTGTAAGGTAAATTACACAGGTGGTACCCTATAGAAAATAGCTGAGTTGATTCAGCCAATTTAAATGCTTCAGAATATAAATGTGCACTGTAAGGGACTGAAATCAGGTTAGATGTGTAAATGAAGTGAGATTGGACGTGGCTAGAAGCTAGGTGTTAAATAAGTGATGTAGGAATATTGGTGGTGGATGATAGCAGGTTTAGGACCTGCATAGTGAAAAATAAAAAGGATTCTGATATCTATCTGACTGATTGCTCATACTATTTGAAGATACTTTTAGAAGCTAGTAGGAAGAGTGCTGATTGGAAACTTAAATCTGTAACAACCAGCAGCCATTTCTAGAGGAGCTGGGTAATACTTAGTGTGTCTGTCAGCAAGCTGAGGCAGGTGCCCCTCTGAAATTTGAGGACTCTTATTCAGTCTTCATGATTGAGACAGAAAAGATGGAGAATTCAGAGCATATTATTTGGACAAGGAATTCTTCTGATTCTGTATTCTCTTTCTTTACTGTTAAGGGGAAAGGGTTCTACAGGCTTGACAAAGTGAGTTTATTCAGCTGATAAGAAGTAATAAAGTAAGGTAAAACATAAAGCTACATCCTCTCCTCCTCTTTCAGTGAAACGGACACACAGTCTAAAAACATTCTTAGTGCAGAGGAGCTTCACGTGTCATTGCCAAACACAACTCCTCTATGCCTGTGCAGAAACAATCTAGTGGAGTAAGTGAATGTGTGATCAATGAAAACAAGTCTTAAGACAAGCAAATTCGTATTCTGAAGTGCAGGAAAAACAGCTTTGCCTGGCATAGCTTGGTCAGGAGTTTTTCTGAGTCTGCCTCATTTCCAGAAGCAAAACCAATAAATCTGAATTGAGATTAAGAATTGCAACCTACCAAAATGAAACTTCAGTATTTCCATAATTCAATGCTTCATGAATCCCCTTTATAACTCGTTTTTGGGGTTATAAAATTCTTACAAACAGAGGAATGGCTTTTGTAGATAGTCATGTGTACACAGTAGTGTTGCTTGTGGTACTGTGGGGAATTTCCCAAACTATCAGTTTGAGATCAAAGCACATTGCATCAAAATTGCATGTCCTTAATAGTCTCTCACAATCATTCAGTCATGTCTCCTTCTTATCAGATGCTGGAAAACCTCTGTAGATATCCAAAGGACAATCTGAATTGTTTATACATCAAGCTATATTGTTCTGAGACAAAAAGGTAAAGCTACTAAGGAACAACAACTGATGTAACTCAAAAGACAAAAATGGCTATGTGTAATCAAATCTTGTGAGATGAGGAAACATTCTTCTCAGGAAAGCTGACTGAATCTTACGAAGATTCATGTGAACAGTGACCTTTGGAAATCTGGCATTTCACTATCATGAACTGGAGTAATAAATTATGTGATATAGTATAGCTGATTTAGCTGATTCTGTTCACTACCAATCTGCCTGTCTGTATGTCTGCATCAAGGATCCAAGGAGTTCAGTGCAAAGGCTTTGAATATCATGTAGCCAGCTTGTGTCCAATAAAGCTGGCTCCATTTGAAAATCAGGCAGGAAGGAGTTGATTTGCCTCCCTGACAAAGGCAAATAGAGAAAGCAGTGGGACTAGCTTCAGGATAGGAAGAAAAGGAGACTGTGGGAGCAGTCTTGTGATAGGGAGCAGCAAATACCAGCACTGAACTTGCCAGCAGTTCATTTTTACAGTGATGGTCAGCCCTTGTGATGTTGTCAGGAAGTGTGCCATCAGTAGCAAGTACTGGAGTGAAACAAGGCAGAGGCTCCCAATCTTACTCTCTGCGAATGTGCAGCATGAGTTACACATGACAAAGTGCCAGGGACAACAGCACCTCCCTTCTCTTCGCAAATGCCTAAGTGTCGTGATTTAAGCCCAGGCCGTAAATTAGAACCACGCAGTCAACTTCCCCCCCCCCCCCCCTCAGAGGGATGGGGAAGAGAATCAAAAGAATGTAACTCCCACAGGTTGAGATAAAAACAGTTCAGTAACTAAGGTATAACACAAATCACTACTGCTGCCACCAATAATAATAATGACAAGAGAAATAACAAGGGAAGAGAATACGATACCGCCCGCCGGAAATAAGCTCAACAGAGAAGAGGACGTGCCCTTCCGGGTAACTCCCAGTTACATCCCCAGGCATGACGTGCTGTGGTATGGAATACCTCTTTGGCTAGTTTGGATCAGGTGTCCTGTCCCTGCTTCCTCCTGGCTTCTCCTCCTCCCTGGCAGAGCATGAGACTCACAAAGTCCTTGGTCAGGGTAAACATTCTGACCAGCAACTGAAAACATTGGCTTTATCAGTATTATTCCCAGGCCAAAAGTCAAAATCATAGCACTGCACCAGCTACTAAGAAGGAGAAAAACTGACTGCTGCTGCTGAACCCAAGACACTAAGTAACAGCAAATAATATTTTCCAGAAGTGCTTCTAGGTGTCTGCCAAAGAATCCCTTCCAAAGACTCAGGTTGTGAGATGCAGACAGGGGCATCATACAATTAGTTATACCCAAGTTAATGGGAAAGCTGTAAGCAAAAGCAACTCTTTTTCTTTTCCCTTTCCTTGGAAAGGGAGGTTCTTCAAATCTCATCCATTCCTTACATATGGGAGTAGGGAAAGAGCTACTTCTTATCTCCTCTCTGTTCATACATAGAGGAACAAGAGTTCAAGTGCTTAGATGGCATTAGGTTGATAAGGCTACCAAATTGAAGTTAGGAATGTGCTGCTACTTCCTCGTATCATAGGGATGCTGTGATAGGAAAAAGAAGATACAGATAAATAATTTATCAAACACTGGGGTTTTTTTGTTTTTGTTTTTGTTTTTTTCCTGGTGATAAGTATGTTTAACTTTCAGGAAAAGTGATTTTATATGCAAACAAATGACTTAATGGTTATGTCATTGCCACAGATTCTGAAATCTGTCAGATGGCAGCTCTTTTACTTTAGTTCTTGTCTATAAAATGAAAGAATGATATACAGATGCTGCCCATTTACAGTGTGAGCTTTGCAAAGAAGTCCTTGCTAGAAAAATATACTTTATAATATAGATATTACTTTTAATTGATATTGCATACTTATTTTTTATAATATAGATATTTGTTATAGATGCATTATAACGGATATAGATACAGAACAAGATACATTATCACATATGAATGGAAGAGAATAGAGCATATCCTGCCTTTGCTTTACTTCATTTTCCACCAAATTTACAGAGTTTTGCATCCAGATATAGCTTGGAAATACTTGTTTTTCTTATTGTCTAATTGATCTTACTTATCTATCTTTTTCTTATTTATCCTACACCTAAGTGTTTCAATGTAAGCCGAGTGGCTATATCACCCAGAAACACAGCATGAGAGACAGTCTCAACCAATACAAAGCAGTGCAGCTCCTTTGGAGGCTGAGAATCTGGTCATTAGTATCATGAAGAGTTAGTGGGTTTTGATTTCCAGGACAGCTAACAGAGCGCACACATCTCCAGGTAAAGTAAATGGAAGAGACAGGCTCAGGATCTCTGAAAATCAGGCCTGTGGTTTCTAATAGGTCATAGGAATTTATAAACAAGGGTTTATATAACAAAATTCTGGTATATATTACAGTCTGCAAGCCCACTGACCTAACCACAGTTACATGGCATAATTCAGCTTATGGAGAATCCTGGGTTTGGTGGGGTTTTTTTACTTCTAGTTTTATTCTGAAAACATGTTTGTTCCAGATATATTTTCTGTGTTACAATCCGGTGTTGTTTAAAATTACCAGGTTTTTGAAAATATGTTGAAGCCTGTGGTAGAGAAACATATTGCCTTGCGGCAGGTGGCAGGGACTGGGCAATGCCTATGTAATATTTTTGAAAGCTAAGATCTTTGCTGCAGGGATCCACTGAAGCTTTAAATACCAATTCCCTTCCAGCAGGGAGCAGGCAAATGCTAAGAAACTGTTTTGGAGCTTATACTCTTTCTAGTTCAGGCAAGTAGTCAGGTCTGATTGAATTTTGCCAGTGCAAATTTGCATGCTGCCCATGAAGATGACAGAAGAATAATGATTTTGTCCAGCTTCAAGAAACTCTCACACACATTGGGGTTCCTGCTGATTCACTGTACAGAATATCACTAAAATTGAAGCTCTGTGCTGAAACCAGTTTGTAAATTGTCTTTTTATGTAACTGTAACAAACATACTCTGTATGTTTGCATGGACAGGAAAAAAAGGAAGCATGGGGCAAAAAGTCAAAAACCTGAAGTAATGTAAACTTTTGTTACACTTGACATTTGAGTTTTTCGGGTGAGATCTTTGTGTAGAAGTCCATTCCTGGGCATTATTGTCACTTCTGCTTTCACTATGGAACATTAACTCTATTTTCATTGCTCACATCTAGGAATGATCAGATGAAGCGTGGCATATCCAAGCTGATAACCTATAATTTGTTTTCTTTTAAATACAGACATATACATATGTACCATCCTTTTCCTGCTGGCTTCTTTTGTTAAAATGCTGGTTTTAGCTTGCAGAAGAACCAGAACAAAAAAAAGAAGCCCAAACAACAAAATGGGGTTGTGTTTTGGTTTTGGGTATGGTTTTTGCTTTTTTTTTTTCCTTTTCTGACAAAATATTTAAAAATGTGCTTGTGAAATAATATGACTCTTCCATCACGCTGGATCTTAAAAGGCCATAAGTTAGCTCAAGCATCACATATGTTATCTGCTATTCAAGTTGATCTGTCTTTAAAGAGTGAGTTTAGAGGGAAAAGGAATTACAGGAGGGATGTACCTCTGTAGTTGTGGTTTTAGGGGTTGCCTTGCCTTGGGAAGTAAGAATGATGAAGCAAGCTACTCCACTGATCTTCCATTTCTGGAGATAATAACTGTAGTCTGGCCAGGTTGGACAAGGCTTAGAGCAACCTGGTCTAGTGGAAGGTGTCCCTGGCCATGGCAGGAGGTTGGAACTGGATGAGCTTTAAGGTCCCTCCAACCCAAACCATTCTGTGATCCTATGATATCTACTGAGATAGCCTGTTGCCAAGATGGATTTTCTAAATGCTGCAGCCCATTGAAAACTGTGGAGATTATCTTTTGCAAAACTGCTGTTGCAGCAGCTTGAAAGGAATGTGCATTGTAGAGCTATCTGGTGTAGGCAGAGGGGCTGTGTAGACAGGGAAACTGGAGCCTGAAGCAATAGGAAAGTTATGTATCTGGGATGCAGTGCAATCATTTAATTACAGAAGTCTACAAGATTTAAATTTTCATAAGTTTCTAGTGTCTTGCAAATTCTGTTATTATATGAACAGTCCTGTTGATAACTCTTATTAACTTTAGGGTGACCTGAGCTAGGGTGCTAGGATAGAAAGTTTGGTCTTGTATTCATTTTAAGTGTTATGGGTTTTAGTGCCTAATAGGGCTATCATATAAGTGGTAACCTAACTGTCGTAGAGCGGAGTGAGAGTCTAGTAGGCAAAGCAAAGAGGAATGTGATGGGGGAAGAGGGGTAGAAAGAAAAGTATGGAGATTGTAAAATGGGAGTGATTACAACTATGTTACTGTATTACAGCTTTTGAAGTGCTAATTTTCTCTTATCGCTGCAGTCCCGCCTAGTCTTCACAAGAAGAGAGGTCAAAACTAAACCAGGTTATACAAAGACTCATCGAGGCAAGTGAGATTTAAGCCATTGACTCCAAGATTGACATTGCAGTGTTTAGTATGTTGAAATATAGTGAATTAAGTAAGAGAAGGTGGAAGAATTTTGCATTTGTATTTATGCTGTATGTCTTCACCTGAGCATTGGTTGCTAGGTGACTTTGAAAAGAAAAGCTGCAGGTTTGCTGCAGACTCCTATATCTGAGGCCAGTAACTCACTAGGAATGTCTTATGTCCACATGTGATGATCATTCATTTTCAGATCTTCATGCAGATCTGTGGCATTTTCATATTTAGAGGCAGCCAAGTGCATGAACTTCACTAATCTCCATATAGTGTGTGGGAAATTATCCATCCTGTTTTACATTAAAATTCAAGTTCATACAGCACACCTTCCAAATAGCACTGCTGCAAATTAAACTCACTTATACATTAAGAAAGCTGCCAATGCAATCATAATAGAAGGCTGAAGTGCTGAAATGCTAAAGTTGTTTTGCTGTCTTCTTTGGCATATCTTCAGCACCCTACTTTGATTCAAACATCAGACCCCATTCGGTCAGACTCTTGAGAGTAATAAAATATTGTGTATTAGAAACCTGATTTGTAAAGAGAGGATGTGAGGTGCTCTAGGAGTTTGGGTCAGCTTTTTCCGATCATGCATATAACTGCAGTGGAAATTTGGGTGTTATGCATGTGTACATTTGAACGAAATGCTTCCCAGCAGTGACTCTTCAATAAATGTCATAGAAATATAGTAATTGATTGGACATTTGCCAGACTGAACAGCAGCAAGTCCCTCATTCTCATCTGCTGGATTAAGCACATTGAGTAATTTTAATCATGAAGCGACGTCATCTGTGTCAAAATCATGTAGCATGTCATTTTTCTGTGCACTCAGACTGATTGATTAGTTGACAGTCATTGTAAATGTATTTCTGTTAAATAGTTTGTGGAGCTGATTGCTTTTGAAAGGGTTTTGGTTGTTTTTTCATTGGAAAAGGTCATTAATCCCAATAACACTTTTGAAAGGAACTGTTGCTTTTGGCATTTTATTTTTGCTTCAGCATTTTCCATACATATACTGTTTGCATTCATTTTTGTTGGAAATGTTATGAAAACATTTATTGGCATTTCTAATTTATGGCTGATCTACTATTTGGTGAATGATACAGAATATTTTGATGACTTCCTAAAAATCTCTCAAATACGTAAAAGTACAAAAAAGATACTGCTTACAAACACAGTAACATGAAAACGATATTTTATAATGTTTAGAACGTGTCTTACTGATTTTATTTTTAAATTTCTAATGCTTTTTAATGCTAGAAAGCATGTTTTCCTCAGCAGTAAGTTCAATTTGAAAATAGCATTTGGAAGCACTCCATTTAAATTTCATAGGAATTTGTTAAACAGATACTGTGTTTCACCTTCAAGTTGTAAGGATTTCATTTGTTGATGTGGTGGGCCTTTTGAAATATGCATAACTATCTATAAATGCACATATATATATATGTATGTATGTACACATATAGTCCTAATAGGCCTGAGGTCATGACTTGTTATTAAAGGACAGATAAATAATGCTAATAACATGAAACTTGCACCTTTTTTTTTTTTTTTTTTTTTTTACCCCAATTCATAGCTGGAGGCAATAATACGAAAATATCTTTTTTCATAAATAAGATAAATTATTTTTTAGACAAAGCTATATTCAAAAGTGTGAGAGCTTTCTTTAAGCACAGAATGCTTGTATCATTCAACAGTGAAAAACAGAGAGTAGTCTTGTTCTGCATAATTGCTCTAGTTTGAAATCCAGTAGTAAAGTCTGGCATGAGAGAACATCTACTAGGGATTTGGGTATAACCTGGGGGCTTGCCAGCAGGAGGTTGTGGAAGAAAAAGGGAACCTGAGCACTGCTGACAGTGTTAGGTAGCAGGGAAGAGACAAAGATGCCTCTAGAAGGCATTGAGTATTATTAGCAGCTTTAGAGGAATATTAGTGCCATTGTTTAATAAGCACTATCTAGTGTGATGTATCAGATACTATTCTAAGAAGAAATAATGTGGTTTGGAACATGATCAGAGTAGGAAGATCTGCAGTGCAGTTCACAAAACATGGGAAGACATAGCCTATGTAGTGTACAGCTGAAACTGAGAGGAGATTAAGTGATTTTCTATAAATATCCTGGAGGTGAAAAATGTTTCTGTGAAAAGATGAGATTAAAACCATAAAAATTATTTACTGGTCATAAATAAATTGAAAGTACATTTGAAAGGAGGGCTGCAACATGATGTGAAGTGAGGTTTCTAAAATTATTTCTCATAAAAGAATATATTGAGTGGTTTTAAGGTGTAGCTTAAAATAAGCCTATGAAAAGGGTTATATAAATATGTCCAAGAATTCCTGGCATAAGAAGTCTGAATATATTGATACCTCATACTCCAGTATATCTCAAGGGCATTGATAATAGTCTTGGCACCTTCTAATTTACACTTTTGTTTGTGTTAATCTTAAACTTCAAAGCTTTCCTGGTCATTTACTGAAGTCAGGGAGGTTTTTCCTATTCTTCTTTCTCTTCTGCAGTTGCAGAATTCATTTTTTTAATGACTAGAAATAAAACCTAAGGGGAAACAATACAATAGCAAGTTGCACTGGAATTACATTCTCCTAAGTGGTTCAATGGTGTATCCTACTTATATTTTCAAGTTTAAATTTCTCTTCATATTTAGAAGGAATTGTAATCTCCTCAGTTCAATTTAGTATGGCTGTCTTTTTTTGTTCTGTCCCGTGGTGGGTTTCGTTTTGCTTCTCTTCATTCCCTCTGTTGAGGTGGAGGTAAAGTTCCATTTTTTAGGGTGATCTGGAAGTTGTATTTAAGGAATTCCTTGCTTTCATTCTTATATAGGATTTGTATGATGTTCCAGTCATCTTTGATGTCTTCTGTTCTCTTTTTGAGGCACATTATAGCTGTGGAATATTGCCTCCTGCTGTGTGCAACGGGATGGCATCTTAGCAAAGATTCACAGAAATCACTGAGAAACTTGTCAAAAATACCCTTCTTTTCCAGTGTTAGATTGGTTTCTCAGTATATGCAGATTTACAAACTGTTGAAGGAAGTATCTACAATATTCATTCTTCACTGGGAGAAAGGTAATCGGATACAGACACTACATAATTTAAATACACAAATATATGATTCTATAGAATCATAGAACGATATATGACTCTATAAAATCTTAGAATACTTACATACTCTTCATCTGGGTTATACTAACTAAAATGGCAATTGTGTGAGCCCAAGCTTGGAAAGAAGAACTTTGATAAGCAATAAATCTAATTTCAAGCACCAGAAACAAAGACGGGTGAAAAACTGCAAGGCTTCAGAGAAGCTATGCACTTTCAGAACATCTGTGTCTATTCACATGTGCTCCCAGGACCAACTCATCCCAGTAGAAAAACAAGTAATAATTGTGCTTGTGGGGCCCTTATTTAGAATTTGCATATACAAGTAACAGCTGCTTGTACACCAAGTGTTGTGTTTCTATAATTGCATAGTAAACATGCTCATAATTTTCAGTCTTATTCATGTATCAGAAGTTTCCTTGTCCCCAGGGAATTCTTCCTACTTAGTAGGCAGGTAGGAAATTATAAAGCTCTTGCTAAAGCCCATGCCTGGAAACTGCTGATAATAGCAGCAGGTTATTGTTATTTTCATGTTGTATTTACAACATAGACTGTCTGTGTCTACCTCAGCCTGTAATTTCTCATGATTCTGTAATCTGGGAGGCAGCAGTTCATTTGACTTAGGAATGTCTCCAAGAGGCTGTGATAGAATCACTGAGTGGTTTGCGTTGGAAGGGACCTTAAAGCTCATCCAGTTCCAACCCCCTGCCGTGGGCAGGGACGCCTCACTCTCTAGATCAGGTTTCTCCAAGCTCCATCCAACCTGGCCTTGAACATTGCCAGGGATGAGGCAGCCACAGCTTCTCTGGGCAACTTGTGCCAGCATGTCACCACCCTCAAGTGAGTATAGGATCATGTAAAGAGTGAGAAAGGCCTGGGTTAAAAGCTGTGTATCAGATCCTTGTGCTGTACCCCAGGTGGAAGATGTCCTAGCTTTTGATGGAGTTGCATCATAAGTGGACCATGGACCTAACATTTTAGTAGTATGCTCAGGCAAGCTTCAAATGAGAGGTTAGTCTTGAAACTGGTAATCTCGTAATCAGAAGGAGATGAGTAGGTGTGTAAAGGACCTGAATGTTACCAGCATATTCCAACCAAAATCAAATATGTGGGTTACTTAAGCAAAAAAGGCAAATTGTCAAGCTGAGTAAATGTAGTGGGAATGGAAGGCTGCAGTCTGAAAGGACAATGATTATTTTGGCTGCAATGCTTTTGGATTTTACCATCAATTTATTACTTTTATTTCTGACTTAAAATGTGGTAAGCATTTATCTGTACCCCATTTATTGAGAAAAAGGAGTTACTGTACATTTGTAAGGGGCGTCAAGAGCAGTAGGTACTGAAGTGTGCAGATCAGGATGGGGCAGTACATGGCAGCACAGAGTGACACTGCAGATATACACCAAGTGCAAGCTAGTGTTCAGAAAACAGCAGATAAATAAAGATTACAATGACACAACAAATCAAATATATTGATTGCATTTCCCAATTTCATATGACTGACATTTGCTATATAAAACTGGTCTGGAAACTTTTACAGGTAGAATAATTTCTTAGTTTTAGCTTGAACTCTCCTTGGATCCTCCTCAAAATTTAGAAGCAACCAAATAATATATTCCCTCTTCAGTTTTTGTCTTCAAAATATGAGAGAATATTCAGAAATATAAGAAAGATTAGGTGGATATTTGTATATTAACATAGTGATTGGTTGGCTCACTAAAATCTCCAATGTCAGATTATTTGAATTTTCCTGGGATATAAAAGTTTTGTAGTGATGGCAACAGATCTATCCAAAGTACTTAAAACACAGCATGTATATGTGTATGCATAGCGTTGCAGGAATTATATATGCAAATGCGCGTGTATGAGTTTACTCCCATTTAGTTTTACTGTGGTCTTAAATTACTAATGCTATGCAGCAGGCATTAGGATTTCCTATGTGCATGTATTTTTGTAGCATCTACTATTAAAAGTGATTAGGTGCTACAGTAGTTGGGCAACTAAATGCTGATTTCAGTGATTAATTACTGGTGAATATTTTAATTTGTGGTTTTTAAGTGAAAGTTTAAGTTTGGATTGGGTTTAGAACATGAAAACATTAGCTTCAGTCAACTTTAACAAATTCACATGTGGTTTTGGTCTTTAGAGGTATTTTGGATGAGGTGCAAAATGGTGTCCATATAAAATAAGTGTTGATAAAAAAGGAGATAAAATTCTATTTAATGCATTAAATGAACCGCTGGCCATTAAGAGAATAAGAATTATTTTAATTAAGAATCTGTGTAAGAATCTAATCAGGTGCTCATAAGAATGCCAGGAATGCAAGATTTAAAGAAAGCTTTTCTTGCATTTTATAACTATTTTCAAAATTTTTGCATAGTTCCTTATTTTAAATTTGAACAAAATCCCAAATTTCCTGTTGTGGTTTTTTTTTATATTAACCTGTAAGTCCAAATGAAATTCAGAAGAAGTTCTCTGAAAAATACTTTAGCTATTTATTTCAACTTTTAATTTTAAAACAATCCTGCTTATGTTTAAACTTAACAGTTGTTAGTTTGGGGTGGTTGTTTTTTGGTGAAGAGAGGCTTTAAAAACCTTTTTGTTATAACAGTTTTAGACAAATAAGAGCTTGCTCAGGACCAACCCTCCCAGCCAGGCTCAGCATGCTGAGACAGCCATTTTGGAATGGAGGAGTAAATAAAATTTGCCCTAATGCAAATTAATATTTTCCCAATGTCTCTTTGCCTCACAGTCACTCAAATAAGCCACCACTAAATATTGTGGTGGCGTATTTTTGTGGTGGTAGTACTATTCTAGATTCTTTAGTGTTAGCCATTGTACTTTCTGTGTCCTAATCAATATTAATCAATTTAACTTTCAAAAGTTAAAAATGTTAATTTAACTCTATACATCTCCTATTTTGTTAATGTCTTCTGTAGTGTCATTTAGAAGAAAATGCTTCATCAAACAGTAGTGCTTCAATCATGAAAAGATGTAATAGCAGAAGCATTAGAACTCATGTGACCCAAAGCCTCTCTCAATTGTTTGCATCTCATTTTCTAAATGGGACCAGTCATTATCTTTCTCATTTCAGATAAGCAAAACAATTCCTTATTTTCATATAGAACCTTTTATTCCTTGAGGATACCTATGGGCTGTGTGTACAATATTTATTATTTTGTCTTCAAGTATGCATTCATATCTAGGCTGGAAAAAGAGTGGAATGCTTATAGGCTCAAAATTTCCTGCTCTTTTTAGGTAACAGTGGTTCTTTAGATTGCTTCTGTAATGAGAAATCTAATAGTTCAATCTGTCCTAAAAGCCACTCCGAAGTTATGCCAGTACTGGAATCTGCAGGCTCAGCATCTCTTGGGTAATTTGATAGAAAAATAACTCTTTGTTTTCTAGTTGCACTCTTTGTTTTCTAGCTGTTAATAAATTTGCCTTCAGAAGCCTGTCAGCAACAGATGCTCTTATTTGTTGACTTTACCTGTGTTTGTCTAACAAATGTATCTAAGATATAATCTTCCATAATAGCCAAAACCTCCCCCATGAGCACACACAGAAGGGACAATAATGCAGAAGAATGGAAGCTTGCAATGGCAAGGACCTACAAGAGGAGAACTTTCCTCAAACCTGAGATGTCCTTGCAGAACCACTTCTCCCTTTGCAGACTGAAGAGCAATTGAATGTCTGCTCAGTGGAAGTGGTGTGACCGCATAATGATCTTATGTATCTTGTCCCAGTTGCACCTGCCTCTCTTCTGTTTATTAACTGATTCATATGAAATACTTTAGGATCTCTCTACAAGAAAGATGCTACAGAATTTATAGTAAGTAACAGAAGGCATTTTTGTTCATATTTGAGAAACTATAATTGAAAAATGGTCTGTAAATGTTTCTACAGCTGCTAATTTATGTCTCCACTTTTCAGAGTTATTGCCATGCACCCTGTGAATAAATTCACAGCAATATTAATAGACATTTTGACTTTACTCATCTTCATGTGAACAGGTCCATTGAGTTGCTAGTGTTTGTGAATAAAATAGCATCCTATTGCATACCAGTGACGTAACTTTTTTTATCCAGTTGTGCAGTTTCAGGTCCTATTCTTCCTACCTAAAAAGGAAATGAAGCCTGAAAATAGTGAAAAATATATTCTCATTTCAAGGCTGTTCTTTCAACTGACTTATTATACTGCTGTATACATAATTTTAAAATCATGCAAAAGCTGCCCTTTTCACACTGAGGTGTGATAAATGGGTGTTTAATGAAGGCGTATCAAAAATTTGTGCCAGAATGCAGTAATATCAGCAAAACATCAGTGTGCCAATGTCTACTGCATACACTAGCACAGATGATGTTATATATGCACAGTTAGTCATTCAGCACTTGATAAAGAAAATGCATCTGCATTTCTAGCGCTATGTTCAATAACATGCTTAGAGGAGAATACACCAGTTTCCAGAACTAAAGTGGATATAATGTTTGGTTGTACCTGATCTTGAAGCAGCTGTGTTGTTTAATAACATATGGAATACATTCAGCTTCATAGCTCCTGTCCTATGCTTAATCTGGCACTGAGAAAGAACTTCATTAATAGTAACTATTTGCCATAAAGATAGTATGCAATATGTGGTTTGCATTTCAGAAATCATGGGCAATAAAACTTGAGATTGATATCCTAGCCTTCACTACTCATAGCTACATTTGTGGTATATAATCAGGAATCAGATCTGATTTTCAGTAATAGCATTACAGTTCTATTTTTTGGTGAGTTTTGGTTGGGATCTCTACCTGAGAGCAAAATTGAATAACATTCAGGTTGGATATAAGGAAGTTCTTTACAGTGAGGGTGGTGAGGCACTGGAAGAGGCTTCCCAAAGTGGTAAATGCCTCATCATGGCAGTGTTCAAGGTCATGTTGGACCAGAGCCTTGGGTGACATGGTCTAGTCTGAGGTGCCCATGCCCATGGCAGGGGGTTGGAACTGGATGATCTTAAGGTCCTTTCCAACCCAAACCAGTTTGTGATTCTATGATTCTCTGAACATAATTTTCTGGTAACAGGCTTCTACCATGTAAGAAATTAATTCTGCCTACTGCTAGTGTCTGGAAGAGCTGAACTGGAACAGTCTTATCTGTGCATATCTCTGTGCTTATTTTTCAAGAAATACTTAACATGAAGTTTGTAGCTCCTTATGCATTTAGTACATTCTGTCTGTTAGCATTAGGTGATAATGTAAATAAGACAAAGTTGTTTGGGAAGTGGGGTTTGGAATTTCAAGTTACTTTTTTTTTTTTTTTCCCAGCCTTATAAAATATTAATTAATTTTCACCCCCCTGTTTCCTTGCACTTCCTGCTTCTGTACTTATGCAAATAAGACTCAGTTTAGTGTGGAGGCTAGCATGCCATTAAGGAGCACTTTGTGCAAATGAGTTGCAAAAACATGGACTTCTTTATCTTATGGTTGAGACCAGCTCTGAGAAAGCTGAACTCCAGATATGGAGAGAGAAATAAAACCTAATGAAAGTTCTTTAGAACCATCTATTTTAACAATTGATGGCAGGTGTGCCAGGGAAATATGAGGTGTATTTCTGCAAGGGTCTGGATTGTGAAATGATGCTGGAGAGGGACTCTTCATCAGGGACTGCAGCAATAAGACAAGGGGTAATGGGTTCAAACTTAAACAGGTGAAGTTCAGGTTAGATATAAGGAAGAAGTTCTTTACTGTGAGGGTAGTGAGGCACTGGAGCAGGTTGCCCAAAGAAGTGGTAAATTCTCCATCCCTGACAGTATTCAAGTCCAGGTTGGACAGACCCTTGAGCGGTATGGTCTAGGGTAAGGTATCTGTGCCCCCATGGCAGAGGGATTGGAACTAGATGATCTTAAAGTCCTTTCCAAACTAACCTATGATTCTATGAGCCAAGGAGCTGATTAAAAGTCCAACCAAACAGGCTGTTGCTGAAGTCAACAGATGATCAAGACCACTTTGTTATAACATTTTTCAGCCCAATCCAAATGCCTAATAGCTTCCTAAGATGAGCATTTAATGATTCCCTGATCTTAACCCCCTAGTTGAGAATTATATCATAGATAATGGTTATGTCATGCTTATGTCATAGACTGGTTTGGGTTGACACCTTCCACTAGACCAAGTTGCTCCAAGCCCTGTCCAACCTGGCCTTGAACACTGCCAGGGATGCAGCAGCCACAGCTTCTCTGGGCAACCTGTGTGTTCTGCTGACATGCAGGGTACGCCACAAAATAGCTGTATAATAAACGCAGTTTATGAAACAGGCACACTAAAGCCAATAAGAACAGTAAAGCAAGCAAGCACGCTAATGTGAGTCCAGTAAATATTTATCTATATATATAGTAAATAAGTACAATAAAGCAAATCAGACATGTATGTATATAAGTACCGACGAAAGTTAGCAATGCATCAAATCATTGCTGCATAGAGAGAACAGAGATTAAGAAGAAATATATCACCAGTTATCACTGAATCCTCATCCAGGCCCACATGGTCAAGCTGGGAAGGCTTGTTGCCGCCGATGCCAGGAGTCTCAGGTAATTGGGAAAATTCTTATGCAGTGCATCCACCCGTAAGAAGAGGTTTGTCTAATGGCCATAAGAGGGTCCCTCTTTTATACGCTTATCAAAACAACTGGCTTTATGCCAGATCTCCAATTGTTTACTCGTGGGACCATGCAGTTTCTCATGATTTCACTGTTGTCCACACTGCAGCATGGCCAAGTATGAAGGTCATAGAACAGCTGCTCACCTGTGTCTTTCTGACCAACAGCCACAATGAACATGAACATATATATTCTGCCAAATACACTGTGACAAAAAACATACTTTGTTGTGTCTTTCAGTCAGGATGGGGAATTGACTCTGAAACAAAGATTCCTCCGAATCAACTCTTAGCTAGGTTCCCATCCATTACACAGCACCTCACCACCCTCACAGGAAAGAACTTCTGCCTAAGGTCTCATCTCAATCTCCCCTCTGTCAGGTTAAAGCCATTCCACCTTGTCCTGTCCCTAAGGACCTTGTCTAAAATCCCTCTCCAGGTTTCTTGTAGCCCCTTTAGGCACTGGAAGCTGCTCTAAGGTCTCCTCGGAGCCTTCTCTTCCCAGGCTGAAGAAACCCAGCTCTCTCAGCCTGTCTCCATAGGAGAGGTGTTTTTCTTATTTACAAATTTATAGGTTCAGCCCATACAATTCTTCCCTGCAAAATTATCTAGGCTTTTCTGTTTTGTAGGTTGAGAGTGGAGAGCAAAATAATGTTTGAAATTAAATCATTGGGAGTCTACATGTATTTTACTGAATCCTACCCTGATCTATCCTAATTTCTTTAATATCTGCCTCCCTCACAATCTTGAATTATACTGTGAACTAGAAAAGTGTTATTATTAAATAATCACAAACGAGGAGCTAAGATGCAGGCTGACTGCTAGATCCAAAGGGAAACTAGTGATTCTTGGACTAACAACCAATTTGGGCATCTGAAAAGTAGGGTTTATTTATGCACACTATCTGGAGAGCATCCATAGTTATGATGACAGGAAGTATGAGAGGGAAACTATAAAACTCCTCCAGTATGAGAAAAGTTTATATTTGGAATATTCCAAATTATTGGAAATAATTTGTTTTACTAACTAAAGAGAGCTCTTGGGTTTCTTTGGAAAGATGATAGGAAAAAAGGGCACCAACCCAAACCTCCTACATGATAAGAGGAGGCAAAACTCCTCTTCTGGATACTCTAGTATGAAACAGGTGAATACAACTGTATTTTCTTTTTACCTTAATTCTGTAGGTATTTCTTAGGTGAGAATTTACTTACTATTTTGAGCTTCATAGTGGTACACTGAAGAAATTACCTCACCTGTGCATTTCAGATTTAGCCATGAAAGAAACCTGAATGGCCTCAGTTCTGACATAATAGAAACAATGCGTACTATTTTTAGAAACAAAAGCAGTGGTTAAAAGTCCCATGCATTGGACACATGATAGGAACTTTGACCTTTTTTACTCTTTAACTTAGGTAGCTATTTTGAGAAGAAATTGGGATACAGGTATGCTAAATCCAACGTAAAATCTTACCACTGTGCATCTTTTTCTAGCCAATTGTCTTTCAGAAGCAAGTGACTTCAGTGCTTCAGTTTACCCATCAAGTGACGATAAGAATGTTTTTCTTATTTCAGAGGAAGTGCTGTTGAGATTTCATTAGGTTCACAAAATGTTTTGAGAAATCCTGGAATAAGCAATAAAGAAGATCTACCTGGTTCTGTAATGAATCTTCCTCTACAGCCTATGAACTGCAAGTGTATCTTCCAACAAGAAACCAAGATTCTATTTCCAAGGTTCAGGCTTTGTCTTTGCATTCTTGTTCTGTGTATGCACTGAACTGTCTATGTCCTGTCATGCTTTTTGATTTCTAAACTTAGGCAGAATCTTTTTTTATACTTTTCAGATTTTCTATAAAATATTTCGTTTTAACATGTACAAATACAGGGAAGTATGTAGGTTCATAGGATGAACTGATTTCTGGTTAAGGTTGAAAATCAAAACAGCTATACATATGTTTTTAGGTCAGAACTTCTCTTGAAAGCTTATATATAAGTAAAGCTGTAATAAAAGTAAATAAAGGCAAGATTTCACACTGAATCAAACCTGTGATCAAGTAGTCATTTCTGATCATACCTATTCTAAAAAGTAGACCATAATGAAATGAAGTTTTTAGCTTCTCTCATTTCCTGGTTGATGTATGCCTTGAAGCTAGAGAATTTCTATCTCTCAAAAATTATTCTACTTCACATGCTCTCATTAAGCTTGTTAAGACTAATGCTTATCTGAATTCTACTAAGCTCCTGTTTTCTCTGCTATCTTAGCAGTTAGAATTATAAAGATGGTTTATATTTTAAATTAAAAAAAAAAAAAGCTTCTGTATTTAATTGAATATTTCCCTGATTGTGTTCTTATTTGGCTGTAAAGATAAAGTGTATCTATAATGCTGTTTCAGGAAACTCCAGGGAAGCTCTTCCAGTGAAGGATGCCTAGATGGGAGTCTCTCTCTTGCATTGGCAGAATATCTGTGTAATTCCTGCAGATGGTTAGGTCATCTCCAAATTATGAGCAGGTGGCCAAGAACATCCCTCACTTGGGTCCTCCATCCACATCCTTACTCATAGGCCCAGGGGCTCCATTTAAGCTCAGCCCTGAGTCTTCTGTCTCTCTCTGAGCTATACTGTAGGAGTCTTGGTTGCTAGATAGCTCAGTTTAGACATGGACCCTGCTCATCTGGGCCCTAACCTAGTCCCTATGGGACTCATTTCTGGAATAACCTTATAAACATTTGGGCCAAAGAGCATGGCATTGAGTGGGTATATCATATCCCCTACCATGCGTCAGCCTCTGAGAAAATCGAATGGTACAATGGGCTGTTAAATCTACACTGAGTGCAATGGGTGGAAGCAACCACCTGATGGCTAGAAATATACGCTGTGCCCCACGCTGGGCACCAAAAAGAACTGTTGTGGTTTAAGCCCAGCCAGTAACTCAGACCCACACAGCCTGCTTGCTCACTCTCCCCCCTTCCTTCCCCCCCAACTCCTGGAGTGATGGGGAAGAGAATCAGAATGTAACTCCCACAGGTTGAGATAAGAGCAGTCCAGTAACTAAGGTATAACACAAAACATTACTGTTACCACAAATAATAATAACGATAAAGGAAATAACAAGGGAAGAGAATACAACTGCTCACCACCCGCCGATACCCAGCCCAACTGAGCAGTGAACTAGCCCTTCTGGGTAACTCCCAGTTTACCTCCTGGGCATGACGTGCTGTGGTATGGAATACCTCTTTGGCTAGTTTAGGTAAGGTGTCCTGTCTCTGCTTCCTCCCAGCTTCCCCTCCTCCCTGGCAAAGCATGAGACTCAGAAAGTCCTTGGTCAGACTAAACATTTGAGCAGTAGCAAAAAACATCAGCGTTATCAGCGCTGTTCCCAGGCCGAAAGTCAAAACCACAGCACTGCACCAGCTACTAAGAAGGAGAAAAAATGATTGCTACTGCTGAACCCAGGAAAACCCAGGCCAACTTTCTGTTTTGTTTCTCTGAACCCTTTCAATGATCTCTGGATAATATCTCACCATGGTTACCTTTAATTGCTTCTGACCTGCAGGTTGTTTTCCTGTCTTCATTTTGGACCTGCCTTATTGCTATGAACTTTCCTGCTGAACTGTGGTCTTGTTTGAACCTGGTCATGGTTTCTGAATCTGTTCCCTTTCTGAGAGGTCCCAGCAGAAAAGGAAGAGTGAGAGAAGCTTTTCAAACTTCATTTCTTAAAATAGCTACAGAAATTAAGTGGGGAGCTATTAAGAAGCTCAGCATTTGAGTGAAAACAAAACAAGACTCAGAAGATGTCCCAGTTTTGGAAACTGAGCTGAAAATCAAAACTGATAGATGACATGTATGTAGTTTTTAAAATATCAGTTTTGTAACAAGTAGTGACCTGTCTTCTGTAATAGGATTTTCATGTGGGATTTTTGACTTGCAGGAGGCAGATTGCAGGTAATGAATAAAGAAATAAGACTCTTGTTGGTGAGATTATCATTGAGAATCCTTTCTAATTTGGTCCAATGAAGATAGTTGTACTTTCTGTTCTGTTCTGTTCAACACTAAGTCTGGGAGGATAGCTTGGTGATTTTCAAGAGCTAAATGCTGGAGTGTGATGTCTCCTGAAGTTGGAAACATTGTAGAGGAGGCAATAATGGTGTTCTTCAGATTGCACAATGTGTCAGTTCAGTATGTTTTGGGTTTTAAAATGTTTTTAGAGGAACGAGTCCAATGATTCTTGTCCCTCCTTTTTCCTTTTCAAATAATTTGTCCTAAAATGTTTCTGAAACTCCTCTTATAAAGCCAATACCTATGTGAGAGAATCTTAAAATGCTCAGTGACACAATCAGCAGAACATTTTGATGGAAATTAAAGGTGAAGTAGTGCAGATTCTGATCTTCATTAGATAGCTATATATTTGAATAATGAAATCAAACCACACATCTGAAAACAGACTGGATATGCAAAACAACATGGGTTATTTGTTTGTTCATTTGGATGGTATCATGCCTGCTGTGTTTGAGAGATCAGGTACTGTAAGCTGATCAAAACATATTGCACACTATATTAGCTCAAATTGTTTACTGCATGGTTCTACAGCGTAAAATTTCAAAGCTCAAGGGTGCCATTTTCTCACCTTATTACAATTATGCTTATTAAATTTATTTTTAGCAGCTGGAATATTCCCTTAGGTGATATCATCAGAAGACAGATGAGAAAGTTAGGATTAGAACATGAGTTGTAAAATGATGCAGCGCATCTTGGGATTTGCAGCTTTAGCTTTTGATCTACAGAGCCATTTACCTTCATGGCTTACAGTCCATGATGTTGGATGTTATAAATATTTTTTTTTTTGTTGTTGTTGTTATCCTTTGCCAAATAAAGGAGATTACAGAATGCATTTATGTCTATTTTTAAGATATTAAAAAAGAAAAAAAAACCCAAACCACGAGAAATTCAGCATCAGCTTTTCATTCTCTCTTACCTCTAAAATGAAACCTCTACAAGACTCCAGTGAAAAAGCAGTAATGGTTTTTCAGTTAGCACAAAAGCTATTTCAAATAAACACTAAAGCAAAAGAGCCCTTAATAAAATATTTTGATAACAATAAAAATTCTTTTAATGTGAGACACCAGGATGAAGGACAGATCTAGACTAAGCTTTTGAGATTTCTTGGGAACAGAAGAAAGTTTTGTGAAGTAGAGTTTATTCATTGCTTAGCTGAAAATCATACTGTGTATACAAAAGCCTCTAAAAGGAGTTTCCACTCTTAAACAAGCATCCTTACTCCTGAAGTCCTTATCTCCAAAGGTAGATTAGATATTTTAATTTGAGATTTATACCCACCTGAAAGCCACACTAAAGGACAGCTAACTTTATCTATGCAGGAAAGAATTTTGTTGCTAGTAGAGTGCTAGCTAGAAACACTTATTTTTTACTTTATTTTTGATCTCTGACTTTGTGTAATAATACTTTGGGGGTCTGTACAAGAATGTGAGACAGCTGGAATATTAATGCAATCTAGCATTTTGGAAAATTTGGAAATAAAACCAATGTCAAAATGTGCTAAGTGTTAGTGTCCTTAGTGCAAAATGTTAATGCCCGAGGTAGATGTTCAGGCATCATTCAGGTAAGCTGGCATGCTATATTGTATGAAGTACTCAGCATACATTGTCTGCACAGAGTTACATTCAGCCATATTGAGCCTCTTGATCAGCATCTGAAGCCAAATCTGGAGGGAAGGGAAAAAAAAAAAAAGTTTTTGTGGTTTTCCTGTTGTTTTGTGACCTGATGCCCACCATAGTTCTACAACAACCTGTTAACCTGAAATCATTGCTCTTCTCTAGGTTACATTCTATATATCTTAATATTTTGGCTTACCTGTCACTGAGGATTTTAAAGAATTTCTTCCACATTTCTGACAACAGAAAGTTCAGTCAGTATTTGAACTCACTTGGCCATAATAACTTGAAATTTCACTATTTATAGTAAGGTGTCTATAAAGAACTATGCTCCAGAGGTCTGGAAATTGTCTTAAGAGTGCAGGTAGCTCTGAGTTATAGTTACTGTGCTGCTCTGACTCCTGCCTTGGAAGCAGCCTTCAAGGAATAGTAGATCAAGCCTAGAAGTGCTAATTGGGCTTATTGATTGTGACAACCAGCTAACATGAATCGTAGCTTGCACAAAATTTATGGCAATTCAAAGCGGAAACAATTACCAATAGCTTATATGACAAGGTGAAAGAAAACAGTTTGCATTAAATTATCAAATGGCTATCACTGTTTGAAAACTGCATTCTTTATTACTATAAATTTCAATACTGTAAGTCTAATATACCAAGAGACATGTATGGCAGCCATACCTTAGCCAAGAGCTGAGACCAAGGCAAATGGTTTCAGTGTGGTAAGCCATTGCAAACGGAGCAATGCAAACAAGGCCTGAGAGTGATGAACAGTGATTTTAGTTACAGACCAAAAACTGAGAGAAGAGTGTCTGAAGCTGCTGGAAAGATACAGCATAACATCACTGTGGATGTCTTTTACTGCTTTATCCTGACTGTATCCCTTACTTAATCCACTTAAGTCATGTCATGTAGTGTCTTTTGCTTGGTACTCCTTTTCCCACTGTGGCAGAGAAAGGTAAGCTACAGTCCACAATATGACTGCTCATGGTTTTATATATATGCAGGAGGAGAGAATTTAGAGTAATTGCAGTCATTTTATAATGCTGGCAAAATCCAGAATTGTCTCTTTGGTATCCATCTTGTTAGTGTCAAACTGAAAAGAAAGAAGGTGAATCTAACAGGCTGTGTGAGGGTAAAAATTCAGGGACATGACAGCCCTTCAAGCTTACGTTGCTTAATTTCCTAGAACAGTTCTTCAGTTATTCTTTTGAAAATATGAACTATCAGAGCTATGGCAGTATGCTGAAATCTAATAATCTAATGCTGGGAGAAATAATAATAAAAAAATATTTTTGTTCTTGTCCCTTTAATTTTGCATATGCTTGGTAATTTATTTTGGTAATAGATTACAATGCAAAAATTTTCAGCATATGAGGACATGCACTCACATGGTTATTGACCACCTACTGAAAAGGACAACTTTCCTTTCTACTATATTATGTGGCTAAGGTAAATAGCATGATCTGGGGTGATTTCAGGTATAGAAGACTGTGACAAATTAAAACTGTTATGTTTTTGAGACAAAAATTTGTCTCAGGGAGTTTGGGGTGGAGAAGAAGAAAGGAGTGGATGGGAACAAAAGAGAAAAAGAAAAGAATATCTAAACTGTGTGTGAATACATAGATGAATACATGATGGGCTTTCTCTGATCAGGTGGAACTGGTAGGGGATCTGTACCTTATTTTATTAATTGGTTATATGAAATGAGGTTAGGCCTCGGTTTCAGGGGACTAATCTCCCCAGATGGAGTAATTTTCCTTCCTGAAAGATTGTAAATATTCTTAAAAGAATCAAACAATATTTGTAAATTGGTCCCAAGGATTGCAGGTTGATTCCTAAGGTTGTCTTATGCATCCCCACCTGTATATTAATTCATGTAGTCTGTTGCTACTAGGTGCAGAGGTGATGTGTGTGTTTGAAGATCTTTATTAAAAGCTAGAGGTATCCTGCGCTTCAGTGGTAGATTTTCCATTGTCTTTGATGGCTAGTTTCTCACCATGATCAGCGTAATGGCAGCACTGGGTCCTGCTGTGTGTTTACCCAGCTCAGAGTAGGTAATTAGTTTAAAATCCCAAAGCACTTTTTGAAAGTTTAAATATTCTTTCTCTTCAGCATTTTTCAAAGCATGTATGTAGAATGATAGAATGGTTTGAGTAGGAAGGGACCTTAAAGCTCATCCAGTTCCAGTCCCCTGCCACAGGCAGGGACACCTTCCATTAGACCTGGTTGCTTCAAACCCCGTCCAACCTGGCCTTGAACACTGCCAGAGATAGGTCAGCCACAGCTTCTCTGGGCAACCTGTGCCAGCACCTCACCACCCTCACAAGGAAGAACTTCTTCCTTATATCTAACCTGAACTTCCCTTAAGTTTGAACCCATCACCCCTTGTCCTATCGCTACAGTCCTTGATGAAAAGCCCCTCTCCAGCATCCTTGTAGGCCCCCTTCAGACACTGGAAGCTGCTCTGAGGTCTCAACACAGCTTCTCTTCTCCAGGCTGAGCAGTTCCAACTTTCTCAGCCTTTCTTCGCACAGGAGGTGCTCCAGACCCTGATCATCCTTGTGGCCTCCCCTGGACTTTCTCCAACAGCTCCATGTCCTTCTTATGCTTCGAGCTCAGAATTGCATAGAGTGCTGCAAGTGAGGTCTCACGAGAGCAGACTAGAGGTGCAGGATGATCTCCTTCAGCCTGTTGGTCATGCTCCTTTTGTTGCAGCCCAGGACATAGTTGGCTTTCTGAGCTGCGAACAGATATGAGAGTGAATTGGGCTTGTGGCGAAAGGAAGAGTCTATACCCAAGTAGCCTGATCTTTGAAGTACTTGCATAGATGTCCAGATGAAGTAGTGGCAGGGTCTCAAGCATGTCCTCTCTCCTGGGGGTCTGGCAGCTGAGAGCTGGCCCCCTTCCACTGGTGGCCTTGGGGTGAAGCTTGCTGGTCAACTTGAGTGAAAGATGTCCCTGCCCATGTCAGGGGGGTTGGAACTGAATGGTATTTAGGGCCCCTTTCAACACAAATTATGCTATGACAATCTAGAAAACTCTTTGAATATGTACTGAAGTGAGATACTTGAATCAACCAAGGTAGAAGAAATCAACAAATGAACCATTTCACATGTATGTTATAATGATGCAATGCTTCTACATGTAAGGTATAAATCTAGAAAAAGTCCTTGGTGGTAATCTAGTGACTTTCCACCAAATGGCAAAAAAATATTATTCTGTGTGTATATTTATTTTAGAATTTGCAACAAAAGTTTTGTGTGTTTGCAGTTGAATGCAGCCAGGAAAGTCCAGAGCTGAATGAGCTGTTTCTTCTAATGAAGTAACTGAAACTTTTCTTAAGGTTATACAGTTTACTCGTACTACACTTTCCCTCCAGAGCTAACTCAAAAGGTTATGAAGACTGACTTCATTAGTCTGACTTTAACTCTGAATTCAAAGGACCTTTTACTTAGCACTTTAAGAAATACCAAAGAGACCTTTATATTTGTGGGTTTTGACAATGCTGTAAGCCTCACAGGCCTTTCTTCCTGAATGAAAAATGTCTGTAGTGCAAACTATGCAAATGTGTTTTGTCATTCCCCTCCCTGAGTTGCCTCTTAGCATCTTATAGCAGTGAACATGATTAGGTTCGAATAGCGGTTTTCCCACAAGCACTTGTGGTATACAGAAAATGAAAAGAAAGAGGAGAGGAAAAAAATAAAACCCAACCCGTGGCCCTATGCCAGGGAAAATTGTGTGTATTTTCTCCTCAGAGAGTGACATTATGCTGACAACTGTATCCACTGCATATGACAGATATCCACCATTACAAGAGTGTTCCTGATCACTTTGTGTGTGGTTTCTGTAGCATATCCTTTTTTTTTTTTTTCCAGTTAGATATAAAATTAAAGATTATCAGCACTTGAATTGACTAGAACAATAATTGGTGGCAGTTTTTCCAAACAGAATCTGAGGCTGAGAGTCAGAAAATTCATAAATATCTTTCTTTGGGCTTCATAGAAATTAGTTGTGGAAAAGGTAATGCCAGTTCTCATCAGCAGAATTGGAATCTAATTTGGAAAGAAATGGATGT
Organism: Psittacula echo; assembly: GCF_963264785.1. NCBI lineage: Eukaryota > Metazoa > Chordata > Aves > Psittaciformes > Psittacidae > Psittacula > Psittacula echo. The sequence continues at coordinate 20,146,536 of NC_137739.1, read as the reverse complement.
TACAGTCTGAATTTTTGATTAATAGATGAAATGCAATAAGCAGAAAGAACAGATTAACTGTCAGCAGATGTGTACAGTGATTAGTGTCCTTGTCCAGTGCTCAGGTAACGGTGTATCTCACAGCCAGAGATATGTGGTTTCCATGATGAAGAAATCATCTAATTTATGTGCTTTCTATTCTTCCTGTTTCAGAAAAAAAAAATTGTTTTGTTTTAGCTTTGATCTGCCATCTAAGACAGTGTCAAATCTTTCCATCTCAGGCCTTGTTTTGCATCTTTATAAATAATTTAAAAAAATGACACCTTGTAATTTTGGAAGGATTTAATTATAACTCAGCTAGAGCAAATGAAGGTAATAATAAAGTTACTGACACTACTGAAGCCTTTTTTCAGGTATCATTTTTTTTTTCAATGAGGCCTCATCAGTCTGGGTTCTCCTCAACCAAGAAGACTAACCATTCCAGCAGGATCATTACAATTAAGGCAAAATTTTGATCCCCTTACCTAGCAGGAGAAATAATCTGTCATTTAGAGACAATATCATACCATAGTCAAACAAGTATTGCAAAAATAGAAAACAGAAGAATATAGCCATAAATTCGATTCAGCTCTGAAAATAATGAGAAATACCACTTTAGATGATGTATAGACTTTCTGAATAGGTAAGTAATGTAAACACGTATGAGTATCAGGGGAGTTTGCTTAATAGATCATGATGTATTATTGAGACTGGAATTGTGTAAATTGAAATGCAAGGAAGAGAAGGCAAAGGATAAACTTTAAAGCTGTTAGAGCAGACTAAGTGGCTGGAGCCTGTAAAATACATGAGATCAGGGCAGGAGAAAAAAGATGGAATGATGATATTATGATCTAGAGAACAGCTGAGAAATGAAAAGGCAATTATTAACGTGAAAGGAGAGAAGGAAAAGCACTGGAAGTAAAGACAGAGCTTATTTCCTTAGCTACAGAACAGCTACTGAGAGAAGCGTTAAAAAACAAACAAACAATAAACCAGAAAAACCCACACCAAATAGAAAAAAAACCCCAACAAACCCCAAACAAATCAAAACCAAATGAACCTTCCACCAAACCAAAACAAAAATCCCCTGTAATTTCCCGGTTTTCATTTCCTCTAGTGAGTGGGGACAGGCTCCTTCCCTCAGATAGATAGCAGATTGCTGTCCCCCAGTGTCCTGGCTCAGCTCCTTATTGAAGTAAGGGTGAAGGTTGAAGTAAGAGCTCTAGGTGTAGACTGTGAACTCAGGGTGGATCCACAATGACTGCTTTTCTGGTAGTAGGCAGCACACTAGGTATTTTGTCCACTCATCTCCTACAGAGCCCAAATATTCCTTCCCTACATTTTCTTTTAACTTTCATATGTAGTTACCCAAACAAATCAACCAAGAAAGGTGTCCCAGTTCAGTGAACAAACAAAAAGCTTGAGCTAGTAAATCTGCAGCCTCAAGCAATGCTCCTGATGCCTTTTTCTTTAGTTGTATTAGTAGCTTTTTGTATCTATGATGGATAATGTGATACAGGATGCTGACAAAACTGTGGGTGTGAGATGTTCAGGCGTCTCCAAGACTGCAGAAGAAGCTATATGTGTTTGTGAGTGCAGTTGCACTAAAATTCATATTGCCTGTGGAACATTTTAATGCTTTTAGAAGGTAGAGCTGAAACAGTATGGGTCTAACTTTGCTTATGATAGAGATTTCATATATGTGTGTATATTTACCTGCATATATACACACACAGAGAGGTAAAACTTGGGTCTCAGGTTGTTTCAGCATCTACAGTTCCTCCCTTGCATAGTGTTTTCTAAAAGTCTTGGGGGAAACCTTCATGTATAACAAAAGAAAAAACCCAACCTGTCTAGACTACTGAGAAACCTAAAATAAGAGGTAAAAAAAGGAAAGATCGTAAGAATAAAGATCTGTAGGTATCCATACCTGCTTATCCTAGAGCTGGTTGCATTCTTTCTTTAAAACCCAAACCACAACAAAATATCTCCTGTTAAGAAATCTGAATGCTAAGCAAGCAGTTGCATTTAAAGAAGGTTCATGAAGGCTAATAGTTTCTCCCCTCACCATCTCAAATATTCCACAAATAACTAAACTGAAGAACTCCATTGTAGGATGGGTATTCATATTTCCACTTTAAAGATGTAGAAACTAGAACATCTTACTTGACTGCACAAAAGTTAGTCTGTTATGAACCAATTAGGGCAGAGTGATGTAGATTTCTACTGCAACACCTTGTAAAAGAGGATGAAAAGCTGAGGAAGGATTTCAGAGGTATATGCTCAGCAGTCTATGGGCAATTGCACAGATTTGTTGAGATGTTGCTGAAAAAATGGTGTCATTGTGTCCCCATCTTTCCTATGTTGTCTTAAAAGGAAAGGAGATATGGAGCTTTTTCTATACAACCAGTTAATGAGTGATATTTTCTCTGAGGCACCCAACTAGGAACTGTAGAAAGCTTCATATATATATATATATATGTTGTATACGTGTATGTATGTATACAAAAGTTCATATGTGTGTATGTATGTTTTTGTATGTGTGTGTATATTCCTTTTAGCAGTCTTATAATACCTAAAGTGGCTACAAGAAATCTGGAGAGGGATTTTTCTCAAGGGCCTGTAGGGACAGGACAAGGGGGAATGGCTTTAACCTGACAGAGGTGAGATTGAGATGAGATCTTAGGAAGAAGTTCTACCCTGTGGGGGTGGTGAGGTGCTGGCACAGGTTGCCCAGAGAAGCTGTGGCTGACCTATCTCTGACAGTGTTCAAGGCCAGGTTGGACGGGGTTTGAAGCAACCAGGTCTAATGGAAGGTGTCCCTGCCTGTGGCAGGGGTTGGAACTGGATGAGCTTTAAGGTCTCTTCCAACCCAAACCAGTCTGTGATTCCATATAGATAATGTATATGTATTAGTAATTATTTGACACATAAAATTTGAAGATGAGAGAACATTTACTGAAGGTAGATAACAAATTGCAGTGTAGTGCTTCAAATATGGTATAATATTTCAATAATTCTGAAATTGTTGGAGTTTCTTTGTAAGTTCTGTTCTGTACTTGGAATTCAACAGTTTCTCCATAGAAAATACATGCATCTCTATACAAAGTATTACTGTACTCCTCCTTAAGCATTGGCATCTTATTTTGCTCTCAGAAGTCAGAGAAGAAGTCAGAGTAGATCCATTAAAATGCTTTGAGTTCCTCTGTTATGCTGGCTATAGGATCTCACCTAGACATGTGCCTCCTAGACAGCTGAGTTACTTTGGGGCACTGAGTACTCAGCCTACAGTGCTGGAGCATTCCTGAAAGTTTTATCTGGAAATAAATTCCTAAAAGATCTTCCTATATGGAGGAAATATTATTTTTTTTAAGTGAGGGGAAAACAAGCCAACTAAAAGTTTGTTGTGTCATATTAATTCAGTCTTGGAAGACAGGCCTGTGCACTGTAGAGTTCAGATAAATCAAAATATCATGTTGAAGTTAATGGTAGCTTACCATTATATACTAATATAATAACTTAGAATTATATTCAAAGTGTGATGGACTCTATAAAAATTATCAACACACACCACATGCAAGGTTGTGGCTATTCTGGGAGACTTGTTTGCATGCAGTAGCCAGTGGTTTTAATATTTTTTGCTTACAAGAATAAACCAGGTTTGAAGGTTTTACTACAAAGAAATTTATTTTGTAACTGGTTTGCTTTTTGTTTTTTCCTAATCTAAAGGAAAACTAATATTTATATTTTTTATTCATTGTTTTTCTGAAGCACTTTTCTTATGTTTCCCTCTTCCTTGTGATTCTTAGTTGAAATTAATATAGCTAGTTCTTTGTGACCTTACCTTTCAACCCAAGGTTCATGCACCCAAAATCTTCTTTTATATCAAAATGATTCACCTCGTGCATCTGTTGTTGATTTCATCAGTGCTGAGGAAAAATATTGTGGTCCGATGCACTTGGAGTATTTCAGAATTAGTATCAAAAAAGACCTTATTGACTGGCTTCGTTGCCCAAATATGCACTTAAGTCTAACACAAAGGTCAGTGTGGCACTCAGATTACAGTAGTTTACAAAGAAAGTAGGTATCACCTAAAAAGAATATAAAACTTCTGTCATCAAGCACTTCTGATGTGTCACTGAACTTGTTTAAACAACACTTCTATGGGTTCATGTTGTCATGAAAGCTTTGTGTGAATTGGCTCAGTTCAGCAGTGGTCTGTGCGGTTCTGATCTATATGAATAGTAGCATAAGTAGCAAATTCTTGCCGTGGATTTAGAACTAAAATGTTCTTATGTATTCAGGTTGTATATGTTACACTTGAAGTCATACTTGCCAAAATGGATAAACGATTTCCGAAGAATTTTACAATGAAATTAGGAGTAAATCAGTGATAAGGCTGATTGCAAAGACGTGTGGGGATGCAAAGCTGCTGGTTTTCCCTGCATCTGTTTTGTGCCTCTGGCACAGAAAAAAATTAAATGTAAACAGCAAACACTCTCCAAATAGATGCAGATGATCTCTGGTATTTTTGCAGTCCACTCTGGATTTGGAAAGTTACTGCTCCCAACATAAACTACAATTTCAAACAGTTTACTGAGTTTATATAAGGACAGTTATTTGTATGTGCATGTCCTTTTCACTAATGAAATCTGAGTGCTCTACTGAGACAATGGCCTTTTGTATCTGATCCTTCCCTGAATAAAGGGGGGTAAATTGTCAGAGACCATTTCTGTGCAGGATTAGTGTTGTTTTATAAATATACTAAATTCAGGGGAAAACAATAACAGAAATTAAACTACTTCCATCTAGTTCAGGCAAATAAATATAGCTATGTTTTGTTCCTTCATGAATTGTCTTAAATGAGCTATCGTGTTGACTGCTCAAGCCAGCAGAATAAGCTAAACCCCGAACAATAGGACAGTTGATGTGACAGAGAAAATTGAGTAAAGTGTGCAAAGGAGTGATGTATAGTTCTGAAGCATTTGGGATTTTTCCCCTTCTTTTTATTCATAAGTTCAGCAGCCATGTAGTGAACAGATTCATCATGCAGAATTATTTCACTTAGTTGTTCTTGGAGTTCCTAAGTCATAAATTGCATGCGGCCTTGGGATAAACATTGTCATACTAAGTACTGTTAGGTTAAATAGTTTAAATATAAAATGGGTTAAAATTAATTTCTACAGATAATCTGTCTAGATTTTTGAATCCCTGACTTTGAAAACAAGATATATCTGCCATGTAAACCTCATATTGCTTTATTCAGGAAGTATACTTTCTCTTGTCACCGTTCTTCATTGTCATATCATCCAGTCTAGCATCTGTTTCAGTGACATTTCCAGACTGAGCTGACAATATTGCTCCTAAATACATGCAGGTAGGCTTTGAATTGAAGAGTTGATGGACATAATGAAGATCACACAACCACAAGTCTTAAGCCTGTGTAGCCTAAGCTGGGAACCTGTGTACCTCCATGAGCTATGTGCTGAAATCCTGTTCGGCTCACTACTCTGCTAACATCCTTCCCTAGGTTAAAATCCACAGCTAGCATTGTTGTCTGTTTTGGAGAGGAAGTTCAGGTAAAGCTGATAATCGTGGTTCACATATGACTTTGTCCTAGTTTTCTATCTTTGTGAAGTGTAACACAGGTCATAGCCTCTGAATGTATGTATAAGAGGAAATTAGTACTTCAGTAGGGACCTTGATATTACTGGGTGAAAACTACATGGAGAATCAACTTTTGCACAGTGGAAGGTTCTACACAGAGATAACCAATTTAGAGCGGCTTCTTGCCTAGCAAGACCCTTTTCTTCCCCTTCTTATATGAAATACTGTACTGCTGTGGTTAAGATGTATTAGACTTGCAAGATGTGAGTGTTGAACTCTATCATTGCTTTATTTTGACTTCATCAGGTATAATGGATTCTGCATTTCAGACAGAACTTAAACTCATTTCAGACCATGCATTATATGTTCCTTAATGGCTTTTTTCCATCAACTTTACTTGGTTGGTGACATATTTATCAATCTTCTACTGTATGATGTTTCTACAGAGTCACTATGTTCCCATTCAGTATTAGAAGGAATTATTCCAATATACCATGAGTGTGAAAAGTATGCCAGATCTCTTTAAAGTAAGAAGAGATATTGTATAAATGTCAGGAGATTATCATAGTCACATTTGATAGCTAGCTTGTAGAACTATGACTCTTGCTTTTAGACATTACTTGTAGAAGTTATGCTTTTTTTCTGCCACCCTAGAGAATAAAATTACTTATTAAATACTGATATTTTATCATGCTGATATGGCAGGGAGAATGTAGCTATTGTTTATTGTCTAAAGGTATGGAAAGACTGAACTAAGTATCCAACCTAGCCACTGAGATATCAGGATTGTGCATAAGTGTTGTCATTACTGGGTTAGTTACAGCTGCATATCCTCAAGTTCTCTTAGTCTCAAGTTCAGCAGTCTGATGATGTCCACGAAGTCCACTGTATGTGGTGGAAGTGGTTCACAGACACAGTTGTTTCTTCAGCTTGGAATGTTCAGCAGCTCTGATTTGGGTTCAGGCTCTACAGCTTCTCTTCCTTTGAATTATAACCATGATAGTCTATAATAATTTAATCAAGACAAAGTTATATTTGTTTAATGTTCGACTACTTCATTTGGGACTGTAGTGATAGGACCAAGGGGTAACGGGTTAAAACTTAAACAGGGGAAGTTTAGATTGAATATAAGGAGGAAGTTCTTTACTGTAAGGGTGGTGAGGTACTGGAATGGGTTGCCCCGGGAAGTTGTGTATGCTCCATCCCTGGCAGTGTTCAAGGCCAGGTTGGACAGAGCCTTGGGTGACATGGTTTAGAGTGAGGTGTCCCTGCCCATGACAGGGTGTTTGGAACTAGATGATTTTAAGGTCCTTTCCAACACTAACTATTCTATGATTCTATGATTCTATTTTGAAAAGAGTGTACATTAAATAATTACCTCTTTTCCAAATCCTTATTTGCTATAGATATCTGACTATCTATAGATATCTGATATTTGCTATAGATACCTGATATAGATATCTGATATCTGATATGTGGTGATCTTAGACTAATCTTGCATAAAGACAATTTCAGGCTTTTCTCTCTTACTGCTTTTCTTCCTGTCAGAGCTCACTGATGCCATACCTCAAGATGCTGGCAAATCTGACCTGCTGGGAATGAAGTCACTCTTTAAGTATTTTTGTGCTTTGCTGTGCTCTGGTAAAACCCATCTTTTTCACTCTGTGGATTAATGATTTTAAAACCTAATAGACTTCTAATTTTTTTAAACAACTTCGAAATTTGTGTGTTGTTGTGTAGGAAGTCATTCTGTCCTCTTTATTCCTCCAAACCCTAACAGAACTAAGGTGCAAAGACATAAGAGAAACAAATATACATAATCTTACAATATCTTCTGTTCCTTGCTCTCAACCATATATGGTGTTTATAAATTAATTGTATCATTGTATTTAGTATTAAATATATGCTATCCACTTAAGAAATGGAACTCACACTACTAACACACAGCATCTCTCCTTCTTTATCACTATATAACAGCCTATCATAGCTTGTAACTGTATGCAGTAGGAAGTCATTATTGTATGAAAAGACATGACATTTTCTAAAGACCATTCCTCTTAGTGTGAAGGAGTCAAACAGTAGTTAATGTTCCCAGTGGCCATGTTGCCACTGGCTGCTGAAGCAGACAGTCAGGATTCAAGCAACTTACTGTTCTAATTGTTTATAGTTGTATCCATTAATGAATGTTAAAGCAATCAGTGAGAATGTACATAGAGTGAAATGGCATAATTCAATTTCATAAACCTTAAAGAAAATTCTTTAGCCCCTAACTCCTCCCCCTTTATGTGTTAAAGGCAAAACTCAGATGAAAGGCAGACTGATAGACAAAACCTTCATGCTTCCAGCAGTTTGATACTTCATGAAAAGATGAATCTAGCAAGGGTCTAGGTAGAATCCTACTGTGAGATATCTTTCAGAATAGGTCAATAATAGGGATTGGTGTCTCATGGAATTGCAAAAGGGTTATAGAGATGTTAATTTATTTTTTTTGGGGCACTGGCACAAGCCCATTCCAGTTGAATCACTAACAGAATGTATCCTAGCAGATTGTCTCAGTTCATTTACTCAGTAGACATAGACATTATGGATGCAGCTATTCATCAGTTGCCGTAGGTGGCCACATCATCTGCAAGCCACAAAAGGGGGGAAGGAACAATTGAGTGCTTCATAAAGACTAAGCTATCCTTTGGATTCTAAACCCAGCTTCTATTCTTCACAAAATGTAGGTGGTAGTATGAAGCAATTTTGCACATGCATCACTACTTCTATGGCTAAGTATGATGTCTGTGCTCTCAGATGCTGAAAACTTCTTTGAAATCTTGTGTCTATGGATTCTAAGCTTCAAATTCACTTAAAACTATAGAAAAGTTGTTAGTTATGACTGTTTGTAATATGGACTAATGAGAGAGCTTAATCTTGGTGCTTCATACAGCACAAGGAATGTGTTGTAAAAGTAATATTTAAGTCCTAAGAAATAGCCCCTGTTCTTGCCATTTGCATTGGCAAATATATTTTGCTTTTCATTTCTCAGAGGTGAAAAATTTATTGTTAAAACAGAAAATTACTCTTGTTTCGCATCTTTCCCAAAACTGTTTATTTGCTGAAACTAAATTCTCATACCAGAAATAGTTTTGATGAATCAAACAACTTGAAGCTGCTTATATAATAGAAAGGAGAGGATTTCTAAAAGTGTTGAAAAGAGGGAGTATTCATTTCCTATATTTAATATAATGGAGACATTTCTGTGTTGATTTGACCCCACAGCAACATAATTCTGCTTCCTTGCTTGAAACATTGGTAAGGGTGTTTGAGGTAAGTAGAAATAATTCTCTAAGAGAAGGGCTTTGAAGTGAGTGGAAATATTTTCGTTGTCTGCTCATCTTTTGATGTTGGCTTAAAATATCTTTTATGAAATACAAACTTATCTGGGTAGAACTTTCCTTAGGAGGCTAGAAATATAATGTTTAATGCTTAGGGAAACAGAATGGAATCAAACCTCCTTAAACGCCTTATGATCAGCTGTTCTGAAATTTTAATAGAACATCATATGTCAAATTGGCTCAAAGAAGTTGCACCAAACTAATCTTTGCTCTGATTTCAGTTTGGATCATAGATTCCTCAAGAATTGAGTTCACAGGTAAACAACAAAGCTTAATTCTATGTTTTCTGTATACAAATTTTGTTCTGACAATTTTTGTCAGGTCATTCTCATCTGAAAATGAGACTGAAATGTCCCAGTTGCACATAGAGCTTTGACAGCATATTTCTTTGGACAGTAGGACAAGAAAGTGCTATAAAAGCTGCCAGACATGGCATCAAATCTGTATTGGCTCTGTTGAATACTGACATTTTCTTTTCTCTGTCTTTTGGGGGGCGGAGGGGAAGTAATGTTGTCTTGAGGGTTGAGTCTGCTCAAAAATAGCTTCTGAAATGATCACTTTGCAGCCTATCTTTTCCGGCAGGTGTCATGGTCTCCTGTTGCCAAGTTCCAGTGCCACGACTTATTCTAATACTGGAGGCTTCGTATGTTAGCACACAGAAATCACATATACCATGGGTATGCACTTTGCTTTACCTATTTACTGCCTAAATCAATCTAGTACTATTTCTGTTTCACTATTTAGTGTAAATGCTCCTCACTTCTCAGATACCTGAAAGTATTTGAAGAAACTGTAACTAATCTCATAATCCTAAAAAGTAAGCAATCTATTACTTCCATAGAAAGGGTTTTTTTCACACCAGCAATGTAGGTTTTAAATATTCTTCCAGTGTGGTTCTTTTTGGTTTGGTTAGTTTTCTTTTCTTTGGGTGGGGTGTGAGGTTTTTTTTCTGAACAGCTAACAACAGACATTTTCTCTTTCCTATATATACCTTTATAATGTCTTAGTACTTCCATTCTCCTCAAGGTTTTTCTGGGGCAAAAAATAGCCATATTTGTTTAGAAAATACTTAACAAACTGAAGTTTGAAGAAATACAAATTCACTACCCTTAGTGGAAACACATCAATAATACTGATTTTTTTATATATATACTTGTATAATCATAAAATCATAGAATAGTTAGGGTTGGAAAGGACCTTAAGATCATCTAGTTCCAACACACCTGCCACATATATTGATTTTATATATATATATATATTTCGATAAGGGGGCTTGAGCATCTCCTCAGGATTCATCTCATCAGGAATCTGGGGCTGTTCAGCCTGGAGAAGTTGTGTAGAGACCTCAGAGCAGCCTTCCAGTATCTGAAGGGGCCTACAAAGATGCTGGAGAGGAATTTTTCATCAGGGACTGTAGTGATAGGACAAGGGGTGAGAGTTCAAACTTAAACAGGGGAAGTTCATGTTAGTTATGAAGAATAAGTTCTTTACTGTGAGTATGGTGAGGGGCTGGAACAGGTTGCCCAAATAAGTGGTGAATGCTCTATACCTGGCAGTGTTCAAGGCCAGGTTGGACAGGGCTTGGAGCAACCTGGCCTAATGGAAGGTGTCCCTGCCCATGGTAGGGGGTTGAGACTGGGTGATCTTAAGGTCCTTTCCAACTCTTTCTATGATATGAAACTGTAGGGGTTTATGTCAGATAAGAATCTGACTATATGTTTTTATGTACATAGGAAATCTATGCTTTTGAAGGCAGATGCCCCTCTCAGGTGGAGAGTGTGAGGTCCGGGGGTAGTGGCAAAAAGGTGCTGTCTACTAAAGATAATACTAGGGGATGGTTCAGTGACAGATTAAATATTTACTTACTCTCTTCCTTTTCCCCACTTGCCTTGATATTAAAAAGAATGTGGTGAATCCTGGTCTTTATCAAGAAATATGCAGAACTCAGTGGTATGTGGCATCGCTTCTACATGTGCTTTGGCTTTTTGACTGGTTACAGTGCTGACCATAATGACTGAGGGGAAGAAACTCCAGTCAGACTGTGGAGTCTCCTGCTAGTGTTGCCATTGATAGCCTTTCCCTATTGTAAGCTCCTCCACCCAGCTGTAATGAAAGTGTACATTTTCAAGAATCTGATGTACAATATCTTGACTTGGGGAGGATTTTTTAATAGCTTGTTTCACTATTTTAGCTTTATTAAAAAAAAAAAAGTGTATTGCACTATAAAACAGCTTTGCATGTTCAAACTAATCTCACCTTGCTGCAATTAAATGGATATCTGGATTGTAACATCCTTTTCTTCATCAGATCATTTTTTTGGTTGCTCAGCATAGTTTATAACAAGCTTAGAAAAAACATGTCATGACTTTTATGTTGTGTGTAATATTTTAGTCAATGACTGCTACATACATTTCTGTAGTTATGTAGCAATTGTCTGCTTAAACAGTTCTATAATGATTTAATGCAGAAAGCTTTCATTGGTTTTTGTGTCTATGTGAGTACACACATAAATTATTGTTGAACTTGTGAAGAAAATAATATTAAAAAGCACTTTGAGGCCACTGTAAAAAGCCCAAATTCAGAATTCATGCAATTACTGGTAGTATGTTTAGCAAGGATCTTAGAATGATTGTAGAGAAGAGAGAAAGTTCTTTTAAAAGCACTCTGGCTTGAAACAAGTTTGTGAGACACAGAATAAACAAAGAATTGGGAAAAATGGGGAAAATAATTGCTTCAAACCAGTGGCCTTCAGGAATATGCTCTTGTTCACTGAACTGAAACAAATTATCCAGTGAATATATTCAATACCTTGTCATGACTAAGGGCAAACCAGAATGTTTACCAGAAGTGAGCTTCTTTAAGAATAGCAGTTGACTTAAATTGAGGAAACAAGGACGATACTGGTAAAAACAGAATATACAAATAAGAGGACAAGTTGTTGTCCCATAGCTTTCACAAAAGTCAGAGTTCCTTTTAATTAAATGTATTGAATTTCAGGCTTCTCACTTGATTCCTTGGGAAGCTTTGATGTTAGCTTTCATGTACCATTGGTTATGATAACTTTTACACATTATATCAGACTTTTAAGAAGTTTTGACCTTTCCTATAGGGCAAGATCCAGACTCCAGTAAGCCATATCCATTATTTTAAAAAGTAATAAATTTTCATTGCATCAAAGACCAAATTTGGCCCTGTAGGTTTCTCCATAGAGCCTCTGTCAACCACTATTCAAGAGCCATTCTTAGGTAGAGATCTGGCTTCCAGTGGAGTCCAGGCACATTCAGTATGCCATTATAATTAGGAAAAGCTGTTTTTCTTTCTATACTTAGTCATCCATGCAGCATTGCTGACAATGGCAAGGAAAAAACAAACCCAACAAAAACAAACAACCCACACCGTTTTTGTCTCAGTCTCATTGCATTGTGTCTTCAAGCTGAGTTTTAACCTACAACAGGATAACCAACATCATAGCCATGCTGGGATTTTTCTTTAGCTATTGATTTTTCTTTGTAAAGCCCTTTATGGTGAATGGTTGTCGTGGTTTAAGTCCAGTCAGTAACTCAGAACCATGTAGTCGCTCTCTCACTCCTCCCTTCCTCCCCCCGCCCCGGCTCCCAGAGGGATGGGAAGGAGAATCGAAAGAATGTAACTCTCACGGGTTGAGATAAGAACAGTCCAGAAACTAAGGTATAACACAGACCACTACTGCTACCACCAATAATGATAAGGGAAATAACAATGGAAGAGAATACAGCTGCTCACCACCCACTGACTGATACCCAGCCCGATCCGAGCAGTGATCTAGCCCTTCTGGGTAACTGCCCCCAGCTTATATAGTGGGCATGACGTGCTGTGGTATGGAATACCTCTTTGGTCAGTTTGTGTCATGTGTCCTGTATCTGCTTCCTTCCAGCTTCCCCTCCTCCCTGGCAGAGCATGAGACTCACAAAGTCCTTGGTCAGAGTAAACATGACTTAGCAACAACTAAAAACATCGATGTTATCAGTGCTGTTCCCAGGCTGAAATTCAAAAGCACAGCACTGCACCAGCTACTAAGGAGAAAAATGGTTGCTACTGCCGAACCCAGGACAACGGTGACAATATAAACCACCAAAATAGTTGCAGAATAGTAAGGTTTTGTCCTTGGTGGAATTAATGTGTTATACTGATTGACTAAATTTCTTAATGTTGTTTTATGGGACATTAGAAACTAAAAGAATAGGATGAGATCTATTTAACTCCAGCAGCAAACACAGTGCTAAATCAGTCATTAGTCCCAAAATCATATTTAAATGGGGTTAATATAACCATGTAAAGGTCTAAGTTATGATAGAAAGTGCTGGCTGCTTGGTTCCTGCCGTCTGTTAGTGAGAATTGCTTCATTAGGTTTCTGAGCATATGTTGCTGTTGGCCAAAGGACGTGGATATTTTTGCCAATTCATTTTCTCTATCTCATGTCTATGTACTATGTTTACCAAGTATCCATCCCTAGAATAACAGAATGATTACCCAGATTTCTTGAGGTTTTTATACTTGTTTCAACAAAGATATCTGAAGTGTTCCTTACATGAAGAAATGGCAACTAGTCACCCCAACTATTATGTCCTCATTATAGGGAGTATTAAAATTAAGACTGTCCTTGTCACAAGAAGCCAACCTGGTATGCCTAGAGAGATTCTCACCTTTTCACAGAATCACAGAATGGTTTATGTTGAAAGGGATCTCTGGAGATGATCCAGTCCAACTCTCCTGCTAAAACAGGTTCACTCAGGGCACATAAACACAGGAATGTGTCCAGGGAGGTTTTGAATGTCTCCAGAGGAGACTCCACAGCCTCCTTGGGCAGCCCGTTTGAAAGCTCTGTCACTCTCAAAGTAAGTTCGTTCTTCCTCATATTCAGATGGAACCTCCTGTGTTTCAGTCTGTACCCACTGCCCCTTATCCCGTTGCTGGACACCGCTGAAAAGCATCTTGACACCTGCCCTTAAACATATATGTATTAATTGATAAGATCTTCTCAGACAGTTCTTCTCCTGGCTAAACAGGGCCAGCTCTCTCAGCTTTTCCACAAAACAGAGATATTGCAGTCCCGTGATCATTGCTGTAGTCCTCCCCTAAATCCTCTCTTGTAATTCCTTTCTTGAACCAGGAAGCACAACACTGAACACAGTGCTCCAGATATGGCCTCACTAGAGCAGAGGGGAAAGATTACCTCTCTCAATCTGCTGGCCACACTCCTCCCGATACATCGCAGGATACCACTGGCTGTCTTGGTCACAAGGGTACACTGCTGCTGGCTCATGGATGACTTGTTGTCCACCAGGACTCCCAAGTCCTTCTCTGCAGAGCTGCTTTCCAGCAGGTCAACACCTAACCTATATTGGTGCAACAGGATATTCCTCTCTAGTGCAGAACCCTACACTTCCCTTTGTTGAACTTCAGTAGCTTTCTCTCAGCCTAACTCTTCAGCCTGCCCAGGTCTCACTGAATGGCAGCATAGACTTCAAGTGTATCAGCCACTCCTCCCAGTTTTGTATCATCAGCAAACTTGCTGATGGTACGCTCTATACCTTCATTCAGGTCACTAATGAATCAGTTGAAGACTGGACCCAGTATTGATCCCTGGGGGACACTGCTAGCATCAGGACTCTGACTAGACTCTGCACTGCTGATTACAGCCCTATGAACTCTGCCATTCAGCCAGTTTGTAATCTACCTCACCATCCACACATCTAACCCACACTTTCTAAGCTTACCTATGAGGATGTTATGGGAGACAGTGTCAAAAGTCTTGCTGAAGTCATGGTAGAAAATATTCACTGCTCTTCCCACATCTACCCAGCCAGTCATACCATCACCGAAGGCCATCAGATTGGTCAAGCATAATTTCCCCTTGGTGGATTCATGCTGATTACTCCTGAAAACCTTTTTTAACTTTTATTGAACTAGGAAATGCATCCCTGCCCATGGCAGGGGAGTTAGATCTAGATGATCTTAAGGTCCTTTCCAACCCAAACCCTATAATTCTATGAAACAGTAGCATTACTGACAGGTATCTTCCCTGCCTGAACTCTACCTCATCCTTGTGTGGACAGTTTGTAAAGAATTTGAAGCTATCATTCCTGTTTTCTGTCTTGCAATTCTGTCTTGGAAATGGGAACAGTAGGATCCTATTCTTCCTCCCCAGTCAGTCTCATTTTTAATGAACTCTAATGGATTTCTTTGAACTTCATCATTATTGTAGATATATAAATAGTAAAAAATTGCTCTGGGAGACTGTTACAGAAGGTTGGTAAACTATGAGTAAACCAGGTAACCCAAAAGCAGCTTCTCTGTGACAGGTTTTCCACAGTGTGCTTTGCATATTCCACTAGTTGCCATCTTCAGCACAGTAGATTCATAATCTTGATAATTGATAATTTTATATAATTTATATAAAATTATATATATATTATATATTATTTATATATTATATTTTTATATTTTTATATTTATTTTTTATATTTATATTTTTATATTTATATTTTATTTTATATTTAAATATATATATTTTTATATTTATATATTTTTATATATTATATATTTTATATATATATTATATATTATTTATATATTATATAAATTATATAATTTCATAATCTTGATAAAGTTGATAATTTGACACAAATATATCCTACTTTGTCACAAAATGCATTTCCAGAAAGGTTTGTTTGTGTGCTCTCATGAGACAGAAATCATAGAGCTGTTGCGGTTCAGTGAAGTCTTTAGGTTGGATATAAGGAATAAGTTCTTCCCTGTGAGGGTGGTGAGGTGCTGGCTCAGGTTGTCCAGAGAAGATGTGGCTGCCCCATCTCTGACAGTGTTCAAGGCCAGGTTGGACAGGGCTTGGAGCAACCTGATCTAGTGGCAGGGGCTTGTAACTGAATGAACTTTAAGGTACATTCTAACCCAACCCATTCTAGGATTCTATAACTTAACTTGCTTTTTCCTGCAATGGTGTAACTCATCTACAGTCTGGACCCTCTCTGCTGCCACCAGACAAAAGTGTGTTCATAATTTCTGCAGCATTCATGGGGAAAGGCATACATTTTCTTTATTTCTCCTCGGTTAAAAAAGAAAAAAAAAAAACACACTGCAATTTTAATTAACCACAGGTGAAAAAAAAAAAAAAAAAAAAAAAGAAAAAAAAAGACTGTTGCAGTCCTGTGTGAGACCACAGATGTTGGTCTATTTGTGTCAAGCACTGGAGGAAGGGAATATAGTGCTGAGGAAATGGCACTAACAACTTGCTTTGGAGATTAGATGGGGGAAACAAAGGTGTTCAATATTAGCTGTGTAGAATGTCTGAGTCAGGAATATTGAAGAGGATGGGAAGAGGGTTATGCAGCTCACATACACCAGGAAAGGGGTCATGCTACAGGTTGTTCTAGAAACAATCTCAATTGCATTAGCAGTGCTGAGCTTGACATTAAATGTCATGTTCAATTGCAGCTTACTTAAAGTGATGCCTGTGGCTGTAAAACTGGTGAAAAGGCAGATGAATGTTTTATCTAATAATAACTGGAAGATCAATGGGAGTTTTGCCAAAGACTGCTGAAAGGAATAGAGGAAAATATATCTACAACTTTGTGTTATTAAACTGTGGTTTTCTATGTGAATCTTTAATTTCTCTCCCTTTGCCTAGATATTATTATTACAGAGACATGTAAGTTTGCAACTGAAAAAAACACTTTTGAAAATAGTCTTATTTGGCAGTGGGGTGTGAATTAAATGGCATACTCATTCATTTCTGCCTCTGATTTTTTGTTTCCAGTCCAAAGATTCTTTCTGTATCTGTTTCAACAGAATTTTTGTGCTGTGTACCACTGGACACTGCAAAACCACTGCACTAACATGATTTCACACTCAGTATCTTTGTTCACTGGCTTGTGGCTTTTAGCCACATCAAATTGTTAAGTGTTCTTCTCTTGAATAAGTCCAAGACAGAAATAAGTATAATACTCTATATTTCCAATTAACATTGGATTCCCTAGGGGTAAATTGTGGATTAGACAGCTACATGTACAGCACATGTCTCCAGGATGTCCAGAATTCTCTTAGTAGTTT
Source organism: Psittacula echo (assembly GCF_963264785.1). Classification (NCBI taxonomy): domain Eukaryota; kingdom Metazoa; phylum Chordata; class Aves; order Psittaciformes; family Psittacidae; genus Psittacula; species Psittacula echo. Next base: position 20,129,425 of record NC_137739.1, on the reverse strand, counting down.
CTGCTACAAAACCAGACATGTAGAAACCCTGGGCAAACAACAAAAAAATCCTTAAATTATAATTGGAGAAATTTTGCAATAGAAATACAAATGTATTTCTTTAAACAAGGGATATAGACTAGCCCTAAAGGAAGGTCTGCAGTATGGTCCCAGATTTGATATTACTGATCACTTTGCCAGGGCTCAACTCCTTTCATGACAAACTAAGGCAAGATAGCTCATTGTTTCTCTTCAGTTCCCACCAAAATAGTGAATAAGTTTCAGTTTAAGGCGTGAATGGATTCTAAAAATTCATCAAAGATTATCCTTGAGCAGTCATTTTCAAGTTTGTGATGCTACTGGCCAGGCAGAATTGTTGCTTATTGTATCATTCCACCTGAGACCATGTTATTGACTTGTGTGGTCATGATCATAATTGCTGTGCAGGCACCTTCATGAGTACCTGAGGATGATTAGGAATTACGTGATCATCCACCACCAGCATGGAATTAGGAACTTTATTATTACTATTTCTTCTAAAGTATTGACTTAAAGTCACATTCAAAAAAAGGCTTCATTATACCAGGTATGGGATAGGCAGCAAATAAAGATGTTCCCTCCTCAGAAAAAGTCAAAACTTTAGAAAATGTCTTGAGACTCAAGAGGCAAACAGATGCAAAGGGTTTAGGTTACAGTTGTATTGTATGAAGAATCCATAATTACTGACAGCAGTCATCTTGATGACAACAGCTTCTACTAGCCTAACTGATGACAGATGTTAGTGGTTTGTCAGGACTGTGGATAAGGCAGATTATGAATGTTTTGAAATGGGCAAGATGGCATCTGTATGTGTCTATAAACACAAAATGGTCTGCAAGTTATTTATGAGAATGAGTGTACAAAGCATCATTGGAGAAGAGAAATCAGGGGAGTTATAGCAGGAAAATTTTGGGCATTGAAAGATCTTTAGGTATTTAGAAATTTCAAAGGAAATTAGAAGCTATGTAAATGATGGGAATAGAGGTAAAGTGGAAAGGGTGAGTCTGACAAAAAGGCATGAAAGTGAGATTGGAAAGAATGTTCATCTTTAACTGCCACAGGATCAAGGGATTCAGTGATCAAGAGAAAAAATGAAGCTTTGATAAGAGCTTTACCGCTCTATATGGGCACAACCAACCACAACTTCAATAAACTGCAAAGGAAAAAGTAGACTGACACCTGGTCAAGTGCTTTGGCAGGTTAGCACATTTTATCCAATACTCTTTCACTGCAGCTGGTCTCTACAGTGGAACAGAATTAGTTTCAATGAAACTTCCATCAAGAAAGCACAAACCTATAGTACAAAATTTAGGATTTCAAGTGGAGATGAGATAGAAATGCTGTCCTGCCTGACTGGAAGTGACCTGGGGCTGGAAATTTATGCCCCAACTCAGATGGAGCAGAATTTGACTGTGTTTTCTGACATGTTGTGCCTGTGCTGTTATCAGAAAGCTGCAGAATCTTGAAAACCTTCCTTCTTCATTTTTGTGGAAATATTTTAAAAGCTCTTGCATTCCTCAGAGATGCATTAGAACATTTTACGGTTTGCTGCTATGAAGGCTTGAGTGAGAGAGAACATCCAGATTGTAGGTCTAGGTGATGGATAATATCCTACATCCTTTATTCACATCAAATTGTTCCCAAAATTCTCCATGTGAGCTTCATGATCTAAATTAGAGGTAGGCAATGAAATAACTAATTTTTAAGGAATCAAACCAAGCCAATTCTTCAGTTCAAGTTCAGCTGTAACTGAAGCCATTATAGTTCAGTTTTAGTCCTGACTAACAAGAGTTCACGAATATATTTAACTAATGATTTATAATTTAGTGTAATGATTAATATATATCATTAGATTTGAACTGGATCACTGTAGAAAATATATCATTAACTAAAGAGTTGTATAATGAGCATGGAATTAAAAATGTGGCTTAATCTAGGGAAAAACTATAGCTCCCTACTTAACCTGCTGGAGCCTAGTTGCCATTTGCCTTTCCAGTGCTGCACCACCATTTCTCTCAGACTTTCTAAGGGCTGGACAGAAGACATTTTGCCATGTTGCACTAGAGATAAGAATGATTCCTCCATGGTCACTGGAAACTGATGGAGAGTGGATGGGAAAACATAACACCTAAGACCCTGACTTCCCACTCTTCTAATATATCCTATACAGACATCCATAAACCAGTATAGAGATGCATACATGTGATCATGACATGTTTGCAAGGTACCTCCATCAGTGGAATTTCTGGAAGGTCTCTGAGATCTAAAAGCCCTTGCAGGCACTTATGGGATGTTGTTACTTTACACAGCTCTTCACTCTTCAATACAGGAATGACGAGTATGGTTGTCACATCTACAAACAGTTCAGAAGAGTTCACTTTAACAATGAAAAGTCTTCGAAGTGAAGATGATCTTGAAATAATTTGCAAAATAGAATGGTGAGCTTCTGGTGATGTCCCCTGGGAACAAAAAGCATAAAAAGAATGAATTTTTAAAATTATTTAAGAATGTATTTTCTCTTCATGTCCTTAGATGTCAAATTCCACCTCTCCTTGCTGAGACTTCCATGCATAATATGTCTTCAGCTCAGTAAAAATTTAGTTTCATAATTTTAACCTGCTGAGGCCCAATATTACCATATGCTTTTGTAAATTCTTTGTGATTAAGTTATTAGATGACTAGCTTCTATTTATGAAATTCTCAGCATAGAAGGAAGCTCTGGAATGAGGAACTTGTACACAAAACAAAAATCTGTTCTCAGATATGACTTGACTTAATGTTAAAATCACATAATTGAGAAAGAAAAAAACACAACATGCAAAAATTTCTATGGGATTTCCAAATAAATTAGTTTTGTGATCTAAGAGCATCTTGTTTTCGTTTTCTCTCTTTTTCGCTTTTAATCTGAATGAGAGTCTATCAGTGCTCTGTAGGGACCTGACTGACTGAGCCGCACATTTAATGTTCAAGCTGACCCACACTTTTGGACCAGTGTCTGTGGAGTAGCTGAAGAGGCAGGATCTTCAGTTTCTTTCTCCTCAATCTATTTGTAACTCCTTTCTGTCTATCTAACAAAATATCTCAGCCCTTTCCTTCTTTCTGAAGTAAAAATAGAAAATTCACAGAAGTAGTTGGAGTAAATTTAAAGGACAGTATTCAAAATGTCGTTTCCCTCTCCTTACACCTTCCCAAGCCAGGGAGAGATATTCATGTAGCCAGAGAGAAGCTACGTGGTCATTTCCCCCGTGTCTAAAGAACAATGTCTATAAAAACATAATCCCTAGAAAAAACTGACAAAAGCTTTTTGTTAAGGAGTAAATCCATCCTGCTTAGGGCAGGCTTTCTCCGTATTATTGTGGAATGCCTTCTTTGTAAAATTTTAATGGATCTGTATAATAAACTTGACATACTAGTTATTCTAAAATATACTGATATATAAGAATATTTTACTGAAATGGAGTTTGAGTGATATTTTTTGGTCTAAACTGATGTAGACAAGCAGTACTATTGACTTCAGTGGGGAAAGATGTGAGCTAGGTCATTTTATAAATTTTATAAATGTCTTGTGTCAGTAAATGGTGAATACCTTTACTTGCAGAATGACTCAAATTTTTAGTCTAGAGAGTTAGTTTTAAGCTTGGCTAAATATGTCACTGCTCCCTTTTGTTAGCACAATATTCTTATTTCATGAATATGCATTTTTGCTTAATGCCTATGTAATATACAACTAATTTCCTTTATGTGTGAGATAGTAGTCTTTCAGTCTCACAAGTTTTAACTTGTTTCTTTTTATTTCTTTTATTCATTTTTTTTTTTTTTTAAAAAAAAGAAAAAGGTTATTTTCATTCCATCAGTACTGCGAGAAATTGAAATTTAAGGGACTATCCTTGCCATCAGTCTTAGGTTACTCCGGCATCTAATTTATAGACTCTGATGTGACTCAAAGCATTAAAATCTAACTCCTAATGGAGTCTGTGGAATCAGTTAAGTGAATCCAGAAACTGATTTAGAGCAATTATGTCACAAGGCAAAATACCTTATCTGAATTTCATAAAACCAAGTAATTTTATGTAAAGATACACTTTAAAACTATATGGGTTTTATTTTTGATTAATTTCTTAAGCCATTCTATAAATTAAAAATAACCAAACACACTGTATTATAAAGAAGAGACTCTGTTCGTTGAGTGTAAATAACAAATAAACTAGCAACTTCCACAGCAATGTAAATTATTTACATTTAATTAGCTTTTTGTGTTTTGAAAGCAGTACATAATCTTGATTTTACATTCGTGGTTTTCCTCTATAGTAAGAGTTTCATAGTATATGATGGTTTTGCAAGGTTTTTAAAATATAAAACCACTGCACTAATCAAAGTAAGTTATTAAGAATTTGATAGAAGCCCTGTAGATATTACAACTGTGTTTTATAAAAGAGAATATTTTAATCTTGATTTGAGAGTTATCTTAAAAGAAAAAGAATTTAAGTAGCCCTCGGTATTCTTTGTGGAATATTTAATAACCATCAATATTTTATTGAAATTTAAAGGCCTGAAGGAGCTTAAACAAAAATATTTTCCACATGAAAATCTTTTGCACTTCTGTGTTTAAACTAAAGGCAAATAAAAAAATAAGGTTTGTTTATAATATTCTTTGTTTCATAATAGTATTTTTCTATTCTATATTTGTGATTTCCAAATCCATTTTAGAAAAGAGCAATAAGTGGACAAGTGAAAGCATAACAGTTCTAAAAAAACCTGTATTTTTTAAGATCCTGCATTTATAAAGTAAATATATGCTTAGCCAACAGTCATTTTTTGTCACTTCATATGTACCAGTAAGTGACAGAAAAGAAAACCCTCTTGTGATATCTCAAATGAAACTAAGTATCTCAAGAAGAGAAGCAAACAAACGAAGGAAATCACTTCCCTCCAAGAAAACATTTCATAATCAATGGGAAGCTAATCAAGTTTTGCAAAAATAGTTTTCAGTGAGCTAATGTAACAGGAATAAAGACATAATTATTTGACTAATAAATACATTCATCAAATCTGGAGTTTCCTTCTAGTGTTTTATTTCAGTTGTTTCTCCGTTTCATCTCATCTCTGCTTGGAAATTATAATTGATATATCTCTACCAGGGGGATGTCAGTTAATGTCATTAGAAGTGGAACCTCTGACATGAAGCATTGAATTAGTACTGGGAATTAAAAGATTACTATTATTACTGCTTTGAATCTAAGCTAAAATTGTCTAAAATATTTTGGAAATGGTGACAGAAAGCGGTAGCAATAAACTTTCATTTTCTGAATACATTACAACACTTAAAGTCACATACATATAGGTGGCATACTGTGGGCAGGAAAAAGTAAGCTTATAGCCTTTGTATTAACTGGAAACCATGTGAATTTATTGTGTTGTTGAGCCCAAACTGATGCAATGTACCTTGACTCTCAGGAGGGCTCACTGCCTTAGAATCAGTACCCCATTAAATTGCATTTTCATAGCTCCTGTGTGGGAAGAATGAGACACTTCATAATCATTGGTGTTTCTAGAAAGAGTTTTTGAAAAGCTGCTGATATTCATGTGTGAAAAACAATGCCTAGAACAGGGCTGTAAGTGGGAGTAAGGGGGTTGAAGTGAAAGAAGTGTGAACGCAGTGTTACGCTCTTGAATCTGATGTCTCATAGATGATATTGCCTCTATATGAAGGCAAGATACTCCAGATCAGACAGCTGCACCTAATTGAAGCTACTCCTGAGTTCTCTCAGGAACAAAGAAGCAATGTGCTGCCATTTAGTGAGTTCCCATGGTCATACTCAGAACAGCAATTTTTGTGGGTTTTTTTTTGGTTTGTTTTTTTTTCTCCTCTTCATTCTGTTGGGTTTTTTAAGATGGAGGAGTTATGATCAATTGCTGCCCACTGATCCAATTCATGTTCTGGATAAATAGGGAAAAACACCCCTCTTTAGCCCACAGCTCTATCTCTGAATTATTGGTGTCTGATGGTATAACTTTTGTCTTTAGATGCAGTTCTTCCTAAAATGGTGACTGTAAGACTTGGCAATGTTTTTTGACTAGCACACTGGAAAATGAGAATCTTTCTGACTCTTCTAGCATGTTTTATATAGTCTGAGATGCTTACCTAGCACCATGCTGGCCTTCAGTTGAGTCACTAGACAGAATGATCTAAGATTCTATTACTTCTTTGCAAGCTTCCAGTCACATTTGCATCACATTTTACAGTTAGACTGAGAATACCCTGATGTCTTGATTTAGAATTTATGTTCTCCATACTGAGCTGTCATAATTTTAATAAAAGCCAAGGTTTAACAGCTCTGGAAATCAGACTACATACATGTAGGTACCAGGACATTTAAAGTCTGAATTCACACTAGAAGTGGGACAGGTTTTATCTGTATTGGTTAACAATGCTGGGAGGTACTTACAGATATGGTAATTCTCAATCACTTCTTTAAATGAAGATATTTTATTAAATTATAAACTATAGCTGAAACAGAACTGTAGTGCAAAACCACTGGGTGAGACACGTAAAGATATTTCATCTAAGATGCCATGGTACATAATGATAATGGTAACATCTGCTCATGAAGTCCTTGTTTGTCTGGCCATCATTTTCATAGCTGCATATTTATTCTTTTTCAGTAGATCTTGTCAGTAAAGACCTCATAGGATTTCAAATAAGACTTTAATTCACTTCCTCCCCACTGCTGCTGTCTAGATTAATGGACTAATAGTGTGGACTGAGGGAGATTCTTAGTTCATGCTCTAGAGGGTTTTCTTTGTTTCTTTGCTCTGGTTTCAACAGTTCTGCAAAAATTATGTGTTTGGTAGGACATAATTTAGCAGAAAACAGACTGGCTATAAAAACCAGGTGGAATGGTCTTTAAACATGGCTGTGTTAAGCAAAGCTGTGCAAAACTGTTGATGAGCAGATATGAGTCTGGGACACAAGCTGAGGGTTGTTTAGTGGAAAGCTTACAGAAAAAAAAGGCATAAAAATTCTGTCTCCAGCTGAAACGGCAGGAATTATTTATGGTAGGCTGAATTTTTTACCAATGTGCAAATTTGTCACTGACATGAATAGTTAATTGAAAGTCTATCTGGATCTTTCAGAGTTTGGAAGAAATATCTGTCTTTGGTAATATTTTCTCAACCTTTCAGCAGCACTGATGCCATTCACACAGTATGTTTGCTTCCAGTGTACACAAGAAGCAGTTACATGACTCCTACACCAAGTCTACTTGGTTCAGTGTGTTACTGAGGTTGGGGGAAAGGTGGGAAGAATATTTCCTACAGTACCTCAGCAGTATGACTGGAACACACATATTATAGAGTCCAATTCTGGAACGTAAATAATGCCTTATACAGGAATAGCACTATGGGGCCTGAAGCAATCTGAAAGGACAGATTTTGGTGCTAGGAACTGTCTGGATTTCAAATTGCACAGCCATGTCAGTTTTAGTATCATAGAATGGTTTGGTTTGGAAGGGACCTTAAAGCTCATCTAGTTTCAGCCCCCTGGACAGGGCAGGGACACCTTCCTTTAGACCAGGTTGCTCCAAGCCCCATCCAACCTGGCCTTGAACACTGACAGAAATGGGGCAGCCAAAGCTTCTCTGATTAATCTGTGCCAGTGCCTCACCACCCTCACAGAGAAGAACTTCATCCCAGTATCTAACCTGAATCTCCCCTTTGTAAGTTTTAACCCATTGGCTCTAATTCTATCACTATAGTACGGCTACTGGGAACACCTATTGTTTCTTCTTTTAAATATGAGCATGTATATGCCAGATCAGCCTGTGGATTTTCCTTGACTGAGCAATACTGGCAGAGGGCTGTTCTGCCCTTGAGGCTGCACTGTGGGCCTCCTTACATTCAAGTATTTTGTGATATCTTTGATATTTGAAGTGAAGAACGTGTTTGACATCATTTTGGATCAGAACTGTGAGCACTTTGAGAACCACAGCACTCTGAAACACTCTGCTACAAAGCAGGCTGAGAGGAAGAAAGATTTGGTGAGCACACTAACAAGGATACTACTCATAGAATCCCAGACTGGTTTGGGTTGGAAGGGACCTTAAAGCTCACAGTATCACAGTATCACAGTATGTTAGAGATTGGAAGGGACCTCAAAAGGTCATCTAGTCCAATCCCCCTGCCAGAGCAGGAACACCTAGATACGGTTACACAGCAATGTGTCCAGGCTGGTTTTGAATGTCTCCAGAGAAGGAGACTCCACAACCTCCCTGGGCAGCCTGTTCCAGTGTTCCGTCACCCTCACTGAGAAGAAGTTTCTTCTCAAGTTTAAGTGGAACCTCTTGTGTTCCAGTTTGTACCCATTACCCCTTGTCCTATCATTGTTTGCCACTGAGAAGAGCCTGGCTCCATCCTCATGACACTCCCCCTTTATATATTTATATACACTAATAAGGTCCCCCCGCAGTCTCCTCTTCTCCAAACTATAGAGACCCAGCTCCCTCAGCCTTTCCTCATAAGGGAGATGCTCCACTCCCTTAATCATCTTAGTTGCCCTGCGCTGGACTCTCTCCAGCAGGTCCCTGTCCTTCTTGAACTGAGGGGCCCAGAACTGGACACAATATTCCAGGTGCGGTCTCACCAGGGCAGAGTAGAGGGGAAGGAGGACCTCTCTCGACCTACTGACCACCCCCCTTCTAATACACCCCAGGATGCCATTGGCCTTCTTGGCCACAAGGGCACAGTGTTGGCTCATGGTCATCCTGCTGTCCACAAGGATCCCCAGGTCCCTCTCCCCTACACTACTCTCTAACAGGTCGTTCCCCAACCTATATTGGAACCTGGGGTTGTTCCTGCCCAGATGCAGGACTCTACACTTTCCCTTGTTATATTTCATCAAGTTTCTCCCTGCCCAACTCTCCAGCCTGTCCAGGTCTCACTGGATGGCAGCACAGCCTTCTGGCGTGTCAGCCACTCCTCCCAGCTTAGTGTCATCAGCAAACTTGCTGACAGTACACTCAATTCCCTCATCTAAACCATTGATGAATATATTAAATAATACTGGTCCCAGTACTGACCCTTGAGGCACTCCACTAGATACAGGCCTCCAACTGGACTCCGCCCCATAGACCACAACTCTCTGGCTTCTGTCCTTCAGCCAGTTTGCAGTCCACCTCACTACCTGATCATCCAGACCACACTTCCTCAATTTAGCTATGAGGATGCTGTGGGAGACTGTGTCAAATGCTTTGCTGAAGTCAAGGTAGACCACATCCACCGCTTTGCCATCATCCATCCACAATGTTATTTCCTCATAAAAGGCTATGAGGTTGGTCAAGCATGACTTCCCCTTGGTAAAGCCATGTTGACTGCCCCTCATAACCCTCTTATCCTTGACATGCCTTAAGATGGCACCAAGGATAAGGTGTTCCATCACTTTCCCAGGGATGGAGGTGAGGCTGACCGGTCTATAGTTACCCGGGTCCTCCTTCTTGCCCTTTTTGAAGACTGGAGTGACATTTGCTTTCCTCCAGTCCTCAGGCACCTCTCCCGTTTCCCAAAACTTGGTAAAGATGATGGAGAGTGGTCTAGCAATGACTTCCACCAGTTCCCTCAGCACCTGCGGGTGCATCCCATCTGAACCCATGGATTTATGGATGTCCAGATTGCTCAACTGGTCCCTAACCCATTCCTCATCGACTAAGGCAAACCGCTCCAGTGACCTGACTTCATCTGAGGTCTCAGGAGTACAGGGCTCTTCAGGACTGCCTCCGGCAGAGTAGACTGAGACAAAGAAGGCATTCAATAACTCTGCCATCTCAGTATCTTCTGTCACCAGGGCACCCATCCCATTCGCCAGTGAGCCAACCTTGCCTCTGGTGTTAGTTTTATCAGCTATGTATTTGAAAAAGCTCTTTCTGCTGCCATTGACCCCTCTTGCCAGATTTAATTCTAAGGAGGCCTTAGCCATCCTAGCTGCCTTCCTACATCCTCTAGCAGCAGCCTTATATTCCTCCTGAGTGGCAAGCCCCTCCTTCCATGACCTGTAAACTGTCCTCTTCCACTTGAGCATACCCAGCAGTTCCTTATTTAGCCACGCAGGTCTCCTGGCCCTCTTCCTTGACTTCCTACGTATCGGGATGCTCTGCTCTTGAGCTTGGAACTCATCCAGTTCCAATTCCCTGGCACAGGCAAGGACACCTTCCACTAGACCACATTGCTCCAAACCCCATTGTCGTGGTTTAAGCTCAGTCATAAATCAGCACTCTCCCATTTCCTCTCTCCAGCTCCTGGAGGGATGGGAAGGAGAATCGAAAAAATATAATTCCCATGGGTTGAGATAAGAGCAGTCCAGTAACTAAGGTATAACACAAACCACTACTGCTGCCTCCAATAATAATAATGATAAGGGGAATAACAAGGTGTGGCATTTCATGACATGGACTCAAATTGATACAGAGACTCAAATCCCCGTTTATTGTCACCAAGCCCTTTTTATCCCCTTGTTTGGTACTTTCCCAACCTGCACATGCATACAACGTTCAATCTCATTGGCCCCTGTAAAACTCTCCAGGGAAATAGTCCAATCACAATGTTGCAGACCCTCTCACAACCCCCACATCCTCTGGCCTCCAACTGAGATTCCAGCCACAACTACACCCTGGTCCATCCTCCCAAGGCTTGCTTGTTTACCTTCCCTGTACTTCAACGTTCCAACTTATCACCCCACGGCTTGTCAAGCACCAAGGCCTCAGAGCTCATTCCCAAACTCTTTTTCATGGAAATCTTATCACCTTCACTCCCCACAACAAGGGAAGAGAATACAATACCAACCGCTGACAGATACCCAGCCCGACCGAGCAGTGATCTAGCCCTTCCGGGTAACTGCCCCCGGTTCTACATCCTGGGCATGACGTGCTGTGCTATGGAATACCTCTTAGGTCATTTTGGGTCAGGTGCCCTGTCCCTGCTTCCTCTCAGCTTCCCCTCCTCCCTGGCAGAGCATGAAACTCACAAAGTCTTTGGTCAGAATAAACATTACTGAGCAACAACTAAAAACATCGGTGTGATCAGCATTGCTCCCGGGCCGAAAGTCGAAAACACACGAAAGCACTGCACCTGCTACTAAGAAGGAGAAAAATGACTGCTACTGCTGAACCCAGGACACCCATCCAACCTGGCCTTGAACATTGCCAAGGAAGTGTTCTTTATTCTGTTTAGCAGGTGAAACCTCACTTGTGCCAATAGACTTGTAGCAATTCATCTCTGTGCCCTGCTGGGATGCATGCAGGAGCAAAACTGTAATAAGGTGTCCAAATCGTGATTAGACCATTTTCAGGCATGTATTGTAACATTGCAAAAATGCTACTTTTGGAGTTCAGGAATTTTAACTGCCTTTTTAAATCTTCATCTTGTATTCGTTTATGCCTTCTGTGTTTGTCTTCTATCCCTTTCTCATTCGTGTTCAGCCTAGAGAAGAGAAGGCTCCAGGGACAGCTTGTTACAGTCTTCCAATACCTAAAGAAGACCTATAAGAAACCTGGAGAGGGGCTTTGGACAAGGACCTTAGGGACAGGGCAAGCGGGAATGGCTTTAACTTGACAGAGGTGAGACTGAGATGAGATCTTAGGCAGAAGTTCTTCCCTGTGAGGGTGGTGAGTCACTGCACAGGTTGCCCAGAGAAGCTATGGCTGCCCCATCGTGGTCAGTGTTCAAGGCCAGAATGGACAGGGCTTGAAGCAACCTGGTCTAATGGAAGGTGTTGGAACTGAACAAGCATTAAGGTCCCTTCCAGCCCAAACACTTCCATGATTCTAAAGGTATATGAGACAGGGAAAAGAAGAGATTTAAGGGGGGTGGGTGGGGAGGAGTAAGATGTAAACAGGGTTTCTTGTTTTGTGTTTGGCTTTTTTGTTCCATGAGCAGAACAGAACTTCTAAGTAAACTGTATTTGATGCCTAGATAATTCAGCTACCTGTAATTAACTCAGACCGCTTATTGCCTTCAAACACAAAGACATCAGGATTCTGATGCAAGACAGATTGGACAGAGCCTTATGTGACATGGTCTAACGCAGGGTGTCCTTGCTCATGGCAAGGGCTTGGAACTGGATGAGCTTAAGGTCCTTTCCAACCAGAACAACTCTATGATTCTATGAAGGCTTCATTCCCTTGGTAGCGGTATTTGGTGCAAACTAAGCCCCAGTAGGGGAGTTCTAGAGATTGCTTTGTGCCTAGGATGGAATAAATGTTTATGGCAAATGATGTAAGAATCCTTGTGTTCATGTAATTGCCAGATGAGAATTGAAAGGAACGTGAAGGTTGATTTAGAAGCAGCTGTACTAGATAAAAATACCTTCTGGGTACTGTCTGTGCTCTAAGGAATGCAAAGGGAAGTATGGCACTGGGAGTGTCTGAGAAAGCAATGTTCCCTCAAATACCTTGAGAAGGTGCATCTCTTCTGGGATGACTGCTTCTCCATAAATTTGTTTCTTGCTTATCAAAAGTCTTATAACAATGGAATGTTTGTTGCCTATTGTAAGTCCTGTAAGCAAAGTTGGAAGCCACTGCATCATCTCACTCTTTGAATCTTCTGAGCTTCAGTGTTGGTGGTAATAAATTCAGAAAAAATACATTAAGTATTTTTTAATTAGTAGTTACTTTTTTTTTTTTTTTTTTTTTTTTTTAACTTCAGATTAATAATGTGTGGCATCTAGTATTCACTTGTGTTGCTTGGGCTTTAGGTTTTATTTTTAAATATAAGGAGAAGACATATCAATGCAGGTATGCTAAATCACAAGTGAAAGCTTGTGATGCTGTAGGAGTAGGACTTAAAGGCTGTATGGAATGAAGGTACTAAGGCAAGCTTCAGAAACCTCCTTCTCCAGCTCTGGACTAGCTTTGTGGTTTGCAGAGCACCTGTATCTTGTGTGTTGCATTTGTATTTTGCTTAAGCTCCATATATCAGAGATTGTGGGGAATTTAAACAAGAAAAAAAGCCAAAAAACTAATTTTTCCCTTTAATTTCTGTATTACCAGTAATAATATTTACTTAATGTGTGAATGTTAGAGGTAAGCTGTATATAAAGAGAAATGAGTATCAATGAATACTCAATGCAAATGCATTCAAAGGCTGAAATCCCAGCCAGGTCAGATGCAGCATTTAATCCTTCAGGGAAAATGCATGAGATTTTAAGTTTCACGTGTGAGTAGTATGGCTGTGCTTTGTGCACAGTAAACATTGCAAGGCAGAGTCCTTTTTCAAAGTGAAAAGCCTTGCTCAAATACTTCTGAGTAGTATTTTTCCAATTTATCTTATTCTGATATCCATTGCAGGTTGCTATTATAGTCATACTTGGTAAAAAGATTTCAAGAAGTAAAAGTCTATTCAAAACCAGAAATGGTAACTTCTGCAGCCACACACTGTGGGAGAAAACTAGATTAATAAGAAATTAACTTCTGATTTTGCCTAATTTTGCATGGTGGTAGGGTGAGTTGATAACCTGCATAGTGTAGCATGTACCTTTTACTGGTTTGGGTTCCTTCGGTGTGTGATTTGCATGCTATGTGCACTATTTTATTAGCAAAATAGGTTGGTTTTTTTTCTCGTGTCCAAATGTCCAAAAGTACATTTGGTCCTGTCATCTTTAGCATAGGTGGTTGTAGATAATGATGGTCCAAATGCTACAGGGTTAAAAGATTGCTTGTTTTTCATACAATAGAATTATCTATTACACAAAAATGTTTAGCTTGGGAAGACAAGTTATTGACAAGGAGATGCATGTATAAAGCAAGCAGCAATGTTTATCTCGCAAATTTTGGATCTATAATTAAACCATCTGGTGTATCTAGTAAGGTTATATAAATGTCAGTGTATAGCTGTCCTAGAAATATGTTTACTGAATATCTGTGGTACTTACTGGTAGAAAGTTCTCCAGAAATTAAGATCTAGCAGGAAGAGCCTTGCAGCAGCTATTTCCAGAGCAGTTTACATCTCTTTGAAACTGGTAGGTTACAAAAAGTATCTATGCAGTGGGGTATCTACAGGTAGTTGACTATTGGTCACCTCCTCAAAAACCTGTCTCAGCAATAGACCGAAGTAGGTAGGAAATGACAACACCTCCTCTGTGAATGATCTGTAAGTGTTACCTGTAACAGTTACACATATGTGGTTAAAATACTCAGCTTCTCCCCTTTATGTATTGGAGTCTGCGCCAATTGTTTTGAATTAAAAAAGAACTGTATCAATGCACTATAGAGCTCTAATGCAAGGGTGAAACTAGCAAGCAGCAAATCACAAGTCATGCAGAGGAGTCAAGGGTGTAGTTATATGTAATGAGAACAGAACACCAATAATTTAAATGTACTCAGTATTTTTAATCTGTTTCAAAATCATAGAATCATCACAGAATCATAGAATGGTTTGGGTTGAAAGGGACCTTAAGATCATCTAGTTCCAACCCCCTAACATGGGCAGGGACGCCTTGCACTAGACCATGTTGCCCAAGGCCCTGTCCAGCCTGGCCTTGCTTCTGCCAGGGATGAAGCATTTACCACTTCTTTGAGCAATCTGTGCCTCACCACTCTCATAGTAAAGAACTTCTTCCTTATATCTAACCTGAACTTCCCCTGTTTTAATTTGAGCCCATTACCCCTTGTCCTATCACTAAAGCTCCTGATGAAGTGTTCCTGTCCAGCATCCAAAATGACTACTGAAACCTTGTAATAATTCAAGTAAAGTGGATATCATTACTCAGTTCATTCTTGCCTACAAGAAAACTTTCTGATCTTGTGACTCAGTTCTGGTATCTCTGCGAGCTGGACTCTAGATTTCTCACTCAGCGGTAAATGTCAGACACGCTTAATCCAACTTTGCTTTTCACTGAATCTTTTATTGAGCTGCATATCAAGCAAAACCAAATGTGAATTGAGTGTGTAATGCTGCCAAAATTAAATTCTTTACCTTATGTTTTTAGCTGGGCTTGCACATACATTCATTCTAACTCTGGTGATTAGAACAGGTTAAAAAAAAGGCATAAATTTGCTATGATGGTGAAGAATCAGATCTTATTTATTTGTTTGAAGATGAGCTTCAAAACTCAAAGGCTATCATGAGGTATAAACAAAGCTTTTTTGAGATGTTTAATTGCATGTGGTAATTCTGCCTAAATTCTGTATAATAACATACAATCTTGGGGAATTTATGTGGGTGTTCTTAGATTACGGACATTCTACAAAAGCTCATTACATTGATGTACTTTCTGAATAGATTTGGACAATGCCCACTGTGCTCCCACAGTGGACATTGTAGCTAATACTGAGTTTAAGTGCTGTTTTAATGAGAAATAATAAGGAGTTGTTGAAGATCAATTGCTTTGATTATAATCTAACATTTAGAAACATAATTTTTTGTTCTTCATCTTAGAAATGTGATACTATTGACCACAAACAGAAAAGAACTTAAGTGAATAAAATAATTTTGATGTTCAGGTCATAGTACTTTAAAAAACAAATGCATAAATAAAATTCATTAAATAAATAGAAATTGCACATATATTATTAATATATAATAACATATGATATAAAACATAATGTACAATAAAGATATACATTAATAACAGGTAATAATACATATTTTTTTTTAAGGCCCCAACAAAAAAATTCCTATTATAAGAACAGGCATATAATGTGCATTACCGTATGATGGGAACACTTTTTATCTTTGAAGGTATTTCAAGAGGAACTTTTGAATCCTTGACACTTCAAGAAACTGAGATTCAATGGCTGTTGCTTGTCTTTCTTAGGATTTGCCAGCTGGCAAAGTAATGGCTGTTTATGGTTATTAGGGATAGAATTTGACCTTAAGTTTTTTCAAGAAATCTAGTCTCAATCTCAGATTTCAACCTAATTCTAAATCCTGATGATTGTATTATATACCGTTAAAACGTGTCTGGCATCTTTCTGTTGTTAGAATCATAGAATCATTGTTGCAACTGAAATGGTAAAAATTCAACAAAACACATGACTCCTTCTCCCATTCTGTCCCTCAAAAAAAAGTAAGGGGGGAACCCCCTCCCCCCCCAGAAAAAAAACCACCAAAAAAACATCAAACCCTGGATGATTCCGTTTTTGAGAAAGATACACTTGGGCCTTCTTTAAAGAGACTTTCCTAAACACATAACAGAGGGACCTTTATGATGAAGCTCTTTGTGAATCTTCAAGGTGAAAGCAACAGTATAAATATAATTTTAGGCCTTCACCACCTTAACCTTCTAAAATCATCTAAATCTTTTATTCTGTACTTCATTTGTTGACTTTTGGCTTCTGGCTTTCCCACTTGAGGAAGTTCATTGTGGTCCATCTGTTATAATTTCAGAAGGAGAAGGTGTCTTCACCCACAAGAATCTTTTGTGCATCATGGTCCTGATAGCTCTGTGCCTAGCATGCCTTACTCTTGTGGGACCTGCCACTGTGACTGCAACACACTTTTGTTTCCTGAATTACTTATTCTGGGAATATGTGTTTGAAAAGGTATCAGCTTTTCAATATGCTGATGGAGTAATACCACTGATTTACTTGCCTCTGAGTAGTGATATTGAAGAACTTTGCAAAGAAAATTATACCTTATGCAGTTCTTTGTCATTTACAATACATCTGGAGACAAGTAAATGAGTCCAGATAAAATATTAAAATCTCCCTACAACATTTTATGTTGATTTTCAATTATGAATTGTGGCTTGTGAAAGTGGATTAGAACCAGCTTTCTCCAGCATCAGCAAGACAACTCTGCCTTCGGAATTCCCAACTGCAGTTTGTTTGCAATTTACGGCCAATAAAGTATCTTGTGTAGGCCACAGAGGACCATTTGCACTGTGGCCATCCTCAATGGACTATGCTGATTGTTAGAGTCAGAACAGCTGTGATTTTTCTTCCAGCTCCTCAGAGAGTTGGAACTCTCTGCAAATAAGATGCCAGAAAATGCTTCAGCTGTACGTTCTTGATCCTGACTTCATCCCAGACAAAGGCACAGTATTAGTATTAGATTCTCATTTTTGCCACAAGTCCACTAGTGCCATTTAAATCACCAAGATGAATGTAACAGGTAAGAAGCAAAAAATCACAGAATCCCTGACTGGTTTGGGTTGGAAGGGACCTTAAAGCTCATCAAGTTCCAACCCCCTGCCACAGGCAGGGCCACCTTCCACTAGATCAGGTTGCTCCAAGCCCTGTCCAACCTGGCCTTGAACACTGCCAGGGATAGGGCAGCCAAAGTTTCTCTGGGCTCTGTCAGGTTAAAGCCGTTCCCCCTTATCCTGTCCCTGCAGGCTCTTGTCAAAAGTCCCTCTCCATATTTCTTATATGCCGCTTTAGCCAATTGAAGGCTGCTGTAACATCCCAAAGAAGGGACCATGTGGTGAAATGCAGCTAAATAAAATAAGGCGCAGCACACCACCTCTGTGAAAATGATTTTTGTCAATGAGATGAGTTTTGTGGTCCTCCATGTGATATCTTTCAGTAGCTTTCTGCTTTAGGAAGTATACTTCAGAAATAGTCTACTGGCTTTGACTGTTGCTGGAATATATCTTTTATGACAGATTGTGAAAATCTTGCTTTCACTTTTTAGTTGGAGAGTGAGGGAAATGATGTAGGATATTTGGCACTGATGAGGCAGACTCATTACATATACTAAGGTTTTTATCAGTATAACTGCGGGTAGGACTTTCCTTTTCTTAAAAAAAAAAAAAAAAAAAAGAAACCCACTAAAAAGAAAAGAAAAAAAAACCCAAAAAAGCACCAAAACAAATAAACCAAACACAAAACTAAACCAATAACAACAACAAAAAAACAAAACAAAACAAACCCCCAAAACAAACCAAAGCAAGCAACCACTTTAGAATCAGAAATAATTTATTTTCTCACTTAGAGCTCCATCGTGGGCTCTAGTCAGTTTGCTTCCTCTGAGAATCGTGCAGAGAGAACCTGAACCGTATACTGACAGAAGTCAGAGCAATGCATAAAATAGTTGAGAGTAAGGGAAAGGGAAGAAAATTCAAATGCCTCAAGGAGTAGGTAGGAACATAGGTGAAAATAAAGATAGTCCTAAATGGAGGCACATGAACTTACTGTGAAGACTCAGGTCTTAGTCTTAGATAATATTTTCCCTTTTTCTGCAATAGTAACTTTAAAAAAGCTCTGAAAGGTCTCACATTTCCCTAAAGTATTTTTTCATTATATTATTCTGTGGGTTTGGATACTGGTGCAGGAGACTAGAAGCAACAAAATCATAAGGACAGGAGGTTTTAATGGGATTTTTGGGATGTTCATAAGTAATAGCTTAACTTTTCTGTGGGAAAGAATTTTTGTGCAAATTCAGGTTTGTATTACTTGACTCAAGCACTTCAGCCATACATCTGCACTTTTTTGGCCTTATCTGGAACAACCGTCTATGGTCAGTCAAAATTATTACATTAATGACTGTAACTAATACATACACATGCATACAATACATACATAAAGAAATACAGTAAAATGTCCATAATGCAGATCACATTGTGTATGTCTTTCCTATCACCAAGCGCAGAACTTTAAAATGGTTACTATTTGCAGAATTTCACAGAAATTGAAAGATGTACAAAACCCAAACCAAACCAACCAACCAAACAAACAAAAAAAAAATCAGTGTTGTGTAAAAAATGAGGGGGTTTTTATCATTAGCATTATCTTATTATTTTTATTATCGTTATTTTATCATTATTGGCCAGGTTGGATGAGGCTTGGAGCAAGTTGGTCTAGAGTGAGGTGTCCCTGCCACAGGCAGGGTGTTGGAACTAGATAATCTTAAGGTCCTTTCCAACCCAAACCATTCTATGATTCTATGATTCTATCCTGTGAAATACTACAAACAAGCACCTATCCATTTTGAAAATACTAAAATGCTTCAAATATTTAGTAGTTGAGAGAATATTTCATTATTGTAAAGCTAAAAAGTAAACTAGAGAATCAGGTCACGAAGCAGAAGTTGCGTCTGCATCCTTTGGACATGCTTTGCTCTTTAAAGTACAATCATTTATGTCAACGTTTGCAAATTTAGAGTATCTTTTCCTTGAAAACAAATTATGATGAATATAGCTGAATGTTTATGTATTGTCAAGCAAAAGGACAGCCATAAATTATCATATGTTCATTAAGTAAATTAAACATGATGCCTTCAGGGCTGTGACTTGAAAGTGCTATAATGCAAATGAGATCATACAGAGGAAGTTAGTGGGAGAAGAGCAACAAATGCTCTACATAGAAATAAAATAACCCTGTCATACGGTGTTAAAGGTAGGTGACTTCCAAAATTCCATGAGAATCATCTTCAGGCATGAAAACAGTTTCAAAATCATACTTCACCTAACTGGAGAGTAAGCATGAAGACTACTTCAAAGTTTTTTTTAGAAAGACTTTCATTATGGTTTCAGATCTAGAGGTTTCCTGAACCAAAAAGTGCCTGTTACCAGGGAAATGTCGGCTAAAGCACTTTGAGCAAGAATGTAAATGCAATCACAGTTTCACAGGCTCTGGAGGGATTTGTCTCTGGGATGTAATAACAAACCTCGAAGCATCCCACAGCCCTTGCCTAGGAGGAAAAAGTGAAAGCTTCTCTTCTTTTCAAATAATCATATATTTTTAATAATCATATATGTTATATCTTGCCATATAAACTCTTTTAGGTAGAGTTTTGCCAGCTGCTCCAATCATATTATTAGTCTAGTCTTACCTATAAGGTTTTCTTCCTGAAAAGAGTGTAAAATATTACTTTGCTTAGCAAACAAACATAGCAGCAACCAACTCTAAAAGGTAAGTTTCAGGATTTATGCTTGCAAAGTTAAGTGCTAGAAGAAATGCTGTTACTGCTTTCTAAGTGTCCTTGTACTTCTTAGAGGAGACTGCCTCTGATAAGAAAGAAAGAAAGGTCATTGTCATAGGCGATTCCCTTCTGAGAGGAACAGAGGGCCCGGTATGTAGAGTTGACCCTCATCATAGGGAAGTGTGTAGTCTGCCTGGAGCCCGGATCAGGGATATCACCAGGGTGCTCCCCAGCCTGGTGAACCCGACAGACTACTACCCGCTGCTGGTCTTCCAGACAGGTGGGGGGGAAGCTGCTTCCCGCAGTCTGAGGGGGATGAAGAAAGACTACAGGGCCTTGGGGCGGATGGTGAAAGAGTCTGGGGCTCAAGTGATCTTCTCCTCACTTCTTCCATCTTCCGGTGATGATGTGGGACTGAATGGGAAAATTCAGTCCATAAACAATTGGCTACGAGACTGGTGCTTTAGGCAGGGCTTTGGATTCTTTGATAACGGCTGGTTTTATAAGGCTCCAGTCCGGATGATGGCACGTGAGAAAGGTTTATCTCACAGAGGCAAAAGGATGCTGGGGCATGAATTAGCAGGGCTCATTTGGAGAGCTTTAAACTAGATTCGAAGGGGGATGGGGTTGTAACTGGGCTTGCCCCAGTGGGGCAGCACTCTAGAATTGATGAAGACTGGGAGGCCTCCTATAATCCTAGGGTGAAATTGGTGAGCTCATCTCCCTCCTTGAAGTGCCTGTACACCAATGCGTGCAGCATGGGAAATAAGCAGGAGGAGTTAGAGACCTGTGTTAAGTCAGGAGATTATGATCTGGTGGCAATTACAGAGACGTGGTGGGACAGCTCACATGACTGGAATATAGTCATGGAGGGCTATGTCCTTTTCAGGAAAGACAGGCCAGCTAGGCGGGATGGTGGGGTTGCTCTTTATGTGCGAGAGCAGCTACAATGTGCTGAGTTCTGTCCAGGGGCAGAGGACGAGTGAGTTGAGAGTCTGTGGGTGAGAATTAAGGGACAGGCTGGCAGGAGTGATACTGTTGTGGGTGTCTGTTACAGGCCACCAGATCAGGGTGAGGAAGTTGACGAGGCCTTCTACAGGCAGCTGAGAGCGGCCTCACAGTCACAGGCCGTGGTCGTCGTGGAGGACTTTAACTTCCCTGATGTTTGCTGGAAGGACTACTCAGCAACCAAGCCAAAGTCTAGGAGGTTCCTCCAGTGTATGGATGATAACTTCCTCATGCAAATGGTGGATGAGCCAACCAGGAGACGAGCACTGCTGGATCTCATCCTCACTAACAAGGAGGGTCTGGTCGAAGCAGTAAAGGTTGAGGGCTGCCTTGGTTGCAGTGACCACAAGATGGTGGAATTCAGGATCTTGTGTGGTAGGACCAGTACAATAGCAAGTAGAATTGCAACCCTGGACTTTAGCAGGGCAAACTTTGGCCTTTTCAAGCAATTGCTAGAGGAAATCCCATGGGCAAGGCTGCTTGAAGGTAAAGGGGCCCAAGATAGTTGGTTGACATTCAAGAATTGCTTATTCCGAGCTCAAGAGCAGAGCATCCCGACAAGTAGGAAGTCAAGGAAGAGGGCCAGGAGACCTGCGTGGCTAAATAAGGAACTGCTGGGTATGCTCAAGTGGAAGAGGACAGTTTACAGGTCATGGAAGGAGGGGCTGGCCACTCGGGAGGAATATAAGGCTGCTGCTAGAGGATGTAGGAAGGCAGCTAGGATGGCTAAGGCCTCCTTAGAATTAAATCTGGCCAGAGGGGTCAAGGACAGCAGAAAGAGCTTTTTCAATTACATGGCTGATAAAACTAACACCAGAGGCAAGGTTGGCTCACTGGCGAATGGGATGGGTGCCCTGGTGACAGAAGATACTGAGATGGCAGAGTTATTGAACGCCTTCTTTGTCTCAGTCTACTCTGCCGGAGGCAGTCCTGAAGAGCCCTGTACTCCTGAGACCTCAGATGAAGTCAGGTCACTGGAGCGGTTTGCCTTAGTCGATGAGGAATGGGTTAGGGACCAGTTGAGCAATCTGGACATCCATAAATCCATGGGTTCAGATGGGATGCACCCGCAGGTGCTGAGGGAACTGGTGGAAGTCATTGCTAGACCACTCTCCATCATCTTTACCAAGTTTTGGGAAACGGGAGAGGTGCCTGAGGACTGGAGGAAAGCAAATGTCACTCCAGTCTTCAAAAAGGGCAAGAAGGAGGACCCGGGTAACTATAGACCGGTCAGCCTCACCTCCATCCCTGGGAAAGTGATGGAACACCTTATCCTTGGTGCCATCTTAAGGCATGTCAAGGATAAGAGGGTTATGAGGGGCAGTCAACATGGCTTTACCAAGGGGAAGTCATGCTTGACCAACCTCATAGCCTTTTATGAGGAAATAACATTGTGGATGGATGATGGCAAAGCGGTGGATGTGGTCTACCTTGACTTCAGCAAAGCATTTGACACAGTCTCCCACAGCATCCTCATAGCTAAATTGAGGAAGTGTGGTCTGGATGATCAGGTAGTGAGGTGGACTGCAAACTGGCTGAAGGACAGAAGCCAGAGAGTTGTGGTCTATGGGGCGGAGTCCAGTTGGAGGCCTGTATCTAGTGGAGTGCCTCAAGGGTCAGTACTGGGACCAGTATTATTTAATATATTCATCAATGGTTTAGATGAGGGAATTGAGTGTACTGTCAGCAAGTTTGCTGATGACACTAAGCTGGGAGGAGTGGCTGACACGCCAGAAGGCTGTGCTGCCATCCAGTGAGACCTGGACAGGCTGGAGAGTTGGGCAGGGAGAAACTTGATGAAATATAACAAGGGAAAGTGTAGAGTCCTGCATCTGGGCAGGAACAACCCCAGGTTCCAATATAGGTTGGGGAACGACCTGTTAGAGAGTAGTGTAGGGGAGAGGGACCTGGGGATCCTTGTGGACAGCAGGATGACCATGAGCCAACACTGTGCCCTTGTGGCCAAGAAGGCCAATGGCATCCTGGGGTGTATTAGAAGGGGGGTGGTCAGTAGGTCGAGAGAGGTCCTCCTTCCCCTCTACTCTGCCCTGGTGAGACCGCACCTGGAATATTGTGTCCAGTTCTGGGCCCCTCAGTTCAAGAAGGACAGGGACCTGCTGGAGAGAGTCCAGCGCAGGGCAACTAAGATGATTAAGGGAGTGGAGCATCTCCCTTATGAGGAAAGGCTGAGGGAGCTGGGTCTCTATAGTTTGGAGAAGAGGAGACTGCGGGGGGACCTTATTAGTGTATATAAATATATAAAGGGGGAGTGTCATGAGGATGGAGCCAGGCTCTTCTCAGTGGCAAACAATGATAGGACAAGGGGTAATGGGTACAAACTGGAACACAAGAGGTTCCACTTAAACTTGAGAAGAAACTTCTTCTCAGTGAGGGTGACGGAACACTGGAACAGGCTGCCCAGGGAGGTTGTGGAGTCTCCTTCTCTGGAGACATTCAAAACCCGCCTGGACACATTGCTGTGTAACCTTATCTAGGTGTTCCTGCTCTGGCAGGGGGATTGGACTAGACGATTTTTCGAGGTCCCTTCCAATCTCTAACATACTGTGATACTGTGTGATACTGTGATATGATGGGGTTTTTTGCTTTATGATATATAGGGAAATATATATAAAATATATATATTCCATTTGCTAAAATGTATTTTAGGACATAGCTTCAGTGAGCTTGAAAGTGCCCCAGAAACACTTGAGTTAACGCTGATTCAGTTCAAGAATCTAGGTATGTGTAGCTGCATAGACATGGTTCTCATCTAAATTTCCCTTCCTAGCTGAGGTTTTACTTACTTAATTGGCATGACTGTAGTATCTGTATATTTTTGAGACCTAGTGCAGGGATGCTCCTTAAGATTTACTAGTAAATCTTATTTTATCTGCTGTTTAAAGCTTGCTTGGAAATTTTGCACTTAGATTATGCATTTAAAAGTGCAGCTCCCCATTGGAGCTCATGGGTTGTAAAACCCAGCTCCTGTGATTGTAAGCAGTCAAATCATATAATCCCTTTCATAAATATTGTTCTTGTGGGGAAGGGCAGATTTATGAAGAGTCAATGCATGAGTGGAGAGATTTATTTTATCTGCAGCCAGTTGTCCTATGGAGCTGGCAAGTACATTTGGTATCAAAACTTGGATATTTTCCTTTAGTTGTCATATTCATGTGTCAGAATTTTCCAGCAAGGTCACTGCTGTTGGGGAGTGTGTTTTGTGATGGGAATCTAGACATGCTTTCTAAGGTATTTTTATGAGATTCTGCCCTCTTTTATAAATTTTTGTCTTAGTGCGCTATCAAGTGCTTGAAATATTTGCTCACTTAAGGCCTGACTACAAAACCAACACTCAAATCCAACATTGTATCTGGCCGGAATCTGGCTAATGTAATTAGGATACACATAAGCAGACATATCATCCTATATGGAGTCACTCTTACTCCAAAGGCCTTTTAGAGCATACTCCAGTACCCAAGATCTGTAGTTAGTCTCTCCCTGAGTGGCTGTAAAAATAATTAACTTTAGATTCTGTAAAATAAAAAGGATTTTGAAAAGCCACAGGAGGTTATTAGGCAGTGTTATTTTAAAATTATTTTCCTTTTCAATTTGGGATAAAGGTTCTATTTGTAATGTCATTTAATAAGGGATAATGCTTTCCTTTTGACATGTGCTGACAGAGTATAGCAAATTGAACAAGACTGGCATGTCCCTGAGAAATGACAATTGGGATTTGTGTAATTAAGATGATTATGCTTCAAACTTGTGTCACTGAAAATAAGATATATTTAAAATCAATTTTCAAGGGGCATAACTACCTCTTTAATCTGAAAAAGATCTCAATTTTAATGGAAGTTTAGCTTGAAAAAAAGATATATGTTAAATTGCAGGCTAAAGAATTTGGCCTTTTAAAGATAAATATGGATTAGCAATTAGCTCCACATGCTAGGTATTTCTAATATTAAGATATAACTTTGAACTTACTGAGCACATACAAACTGAAATTTTGTATTCTTTATTACATGTGCATTAGAAGACTTGGTTATTAGAAAGTATAGACATCGCTCAAGATTGGTATGTAATTGATCTCCAGCTATAAAGTGTGAACCTCATTGACCGTAAAAGTTCACTGTTGTCTTTGGGTCTTTTTGTATTTATTTCATATATTGCAGACAAGTCACACTTGCTTTGGCTGTGCCTCAATAAAAAGAAGCTTTATAACTAGTATGGTCAAGCTAAAGGCATTTCACAAAGGCATGTATAGTGACAGGACAAGAGGGGATGGCTTTAACCTGACAGCTCTTAGGAGGAAGCTCTTCCCTGTGAGAGTGGTGAGGCGCTGGCACGGGCTGCCCAGAGAAGCTGTGGCTGTCCCATCCCTGGCAGTGTTCAAGGCCAGGTTAGACAGGGCTTGGAGCAACCTGGTCTAGTGGAAGGTGTCCCTGCCTGTGGCAGGGGGTTGGAACTGGATGATCTTAGGGTCCTTTTCAACCCAAACCAGTCTGTGATTATGTGATAAAGCCAGGCTAAGAAGACTTTCTGAATATATGAATCTCTATGATGGGGATGCACAGTGAATCAGCTACAGCTGCCTTAATTTCAAAACGTGGACATGGAAGAAGTTAATACAGCCATTACCTTTGAAGGTAGAGATGGATAGCCAAGATACTCAATTCAGATGGACACCAGGGTCTGTGCCTGTTGGATTTTGGATCCATTTGCATGTTCCCCAGGAGAAAGTCTACATCACAGCTGATAGAGCTGTAAGACCCAGCAGTTTAGGATGATGTCTATTTGTTCTTGCTATTCATTTCTGACATTCATTTTGATAATTTACCCTATGACTAACAACAAACCAGATTCAGTTAGTGACTCATTGCAGACACTGAAGCATGAAGATAAGCTCTGGAGCTAAGGTCTGGAACCATTAGATCTTGACATGTTTGTTGGGTTTTTTTTCTCTGCTTCTGAAGGAAAAGCTTGTGATGCAAAGTACTACAGAACAAAACAGTTTATTGTTAGACAGATGCGGCATAGCAATTTTACTTAAATGTATTTTTCACTGGAGTTCTGATCATCATATGAAATCACAATCACTAGGATAAATATAGATCATGTCTTCTTTTCATGTAAAAGTTAAATTGCTTCTTACCAAAATGCATCTAACCTGTCCTATTAGGAAGTTCATTAAACTATACAGTGTAATATATATGTCATCATCACTTCATAACAGACTTCTACATAATGGATGAAAGCTGCTAAAGAAAATAATGCACAATCCTAATTGTTCATCTTCCTCCTTAAGTTCTAATGCAGTGTGAAAGAAGATAGAATATGGGCATAAACATCTGATCTGCTACTGCTGAATTTTAGGAAGACTTCAGAAGTACCTACTTCTTGAGATTATGAAAATAGTCACACATGAAAGGCAGTGTGGGAAAAGAGGATCAGGGAGTGGGGAAATTACATTAACCGAAGAGAGGGAATATCTCTTCTTTTTATTCCCTGCTTTTAGCCGTCCATCAATATCAGTGCTGCCTTTACATAGTAACTGTGTTATTAATATTCATCACTGCATTGCTTTAAATCTGCAGATAAAATGAATTGGCCAGCAGAGACCAAAAACACGCCCGAAGTACCATTTTGCACTTCTTATTTCAGTTACAGTTCTGAAGTAAGCACTGCCATCGTAGAGAGAAGAGCTTTTGAGGGCAAGTAGTACATATAGCTAATGGAAATTTCTGATTAATTTTTAGTCATGGCATTTACAGACTAAGGGGTGAATGGTGGGGAAATAGTGATTAGACAACAGTTTACTCTCCCATTTACTGGTGACATCAGACTTGGGACCAAAAGATTTCCTGTAACACTTTTGAATACCAAAGACATTTATTACACGGAGGTAACAACTAAAGAGTTTTGAGTGAGAAACAACTTTTGAGCAATTTCAGCTACAAGTTTAAAACCTAACAAAACAGCTAGAGGATGCTGATGGTTAATGTGATCTTGTTCCCTTGTTATCCCAATCCATATTCAGCCCAATGAAATCTTGTAACAGAGCAGGAGGACCACTGTAAGATCCTGCTTAGCTGTTCCCAAAGCTCCCCAGCTGCTTGGTAAATCTTTGAAGTAATCATCAGCCCGTGAACACTCTCTAGGAAGTGAGATCCTCTCCAGAAGACATGTACCTGTTTTGGCTTTTCTGAAGTCTAGTGAGCCCAAACCCAAACCTTCCAGATTCTGTGACTCTTGAAGAAGGTACTGCGCTCTTTCCCTTCCATTCCTGCACCTGAGACTGGATTATATTAAAATTTAAATTAAATAGATTGTTTCTAGGATTGGCATTTGGTTTGTGGGTTATTATTCTGTAAACAATGCTTCAGTCTTAACTTGGCTGTCCCCCTGTTTGACAGACACAGTATGTCAACATCTCGTTCCATCAGGACTGCCATTTTGAAGAAAATAGTGATGACCTTTGAAGGAATTTCTTTTTGGTGGAGTTTAAAAAAATGAAGCTGATATAGCTAACATGCAAGTGCAAGACTGAACTGCCTATTTGGCATCAAATCCCCAACTAGATATCCTTATTCCATACCTGGAGACTTTCTGTCAATTAAAAACTGAATTAACCCACTGTATTGGATGTGGGGGGTGGAGAGATACTGTAAAGGAATTGTTCAGCAAGAATCATAGAATCAGCTAGGTTGGAAAAGACCTTTAAGACCATCAAATCTGAAAAGAAGTATAGCAGTCTTGCTGCTTCATTCCTTTTGCATGGGTGATTAGCCAGGAGGTTTTTGTTCACATATATTTCCACTGAAAAGCTGTACTTCAAATTCTGAAAATAAAGCTCTTTCCATTTTAATCTGGTGACATGTTAAGGCAAAGCTACTGCTGAACTTAATTTTTCTGTGTTGTCCTTGAATCCAATGTTTTCATAGTGCCAAAGAAACAGAACCTGGATCACTTGGCCAGAAAAATGTGTTTCTGTAGAAATAACTGTGGTCAGAAAATCTGAGGGTAGTTAATAATGGTGTAAATTGACTATAATGCCAGGTTCCCAAGTACTATGTTTTGTCTTATCACAGTACTGAATCTATTCAAGTTAAAAACTTTTTTTTCATAAAGACAATGCATCTTATACACTCCTTTGCATTCTGAGGTTTAAAGAATAAATGAAGAGTTTGGATTTTCATCCCTTTCCCCTCTTCTTCCTCATAGAAGATGGAAAAAAGTAGCAGCAACAAATGTTGAGGTTCAGTTTCTGGAAAACTGATGAACTTCTTCCTTAGGATATCCTGCAGCTTTAATCAGAGTATCACTTGATGCCCACATTGATCATTAGATCAGACACAGTTTGCATTCGTATATGCATGCTGCTTTCCATGATGGCATGAAGGTGGTAGCAGTTGGGTAGCATATGCTGCTAGTCTGCCAAATGGTTACAGTGAATTTGCCCATTAAAGCCATATGTGAATAAAGCTCTGTGGTGATTGATGGGGCTGGATGTTTTCTTACAACATATGGCTATGGATTTCCAGGTATTTTAATGATATTTTTTAATTTGAGGGGAGGGGAATTGAGAAAACTGATGCAGTTCTGATTCAGTTAATCCATAGGATGATTTACCTGAGGTTAAACCATGTTGATACCTGAGACACCATATGACTGAGAAAGTACCTATCTGGTGTTTTTCTGAAATTGTGTTTAAAAATAATAGGAGATACTATATGAATTCTAAATGAGAGTTAAAGCCAAGGTTTTGTAAGGAGTAGGAGTTGCTTGTGTTCATTGTTTCCCGACAATTTTTGTAGTGTTTTGTTCTTATAAGCTATGGTATGAATTCTGTCCAAATTCTAATTTGGCTGATAACTGTATTCTTATTTCTGAAGTACTTCTTCCTATATTTTTCCAAATGACAAAAATTCTTCTTAGTTTTTTACTTGTAATTGTTCTGCAATAGTGTTGTGGTACTTCACTAAACTTTTGCCTTTATCTCAGGATCAATGCAACAATTTCTGATGTCTTGATGTGTACTTTGTGAAGTCCTTGGCCGTGAGCTGAAATGAAACATTATTTAAAAAGAAAATCTCTAAGTGATCTATTGTAATATAATGCAACTTGATAGTATTTTATATCTACTTTGATTCATTTACCTTTCATTTTGTCATCAGTAATTGTTGAATGATAATACAGTCTCATTTGAAGTACCCAGTTTTCTAGATAACTCCTAATTCATCGTTAAATTGTGGTTTAATGATGGGAGAGAAGGGAGGACAATATGTGCACCTTGACAGGTTCTGCCTGTGACAGTGCAAATGGGTTTTCAGCTCTTCTTCTTTACGAGCCACAAGAAATGTACAAATCAGGGGGGCACAATGCACAATAAGCAGAAAAAATGTGGGACAGGAGGAGCATGAGGGTCAAATAAGCAGTCAGCTGTGAGAAAAAGCATTTAATGAAATTGTAAACTGTCTTCTGAATGAGTGGAAATTCACGTCGACTATAACTAAAGTTGGCCCCACTGCCTGGAGTTTATGCTGATTAGAAATTCTTAATGGTAATTAAGTTAATGATTATCTGGTCATTTCTTTTAAATTAATGATTATCTGGAAGATCTGTGGCTCAGTCTCTGGTACGGACAAAACTAGCCTGCCCAGCAGAATATGGATTACTTTTATGGGTGCTATGGTTTCAAACCGCTATCCTTACAGCATAGCCAGAAGCCAGATTCCATTACTTTAGCTCTTTTAATTGCTTGTGTGATCTGTCTGCATTCTCCCTTGCTGGTGGTGGGGCTTATGTCACAACAGCCCTCTATTCTTCTTCTAAAATCCGAATTTGTTCCAAAATACTGCAGAGGTCTATGCTTTAGTACTCATGCCTATGCTAGGTGGGGAGGGAGGAGAAGAAAAGTCTGGTAGAAAATCTTTGCTGTGATAAATAAGCAACTACATTCATCAGCTTCTCTCATCATGACAACAAACAAGGCTTTCTGCTTCAAGTATCTACCCTTTCCTTTTACAACAGAAACAGAAAGAGAATCACACCTATAATGCTGCACTGAGCTCTCTGCTCCTTTCACTGTAAATTTTTAAATGGCCATAAAAGGCTACAGTAATATTAAAATTCAGTGACCCTTACTTGAGAAACGATAATGTGAACTAATAATCCAGTGCCAGCCTATCACGAAAAGAATAGACTCTCCTGCTATCTTCAGAGCTGTAGGGTTTCAGACTGGTTATTTTCAACATGTAGAGTTTTCTTTTGCACAACACAAAACATACAATTATTGTACAATGATATAAAAGGATGTCTGTTCATTGAAAATAGTAGAAGAAATCAGCAACAGTTTGTGGCTAAAGGGCATAAAAGAAACCTGGAGAGGGGCTTTGGACAAGCTCCTGTAGCGATAGAACAAGGGGGAATGGCATTAACCTGACAAAGGGGAGATTGAGATGAGATCTTAGGCAGAATTTCTTCCCTGTGAGGGTAGTGAGGCACTGGCACAGGGTGCCCAGAGAAGCTGTGGCTGCCCCATCGCTCTTAGTGTTCAAGGCCAGGTTGGGCAGGGCTTGGAGCAACCTGGTCTAGTGGAAGGTGTCCCTGCCTGTGGCAGGGGATTGGAACTGGATGAGCTTTAAGGTCCTTTCCAACCCAAACCATTCTAGGATTCAACTCTGCTTACTTGGCTGTCTACCCAGCCATCCCCCTACGTACACTTACTCTGATTCTCTGCTCTGCCCACTTAAACCATCAGTAGCTGTGTAATAGAGAGCATGATCATCATCAGTCACTACGAACGTCCTTTTCTACCTCATCACACAGCTGTATGTTTTAGGATAGAGCTTTGGAAATTTCAGCTCTGCTGCTCTGATGGCACGAGGTTTGTTCCCAGTCTAGGTAAGAGAAGAGTGGGTTTTTGTGACTCCCAATCACAGTGTCTTTCTTGGTGAAACAGTGTACCCAAACTTGTGGGACACCCAGAGCTAAGCCTACATTTTAAAGGATTATGCTTGGCATTTAGACAGATGCTACTTTATATTAATCTCAAGGTCATTCAGACTTAACAAAATCTCATAGTAGTCCTGAAAGCAATTATTGTACCTACTTTGTTGCTAAAATGAGGTACAATAATGAACACTCATCCTTTAACACAGCATTAATACAAAGTCAGTACAGCAACTAAGATATTAGTCAGGATTTAAAAAAAAAAATCATTATTTAAGTGGGCAGTTCTGTGCCTTCTATCAAATATGGGTGAATTTCTCCCCAGGGAGAGGAAAGTTTAGCATATCGGATTTATTTACTTGGCTGTGTGTGTCTCTACTGAACTAATTCTGTCTTTATTTACAAAATTGCTGAGTATTCACAGATTTCTCTGCAGATATGAAAAGCAGCATTTTTTTTTTACTTGTTGCAAGAAATATATCAAATTAAAACATTGTTATGCTGCCAAATTATTATTTTGAAATTATCTGTAAAGATAACCTTAGAAACATCCTTTCCTTGCCTCCTTTAAAGCAGTGTTTAAATGACAGTACTTTCTTCCACCAATGAAAATGTTTCACTATTCCTTCTACCTACAAGACAGTACACCTCCATTTGGTAATGAGGGAGCTTTTGTTATACTCAATACATTGGTTAAAAGGGAGATGTCTGCTTCATGCAACTGATTCTTTGCATTGTCGTTTCAGCTGGTTTAAAAATTGATTTTTCTTTAACAGAAGGTAAGAAAATAATGTATTATGGTACAGTAGTACGGTAATCTGTTATTCTCATGGCACCTTGGAAAACAAGAGAACTGAAATAGCATGTTGAGTGTGTTGGGCAACAGGTGAGGCCAGAGAACAATGAGCCCTCTTTGCTTCTGAGTGGACATAGCACAGGAGAGAAAATGTTGTATATGTGTGGTAATTTACATTAGCGCAGCAACATTGATCAAAGGTGAACAGTGTGAATGTCCATCCTGTGGCCAAGGGATGCTGGCTGAGGTCAGGAACCATAGGACAGTGTGGAAATAAGAACCAGCAGCTTTTTGATCAAGCTTGGATGGTTCAAGTTCAGTTCCTGTCTCTGCAACTAGTTCTTCTTGTAGTTTGAGACCAGTCATTTTGGCTTTTTTAGCTCTTTCCTGGGCACATATTGTTTACTTACCCCAAATAGATAATCAAAATATATCCGGGGGATATATATTGTGTCGTAATAACACAAGCACAGAATCATTTAGGTTTGAAAACACCTTTAAGATCAAGCCCAACTGTAAGCCTAACACTGCTAAATCCACCACTAAGCCATGTCCCCCGATGCTCTTTTAAATACCTCCAAGGATGGTGACTCTACCAGTTCCCTGGGCAGCATGTTCCAGTGTTTGACAACCTTTTCAGTAAAGAAATTGTTCCTAATACACAATCTAAGCTAACCCCTGGCACAACTTTAGGCTGTCTCCTCTTGTCCTGTCACTTGTTACTTGGGAGAAAGACCAACACCCACTCTTAGTAGGAGGTGATTTTTCTGAGTTATGGGTATCATATGGAAGCCATCCAAGTACTGCAGCCTCTAAAATGCCTTGCTGACTGTGGTGTTGTGGACTTATTAGGTACAGAAGAGTCCTGGCTATGCCTGATGGGATGTGGTCAATCCACAGCCTGATTATTTGGTTGAAGTGTAATCTGGCTTTGCCAAGCTGTGTTCAGATGAAGGTCTGTGTTCATCCTTACTGCAGCTGTCATATTTTACAGAGCAAAATGAACGTATTCTTCAGTTGAAAATGGAAGAGAGAGCTCACTTCTCTGAACCTAACTAAGGATCTCAGAAGTTTGTCAGGCATCAAGAACAAGAGCTGTCTGCTCATGAGTGCCATCATGAAATTCTTAAAAATTAACACTTGCCAGGACCTAATTTTACAGCTCGTGCTATGAGCTCACCTGCCATGTAAAAGATAAAGGCTAAAGGTGCAAAACACCTTAAAATTTACAGAAGTAATTTGATTGTAGATGTTTCATACTTGTGTTTCATAGTTGCAATTTCAGAAACCTTCTGCAAAGTGAAAACTCCCATCTAAACTATTATCCTGTATAACAGACAATAGCTAGATTCAAGTATCTAATGCAGGACATCAGCAAATATCAGTCTTACTTTCATGTTCCTTCTAGCAGGGCTGCCTCTTGTACCAAAAGGGATATTATCAGATTGTGTCACAAAACCAAATCCAGCACTCAACCAAACCTGAAAGTCTAGCTCAGGTATTGAAGAAATCTTTCATTTTTTAGTTGACATGCATCTAAAGTAAAGCTGGGACTGATGGAAACTTAATTCGATGTTAACTCTGCAGGTTCCTTTCACATTTTGCAACTCTTACTTTGGTTATATTTTACTCTCTTTATACATATAACTCAACTATAACTAATGATGTGTTACAATTGCATCAGAATGGTTTCCAAGGTTTTAATGATCTGGCAACGTGAATTGTTCAGCATTAGACTTGATGCTTAAATGAAATGTATAGAAAGTATGTCCTGCTCACAAGACTTTTGTACTTTAAATCCTCTGCTGCATTTTTGAAAGCACTATATTCACTTTTAAAACCGGCCATGATGCAAAAAAAATCTGCTAATGCAGAAGGTAGGTTTTATCACAGTGCATTCAATATATTTTTATTTATATATACACACACACAACCCCCATAAACATGATTTTAAAGACTCTAGACTGCTATCTAAAAGTGATTTTATGCCAACTGCCCTCATCTGACCTTGAAAGGATCCCAATATAAACTTTCAGAGATGGTTTAAAAGCAGATAACTCTCCTTTTTATGTTACACATTTTCTTAATATATGAAAAGGTAATTTCTTTCCTCTGTTAAATTGTAAATAAAACCTCTAAAAGGTTTTTTGCCCAGCAAAACTGATAAAGAAGATAAAAATAAGTTGTAGGTAAATGGTAACTACCTTCTTAAGACTGATCATATTAATCTTTGCTCAATGTGATTTAAAAGTAAAGCAAAACAAAACAAAAAAAAGTATTTCTGTTATGGTTGACTGGAAAACTTCCAAAATAGAAGAAAAAAAAAATTTAATCAAATGGCATTATACACAGATATTTTACCATCATGATGCTTAATTCTGTTATATGCTCTATGCTTCCAGTGCATTTTTATTCCTCAATTTACATCTGTCAGGTTTTCTGGAAAAGAGAGATGCCCTTGCTAGATACCTTCTGAATCTGCCCATAGTCAGTAGGTTTGGAGCATATAAGCTATTTGGATATTCTGGAAAGTCTTACCTTTCTGGTCAAAGGTGAGGAGTAATGATGAGTGCAGCTCCCTTACATCAGCTGACATCTGTGCAACTCTGGAGAGGTCTTTCTTCCTTTATTCCTCTTAACATTTTCATCAAATTGTTTGACACTCTAAGACAATTATAATTTCTGCCTTTTTTTTTTTTTTACCGATGAAGTACTTTTGATGCAGATCAATGCATCTGAATGTCCCTTTATTTTTAATGGTGCGGCAATGTTAGATACTGACAGCTGGAAACCTTAATTGGGCTGATGACAGGAAAGTAATGGCCTTTTGTAATCACTTATTCTGTCTGACCTTGTATTTAATATCAAAGGGTAAATGTTCATTTTTATTGGAAACCTTGAAGAACTTGAGAGAATGCAAAGGTAGGTGGAAATGTGATCTTTCTTAGCAATATCATAATATTGTTACAGGCAATATGTGTGTCTGATATTTCACCTTGCCTTTAAAAAAGTGAGGATGAATATGTCCTGCTTTGTTTGTGGTGATTATCCATAGCATTGTGTTATGGATGCCTATCCATAATTCTTTTAACCCTATAAAATTCTGTAACAAAAATGAAGACAAGAGAGGATTGTGAAATTTTCCTCAATGGAAACTGAAGGTGCAATTATTAAACCTGCAATATTATGTCATTAGCTTTCTGACCAGTCAAATAACCATCTTAAAAACTGGTTTCAGATTCTCAGACCATTTTATCATTTTCTTGGATTTGGGGTTTTTTGGGGGGATTTTTTTATGTGGTTTTTGGATTTTTTTTTTGTTTGCTTGTTTGGTTGGTTTGGTTTCACAGTATCACAGTATCACAGTATGTTAGAGATTGGAAGGGACCTCAAAAGATTATCTAGTCCAATCCCCCTGCCAGAGCAGGAACACCTAGATAAGGTTACACAGGAATGTGTCCAGGCGGGTTTTGAATGTCTCCAGAGAAGGAGACTCCACAACCTCCCTGGGCAGCCTGTTCCAGTGTTCCATCACCCTCACTGAGAAGAAGTTTCTTCTCAAGTTTAAGTGGAACCTCTTGTGTTCCAGTTTGTACCCATTACCCCTTGTCTTATCATTGTTTGCCATTGAGAAGAGCCTGGCTCCATCCTCATGACACTCCCCCTTTATATATTTATATACACTAATAAGGTCCCCCCGCAGTCTCCTCTTCTCCAAACTATAGAGACCCAGCTCCTTCAGCCTTTCATCATAAGGGAGACGCTCCACTCCCTTAATCATCTTAGTTGCCCTGCGCTGGACTCTCTCCAGCAGATCCCTGTCCTTCTTGAACTGAGGGGCCCAGAACTGGACACAATATTCCAGGTGCGGTCTCACCAGGGCAGAGTAGAGGGGAAGGAGGACCTCTCTCGACCTACTGACCACCCCCCTTCTAATACACCCCAGGATGCCATTGGCCTTCTTGGCCACAAGGGCACAGTGTTGGCTCATGGTCATCCTGCTGTCCACAAGGATCCCCAGGTCCCTCTCCCCTACACTACTCTCTAACAGGTCGTTCCCCAACCTATATTGGAACCTGGGGTTGTTCCTGCCCAGATGCAGGACTCTACACTTTCCCTTGTTATATTTCATCAAGTTTCTCCCTGCCCAACTCTCCAGCCTGTCCAGGTCTCGCTGGATGGCAGCACAGCCTTCTGGCGTGTCAGCCACTCCTCCCAGCTTAGTGTCATCGGCAAACTTGCTGACAGTACACTCAATTCCCTCATCTAAATCATTGATGAATATATTAAATAATACTGGTCCCATTACTGACCCTTGAGGCACTCCACTAGATACAGGCCTCCAACTGGACTCTGCCCCATAGACCACAACTCTCTGGCTTCTGTCCTTCAGCCAGTTTGCAGTCCACCTCACTACCTGATCATCCAGACTACACTTCCTCAATTTAGCTATGAGGATGCTGTGGGAGACTGTGTCAAATGCTTTGCTGAAGTCAAGGTAGACCACATCCACTGCTTTGCCATCATCCATCCACAATGTTATTTCCTCATAAAAGGCTATGAGGTTGGTCAAGCATGACTTCCCCTTGGTAAAGCCATGTTGACTGCCCCTCATAACCCTCTTA
This sequence comes from Psittacula echo, assembly GCF_963264785.1. Taxonomy (NCBI): domain Eukaryota; kingdom Metazoa; phylum Chordata; class Aves; order Psittaciformes; family Psittacidae; genus Psittacula; species Psittacula echo. Next base: position 20,093,179 of record NC_137739.1, on the reverse strand, counting down.
TCCTTGACATGCCTTAAGATGGCACCAAGGATAAGGTGTTCCATCACTTTCCCAGGGATGGAGGTGAGGCTGACCGGTCTATAGTTACCCGGGTCCTCCTTCTTGCCCTTTTTGAAGACTGGAGTGACATTTGTTTTTTTTTTGTTGTTGTTTGTTGTTTCTTTTTTGGATGAAGTAAGATTCAAATATTCCAGCATCTAAATAATACATGAGTTGTGTTCAATCCCCACTGCTGCTCTAAAGAAAAGGCTTCTTAAAGAAAAGGCTTCTTTATGACTAGCAAAGATTAGCAGTTTGTATTCTTGAAGCATGATAAAACACTGCTGTAACTTGCATGGCTACAGCATCCCTGCCTTATAAATAGACCTCAGAAAATAGTCTTCTATAGGTTGACTACACATTGTGTACCTAGTATATTTCTACTAGTATCTGTAGTGCAGTGTATGCAGTAAAATTAATAAAACCAAACTTAAATTTTCAAATCTTAAACAGATCTTCAAGGTTCTGGTGCTGCTATGATGATAATTTCATACTTTGTTTATATCTTTATAGACTAAATATGGATTTATTCTAATGTGTCGTGGTTTAAGCTTAGTCAGCCACGCAGTCTCTCTCTCACTGGCCCCCCTTCCTCCCCTCAGCTCCAGGAGGGATGGGGAGGAGAATCGAAAGAAGGTAACTCCCACGGGTTGAGATAAGAACAGTCCAGTAACTACGGTATAACACAAAACCACTGCTGATACCACCAATAATAATGATAAAAGAAATAAGAACATAAGAATAAGGTGGCACTTGTTGTTCTTCAACCTTCAGCAATCCCACAACAGAAGGATCCTCTGAGCGACCAGGCAAGGTAGACAGCTGCTCAATTTCCTCAGTCTCCAAAGCAGCAATACCAAAAGCCCATCGGTACCCTTTTGGGTCTTTGAAGTACCCTCTCCTGAGGTAGTCTATGCTGAGGATGCACGGACCCTCTGGACCAGTCACAATGGGGTGCTTTTGCCATTTCCTCCCAGTCAGGCTGATCTCAGCCTCCAGTACAGTCAACTCTTGGGATCCTCCTGTCACTCCAGAAATATAGATGGGTTCCAACCCCTTGACAGCTTGATGGCATCAGGGTACACTGTGCACCAGTATCTACTAGAGCCTTACACTTCTGTGGGACTGATGTGCCATGCCATCTGATCCACACAGTCCAGTAAATCTGATTGTCCCCTACCTCCACCTGGCTGGAGGCAGGGCCCCTCTAATAGTGATCACAACATTGGTCACTTGCGTCTTGTTGACAGGAATTAGTCTTTATCACAGGAGCTGGAGTAAAATCAGCTCTTCCGCTCCATCTGGGAACCTGCTCACCAGAGACTGAAGCTGTAGCTTTGTTCTCCTCTTCAATTCATGCAGCCGTTCCTCCAGAACTGAAGTAGGTTTTCCATCCCACTTGCTCATGTCTTCTCTGTGATCCTGCAGGTTAAACTATAGGGTGGCCTGTGGCATGTACCTCCTATATCTTCTCTCTCAAGCAGTAGGACGTCTTTTTAGCTGAGACATGGGTTGGTACACATGGGGAGCTGGATAGATCAGATAGGTCGTCTCTCAATTATTTGAACTCCTGGGACAGTTTTTCCACTGCTGAAATGATGGAAGGGGTGATCTTGTCTTTGAATTCTCGGAGTTGAAGAATCACTTCGTCCACTGTTGGTGGTGCTACGTCATACCAGGTTATTGATGCCAATGAGTGGGCACATGATAATGGTACACTCCTTGTAAATGTCCACCACATAGGTCATGTACATTCGACTTCATTTGGATCTATGGGTGCATTCCCAGCATCCAGCCTGTGATAGATCATCTCTACAATGGCTGATTGCCTCAGAGACTGGATGCTTTTCTCCAGAGTAGTCCACTTGGCCGAACAACTCATAACATTGTCCTTGTATGGAAACCTTTCTTTCACAGCTGCCAAGAGCTGCCTCCAAAAGCTGAGGGACCATTTCTCTTTTTGCAATTGCTTTGTCCATTCCCCCTTCCCTAGCAAGTGATCCCAGCTGCTTGGCTTCCCTACTTTCTAGTTCATGACCGTCAGCCTCATTGTCCCAGCACCAGACAACCAAGTGATGATGTGCTCCCCTGGTTAATGGGTAAAATCTTTTTGCATATTCCATAGATTGGTTGAGGTCTGGGATCAAGAAGTCACCTCTTCTTCTTCTTCTTCTGATTCATGTAATAATAACTCTTGTTCAGATGCTGTCCCATGTAGTAAGTGCGTTGGTTCTTCATCTTTCTTCACTGTACAGGTTGCTCTTTGTGTCTCTTGTTTGCTTTTCCGCTTGCATACAGGGGCAACCAACATTGGCACGAATTGGTCCTCTGGTTTAGCTGCAGTGATTATCACTGTGGTTGGAATGGCTGCAGTATCTGTTGTTGGGGTTAGTGCAGCTGCTGTGCTTGGAATTGGATTAGCTGTGTTCTCTGTTGTAGTCAGAGTTTGAGCAGCTGCTGTACTAATCACTGGGGCTGGTGTAGCTGCTGTGCTTGGAGCCAGAGTAGCTGTGCTGTCTGTTGCTGTTGGAATTTGAGTAGCAACTGTACTTGTCGCTGGGGGGTGGCGTAGCTGCTGTAGTTGGAGTTGAAGTAGCTGCATTGTCTGCTCTTTTGCCATCCAATCCAGAGACATTTTTTTCCCTTTGAAGGTGCTGGATAGTGTTGAACACAGCTCTGTAAGCATAGGCCAAGACCCAACACGTTGCCGTGATTTGTCCCTCTCTGGTACGACCAGGATGACAACACACCTCATTTAAGTGTTTTACTAATTTTTCTGGATTTTGCACTTGTTCAGTGGTGAAGTTCCAAATCACTGGAGGGCCCACTAGTGTAGATACTTACCCATACTATCCCACACACCCTGCCAGTCATGACTGTCCAGCCTCAGGGAAAATCTCTTGGTCCCCCTATATCGTCGTCTAACCCTAGACAAGATCCAAACCCTACTCTGCTTAACTTTTGAGATTAGACAAAATGGTCATGGGTAAAACACACTGTGTGCCAACAGGGTGATCCCCATCACAATCAGCATATGCAGGTCTCAAGGGTACCCAAAGGCCATTCAAAACCTTCAGAATTCTCAAATGATGCTGTAAATAGTCTGGTGGGGGGGCTGGGAAGGTAAGGGAATGTCTCCTTCATAGGTTGACCACCCGAGGAAGGGAAAAAAGATGTGTAATTGCTAAACACTTCCATTATATACCTCCCAAAGTATAGAGGTGGTGACCACACTGGGAACGTAAGCAAGATCAGTTTCATGTTCCATGAGTCTATTGTATTACAATTCATTACCATAAAGTACAGCAAAACAAGAACCTTAGCCCAAGGCTCCCAGCAAATAAACACGAACACAAGAAATACGGGCTATAAGTAAGGTACAACATGCTGAAATTCTGAGATCAAAGCAACAACTTTGAGAGCCAATAAATCAGCATTGTGAGGAGTGACTATTAATCCGAAACAATGAATACTTATCACAAATACGATACAGGCACACTCTGGTCAGTTCTGTCATTATCTCACCCCTTCGTGCCCCACGTTGGGCACCACGAAAAACTGTTATGGTTTAAGCCCAGCTGGTAACTCAGAACCACGCAGCCGCTCACTCACTTCCCACCGCCTTCCTCCCCCCCACTCATGGATGGATGAGGAGGAGAATCAAAAGAATATAACTCCCACGGGTTGAGGTAAGAACAGTCCAGTAACTAAGGTATAACACAAAACCACTACTGCTACCACCAATAATAATAATGATAAAGGAAATAACAAGGGAAGAGAATATAATCACTCACCACCCAGCGACCAATACCCAGCCTGACCCAAGCAGTGATCTAGCCCTTCTGGGTAATTGTCCGCAGTTTTACATCCTTGGCATGATGTGCTGTGGTATGGAATAGCCCTTTGGTTAGTTTGGGTCAGGTGTCCTGTCTCTACTTCCTCCCGGCTTCCCCTCCTCCCTGGCAGAGCATGAGACTCACAAAGTCCTTGGTCAGAGTAAACATTATTTAGCAATAACTAAAACCATTGGTGTTATCAGCGTTGTTCACAGGCTGAAAGTCAAAAAACACAGCCCTTCACCAGCTAGCAAGAAGGAGAAAAATGACTGCTACTGCTGAACCCAGAACAATTATATGTATAATGATATATAATATAACAATATATAATATGATATATAATAGCTATATAATTGTGAGATGTTGTTATTATTATAGTAGGTAAACTTGTCTTCCTGTGTATGTGCATGTGTGTTTTACACTTGTATCTGCAAAGTTTGAACACAACCTATTTGTTAAAATCTAAAGGAGTAGCTAATGCTATGGGAAAGCAGAAAGAAGAACCTTCCATTGCACTTTTCTTCTAAAATGTGTCACTGACATGCAGGGGAGGGAGTAAGTAGTAAATATAATTAATAATGGATTTTCTTCACCTTTCTTCTTCCAAAAGAGAATGTTTCTCCACTTCTGTAGAGTTTTATTAGCCGCACAAAGAAAAATAATGCTTCATTTAACTACATCAAAACCAATCTCAACTCTCTGCTATTTACTTTCCTTTCTATAAATTTTAATGCATTTTTAATTCCACTCCACTGGTTGGTAAACCAACCATTGAAGTTATTTCAGCCCTTTAATGTATTTCAGTCATTCCTAATAAATCTGGACTTTAAGATCATTTATTATTATCTCTGTACACTATGAAAATGGATTTCCTGCCTGTGCTGGGTTTTCAGCCCTTTCATTACTAGGGGTAGATATGTATAAGATTGAATAAACAAACAGAAGTAATTGGAATACAGACAATTTCTAATCTTATATCCTTTAGTGAGGAAGAATCATGTTTAAGGGAGAAAATAGAGAAAATGGATGAGTATTTTATGCACTTACAGGAACATTATCCTGAAATAAGAGCAGCAAATAGATTAAAAGTTATTTTAAGAGTATTTTTTATTATAAAAGCTGGGTTTTATTCCTATTTGAAATTAATCAGAAATTTGAAATTAGCAAGAAAGTTGGAACAGATTCAAAAGTAAAATTGCTCAGATTTAATTGAAATATCCTGTCTAAATGCTGTATCATGAAACATCCTCTTCTGTTTAATTTGTTTGTTCAAATAAATAAGAATTTGCAATTCTCATGTTCCGGAAGCCACATCAGATTACTTTGTCCATCATGCTTATTACAGAAATACAATTATTATCAAATAAAAGCATGCTTATTTGTGTTGGCTTGTACAAATCAAGGTGACAGACAATTGAGTCCATGTTATTCTCATCCTTGTATTCTTAAGAGTTTCTTTGTGTTCTTCAACAGTTTGTCTGGTTTTAGAACTGTTTTGTTCCTCTGTGTGACTGTTTCTTGTAACCTAACATTTTCATATCAAGTATTTTTCATGAGCAAGGTAAAAAGATTTTCCACTAAGTGTTATAACTGGCACCTGAGCAGGTGTTTTTTGATCTCTCTCCTGCAATCTGATTTTGCTTTATCCAGGTGTTGTCCAGGGAATGCCAGGTCAAAGTGAACAAATTTATCTATTCTTTCTTTATTCTTGCTTGTGGCTAGAGCTTCTCAGTTTCTAGAGCAGATAGTATTTCAAATTCCTGCAAAGTCTTTTATGATGATTAACTTTTCTTACAAGACCTAAGAGAGTCTTTAAAATGACTTTAGACATATTTTGAAGGGAGGAGCTATTCTGATAAACGTTGTCTTGCAAAATATCCTTGAAATATTTACTTTCTGTCTGTACTACGCTAATTTAACCCTGGTTGTTTTTAAAAGCTACATTGTATGGCCTGGTAACTGGAATTTGGCCTACTTCAAAAGCAAAGCTTGTATTGCTTGCAGTCATTAGGCAAGCTTGTATTGCTTCTTAATAACTCATGTATTTTTAAAAATCAGCTACAGTGTTACTTTACAAGAAGTCACAGCCAGCACACAGCTAGCTGATGCTGAGGACAGTTTTTATAGAGACTGTCATATCTTTATGCATTTTTCTCTATGTGCTAAGTCTCATTTCTGTAGGATTTGGGTGTAAAATACCAGCATGGTACACTGGAACAAACCTGATTCATTCTGGTAATGTAAAAATACACTTGGCACTTTGTGACTTGACTAATCTATTTTTAAAAAGTAAATGATGAAAACATATGCTAATCTTTTTTTTTTTTTTTTTTTTTGCTTCTGGCATGAATGCTATTTCAATTGCTAGCAATAACTGTATTAGATATGTGTTTAAATATATCTCCTCTTGTGAGAAGTTTATGAGCTGGTAGATGTTCATTTGCTAAGGGTTTTAAAGCCTCTCAAGAGGTCACGTATTGTGGGTAAGTCAGTCCTTCCTCATGATATTCTGCAACTTCTACTCAATAGGAAATATAAATGCAAGATAGATTGCAAATGGATTACAAGCATAAACTAGATGACAGAGGAAAGGAATCTTATGCAGATTTTATTGATATGTGTCAGGTGGCTTTTTCATAGCAAGAATAAAAATCAAATTACAATCCTTATTTTCTCCAGCAAATTAAAGACTTCATAAAGGGTAATAGCTAATATGTTGATTTTTTTTATTCTACCTTCTTATTGTTGTTAGGATTTCTGTGTCATTTTCAAAGCAGATGGCAGTAGTGTTAAGGGGAAACCTCCTGCATTTACACAGATGTTTTTAGTGTCCTTCTTCACATTAGTGACATACTCCCCATATGTTGAACTCAATCAGTATCTGACCTTAAAATCTTAGAGGTGGTGGGAGCAGATAATAAAAATTTTTAAGATGCAGATAAGAGCACCAAGAATGATTAGAAGCCAGGAGATTAATTTAGAAGTAAAGATGAAGTGAGCTAAATATACAGTATATAGCTTAGTAGCATGAATTTTATTGGGGAAAAAGTATTAAAGGGAGAGGGCATATAACCATCTTAATATCTCTAAAGGATATAAACTGCAATGCCTCAAATGTGCTACTTAGTCACAGACTCAGTGAGGACAGTGCAGAGAATTATTTTCAGAGCTCAGGGCATAGAAAGAAAAAAATTTATGCTGTCTTTTAGGACATAGAAGACATACAAGGCCTGTTCACCTTAGTATCAAAAGATAGTATGTGAAACAGCAAATAATTGTTTGTTTTATGTCAGATCTTTCACACTGGTTAACTTAAATAGAGACAATTATTTTGTATTGTGAATCAGGCACAATCAGACCCAAATGCCAAAACAGTTTAACAGTGAAACTTATAGGTAGGTAGCATTGCCAAATAGCTGATTGATTGGATCCTTTGGAATTGCACGTAACTGAGTTAAGGCCTAAATCTATATTCAGTACTCCTGGGGTTTTTTTGTTAAGAAACTTTAAAGCTTCCTTTTCACATTTTCTGAAAAATTTTGAAGCCATCAAGGCCACTTTTCTTCATTTTCTGCCCTACTGCATCTTTCTAACTCTGCAAAATGCCATTTAAACACAATTCTAAAAGGAAAGTTTTGTTAGGGTAGTCAAACAGCAGAACAGGTTGCCCAGAGAAACTGTAGAGTGACTATTTTGTCTGGTTAATTAACTTGTCCATTTTACTACTGGATTCTCTATATGAATTTTGGGATTGTTTTGTTATGTCAAAGTAAAATTAGAAGCATAGTGCTCATTAATAGATCTACATTTATTCTAAAGTAAATAGTGCATGAACTTTTAGCTGATAAAGAGAGATTAATTTCTCCCACTCCTTTAGCCCTCTACCCATTTTCTTCTTATTTTTCTCCAGACTAGTACAAGTGTGCAAAAATACTTTTTTCAGTGACTCTCTAGTACTGGCATTTATTTTGGTAGAGAGAGAGGAAATCTTAATAAAAATGTATGAGCAGTTTTCATTAAATTGATGAGTTGTAGAAACTTCCTTTGATCTAGCACATTGAAATGGTTCATTCCTGAACACAGAATTTAGTTATAAGTAATCCAGAAATGAATGCCGAACACCACAATCAATCAAAGGAATTCAAATACCTCCAGGACAAGTTGAAATGAAAGAAGATAGGCTGTTTCAGAATGCTGACAAATAGGAAAATCAATATTTCATGCTTGGGATTTCCCTCCCCAAGTTTGTTTTGGGTTGCGGTGTCTTTAGCAATCACTCTAATTATTGAATTGTGTGGATGAGATGAGTGTAGTTTGGCTTTGGTTTTCTTTACTCTTGATTGAAGTACATAGCTGGTCTTGGCATCTTCATAGCATCAGATAAATCTGTGACAATGTCTGTCTTTGTATCTATAATAGATGTTTCAGGTTTGAGTGGCTGTAAAGATGTGCACAAATCATTAAGTCATACACTATCTCTGATAGCTGGTGGGATAAATAACCCCTTGCAGATAAGAGACAAAAGGATAAATCTGAACATGAACCAGCTTCAGTGTACAGTCACAGCCCAGAAAGCCAACAGTGTTCAGGGCTCCGTCAAAAGGAGCATGAGCATCAGGTTGAAAGAGGTGATTCAACCCCTCTACTCCTCTCGTGAGACCCCACTTGGAGCACTATGTGCAGTTCTGGTGTTCTCAACATAAGACATGGAGCTGTTGGAGCAAGTCCAGAGGAAGCCACCAGGGGCTGGAGCACCTCCTGTGTGAAGACAGGCTGAGAAAACAGACTGTTCAGCCTGGAAAAGCTGCATGGAGACATAGCAGCCTTCTAGTATCTGAACAGCTCCTACAAGGATGCTGGAGAGGGACTTTTCACCAGGGACTGTAGTGATAGGACAAGGGGTGATGGGCTAAACTTAAACAGGGGAAGATCAAGTTAGATATTATGAAAAAGTTCTTCTCTGTGAACATGGTGAGGCACTGGCACAGATTGCCCAGATATGCTGTGGCTGCTCCATCCCTGGCAGTGTTCAAGGCCGGGCTGGACAGAGCCTTGGTCAACCAGAGCAACCTGGTCTAGTGTGAGGCATTCCTGCCATGGCAGAGGTGTTGGAATTTGATGATCTTAAGGTCCTTTCCAACCCAAACCATGATGTGATTCTATGAAATCTATCCAACATCTATCATCTTCAGGATGTCTCTTATTCCACATGCACACTTTGCCAGGAGTAAGGAAGAAGCAGCTGATATTGAATCCCTTCATCTGTCTAGGGGCAGGAATCTAAAATTGGTAATTTTCAATATTTTATGTTTCAATATTGCATCTTAAGGGCAATATTTAAATTAACTAACACAACATAGTTGTCTTAGGTAATAGCGATGGTTCCCATCCAAATAGGAGGAAAAAATGGAAATTACATAGCCCTTTAAACTACTGTCTGGGAAAAGAGATTTTTTATGTTTTTATTTCCTCTGTGTTTTGTGAAATATTTTGCATTTGCAAAGCCTTACACACAGAGCTTCCCTAGTATCTGATTAACTAAAGGATCCTACATGTTCTCATCTTGTATGCATTTAAACTACTCTTTCAGTATAATAGATGTTGTAGGAAAATGCTTTAAGACATCAGTTTGAAGAATGTGTCTTATCTTGTCTCATAATCTTCTTTCCTATTGTTACTGGAAAATCTGGGATATTCTTCCTAAATTTATGAAGTCTATGGATGCTGATGACAGAAAAAATCGCATCATTCTTCATTCACCTTGTGTACTCATTTCCCACAAGAGCCAGTACCCCAAAACCATAAGTAATTTCTGTTTATTTGCAAAGTAGTTGTTTATAGACTGTATAACTTCTACAGAAAAAAAAAAAAAAGCTTCCTTTCCCATATTACTTTTTACTCAGGATTTCAGAAAATGTCCACAATATTAGTTTCAATGAACAGGCTAAATTAACTGGGGTTTTGTGGTTACTGAATGCTTTAACTGGAATTATACTAAGTGTGAATTCCACTGAGAGTTTATACATACGACTCTTAGAAACTGTGGAGATTCTGCCCTTCTGCAGTTTTATCTCAAGTATTAACCAGAGTACTCAAGATATTTGCTTAGACCCAACAAATCATATGGGCCCTTGCTTAATTTAAGAACACAAACAGACTTTTTGCGTGGAACAGTACTTCACATTGTCTTAAATGCTTTGCCAGAGTGGGACCAGTATTACAGTAGAGTAGAAAGAAAATTGGCTTAGATAACATTACTGTTAATCTCAAGGAATAAATATTGACTTCACTAAAATTTTCCTTACAGTCTTTAAAACCCATACATTTGACTTGCAAGACTTGGAAAAAAAAAAAAAATCTTCCTTCTGTCAAGATTTTTTTTGTTCTCTTTAGACTGTAGTGACTGTAGTGACAGGGCACTAGACTCACACAGAAAAATAAAAGGTAAAAAAAAATTAGGAGGATTCATTTATATAAAACTGGACTGAGTTTCATTGTAAATATTTACCACATTTTTGGCAGACGGGTTGATTTTTATGTTTATGGAGATTAAGTGTTAGGTTATATATCACTGCATAACTCAGATTTTCCTTCAAATTTATTCATGACTGGAAAATCCAGACTAATCTCATGCAATAAACATTAATCTTTAGGGTTTTTTTTTTTCAGAAACCCCAAAAGTAAACCTCTTCATAAAGGACTTATTCATGTTTTGCCTCAGTGGTTTTCTCTGCATGCTTATAATAGATAGAATGTAATTACACTGAGTGGATAAATAATAGTTTATTTTCAACATGTTTTCTCTTGTGGCCTGCAATCAGATTGGTATCTTCAGCATATTCATTATTTGCAGTTTTTTGATGTTTAAATTACGGTAATAATTCTAATGCAGTTCCATAAGCAGCAACTTACCATGAGGTTTTGTATTTTAAAATATGAAAATAGGTTGGTCATTTTTGATACAGTGGAGAGATGATTGACTCCAGCCTTGTAAATCCCTGACTTCAGCTTCTGCTCTGAATAAATGCATAGGATGGACTGAAAATTTTCCAGTCCAAATATTTACAGTTTAGCAGTTAGTTTTGAGGAAGGTCTCTCCTAGTAAACCAAATCGCTACACTATTTCTAGGCAGAAAAACAGAATCATAGAAAATCATAGAAGCATAGAATGGATTGGGTTGGGAAATACCTTAAGATCATCAAGTTCCAACCCCCTGCCATGGCAGGGATGCCTACCCCCCTAGGCCACATTGCTCCAAGCCCCATCTAACCTGGCCTTGAACACTGCCAGGATTAGGGAAGCCAGAGCTTTCCTGGGCAAGCTCTGCCAGAGCCTCACCACCCTCACAGGGAAGAACTTCTTCCTAATATCTAACCTGAAATTCCCCTGTTTCAGTTTAAACCCATCACTCCTTGTCTTATCCTTACAGTCCCTGATGAAGAGTCCCTCTCTGGCATCCTTGTAGGAGCTCTTCAGATACTAGAAGGCTGCTATGAGGTCTCCGCTCATAGAATCATTCTATGATTCCATAATTTCCAGGAAGAAACACAAAAATGATCCTAGAAGTGCTAAAAAATAAAATAGGGGTGAACACTGATAATTCCTAAACACTAATATTTGCCTAACATTAGTAATGGTATTATGCCCTATTATCTGCCAAGTGAATACACAGACTTTTTTCCCCTGAAACACCTTCATCTATTAAAGTACAATGTAAATCTACACAGTTTATCTTCTTCACTGTGCTAAAAGCTCATTCGGAGTCTCCTATACAGTGGATATAATTATTTCAAAGACAAAGATTCAAGTGCCCTCTTATGTTTAGATTGTGGAGAGCTACCTTCATCTGTTCCTGCCTTATGCAGAAGCAAAAAAGGTGAAAGATCTTTTTCCAAAAGCCTGCTCTTCTTGAAGGGAGAGAGCCATGTGTCAAAGAGCTGGCTTTGCTGAGCGTAGTTCCTGGGAATGCTGTCCTACTGAGCAGCAAGCTTCCATTTGAGGATAGAATGACCAAGATGAATGGCTTTGCCCTGCTTTAAAACTCTTTACATCTCTGTGGATGTAGGCACCCTTAGTGCTTAAAGTAACATTCATTGAAGCAACATACTAAAAGATTTTATTCAGTTCAGACTGAATTAAGCAAATGGAAAAAATATGCAAAATAGTGGTCTTGGTCTTTTGGATGAAAGGACAATGTCTTATATAAATAATCAGATCAATGGATTGTCCTGCCTTTAGAGAGCTTATTATTCAGTTTATGAGAAAGGAAAGTAAAGCAGCTGGCCCCTGCAAGTTCCTGAAGTGTAAAGAAAAGTGATATTTAAGTTGTCTTTTGGCTCAGTTCACACTTTCCAACCTGCAGTCAATTATGTCTTCATACTGTTGATTTTGTCTTTATTCCCAAAAGTGTGTATAAATACATTTCTTCATATATAATGTGCTTACAGAAAATAAGATCATTATTTTAAGGGATTTTAAGGAAATAGTTTCAGAGTTAAGAGGTTCCAATTGGAGTTTTCAGGGTTGAAAATAATTTTTTATATATTTCAGGGCTGTACATCTACGGCTTATATCCCTCAGTAGTTACTGCAAGCTCCATGGCTGTGTCGTGGTTTATATTGGGAATGTGAAAATCTACAATTGTTCCTGTTGCCTTTAATAACTAAAATCAAGAAGCAGAGCAGTGGTTTTCTCCCAGAGGTAAAAATACTTAGAAAGTGTAGCAACTGGTGTTTGTATTTCAGTGGGCAACACTTGTCTTTCCAAGTTATTATGTATGCAGGACCGGTGTACTAGAGATGATGTCACGCTTCTTGTGCCATCTTTCACATCAAGTGTAAATGTGAACTTCAGTGTGCTGTCCAAATACAGCTCTGGTAATTATATACTGCCCATTTTGATTTGCTTTGTAGTTTCAGTAGACTGATTTTTTTAATGTTAGTGCCATTATTCTGGTATCTCTGTCATTTCCAAATGAATTTCAGTTTAGGTAGCATATTCTTTCTTTCCATCCCTAAACTAGAATCTTAAAATATCATTGGCCTTCATAAAAGGAATGCTGTGTTATAGAAACTCAATATTACTTACGGTAATTTGTTCCGCATAGGGAGGATGAACAACTCTGTGTTTATTGTTAATTTCACACCATTTATTGTTGCAAAAATGCAACCATACCCATCAACAAATCTGAAGAAACCTGAAGAGAGGCTTTTGACAAGGGCTTTTAGGGACAGGACAAGGGGGAATGGCTTTGACCTGACAGAGGGGAGACTGAGATGAGATCTTAGGCAGAAGTTCTTCCCTGTGAGTGTGATGAGATGCTGGCAGAGGTTGCCCAGACAAATTGTGTTTGCCCCATCACTGGCAGTGTTCAAGGCCAGGTTGGACAGGGCTTGGAGCAACCTGGTCTAGTGGAAGGTGTGCACGTGGCAGGGGGTTGGAATGGGATGAGTTTTAAGGTCCCTTCCAACCCAAACCAGTCTGTGATTCTGTAACAACACATCCTAGGATCCTTTGTGACAATTATATTTCTGAAAAGCAGGATGGTTATGAAAGGGCAGTTCATTTTTTTGCCAAGTTGGGAGGCTTTGAAATGGATCCATTGTGTTTGGGTACTGTCAGGTCGGTGGTTGGAATGTGCCATGATCTTCTGATTTTGTGAGCTGACTATTTGTGATTGTTTTATTTCTATACTATTACTGTGCAAGCAAAATGAATTAACAGAGGAAGCAATCAGCACATAATGCACTCACTAATGTAAAATGTTGTCTGATTCTCTTAACACTGCCAGTCATCAAAGTTCTCAAAAGTGGAGCATCGCTCTATTGCAAAAGAAGCAGCCAGCATTATGGACTGTACACCACATATCTATTACTGTGTGTGGAGTAAGTATAACATGTTGGAATACCTTATAAATTATTGTAGGCATAAATTACATTCAGCTGCAGTTTCAGAAACAATGCATGCTGCTGAACATGTTGTATCAGAACTCATAGGGCTTACAATAGCAATAGAAGCAATCATTTATTTTTATGGCTTGGTTGCTTCTCTTCCTTCTTCTCTGCCCTTGTTCTGTCCTCTTTTCTGGGCAATTCTTAGTGCTTTTAGTGCATTGTCTTGCTTGTGAATGTAGAAAAAATTAAGAAAAAGGCTATGAAAACTGAGTTAAAAAATTAGACAAAATGATCTTGGTTAAAAGTCATAACATTAAACAGTCTTTTTTATTAACATTGAAAAATTAATTTATGTTGTCACAACACCTTCGTCTCATCAGGACACACATCTTCTAAACAAATTGCTAGTTGCAGATGGTACACAGGAGAGTGAAGGAAATAACTTGAGAGTACAAAAGTGTTTTCCATGTGTAAAAAAATACATACACACATATATTTAACTATGTTTTTATATATAATATTCTAAAAATTTTAGTGTATGAGTTTTTAACTAAAAATTCTACAGATACTCACCTAATGGCCCTGACTGTTGTTTTTTTTTTTATTTACCGTAGATATGCTGTTAATCAAGATATACAGTTCCTAATAAAAACATTTTTTCTCACGCTGTTAAGGTTGCACATCCGTTGTCAATCTTCTTAAGAAAAAAACCCTTGAGTTTTCTGTTGCTAGGGAAGATTGAATTACGTATGTCTAGATTCTTATGTGGTTTTTATTGCAGTATCCAAGCATCCTCAAAACAGATGGGGAGATGAAGTACAGTGAAATTAAATTCAAAATTACAGAGGAAGTCTATAGCAGACTTAGTAACTTAAGTGAGTCTACTGATACGTTTAATATAAAATTGCCTGTTCCTTGTAAAAAAGATCCACTGAACTAAGGAGCTTCTCCATAACCTTTTAGAAGTCATAGTAAGCTGTTGATACACAGAAAACTGAAGCATAGTTTCACACAATTACCAGGGCGTCCTGCTTGAGGATGAGTTCTTTGCATTTGCTTGAAGATTCCTCAAGCTACCTCTTCAAATTCTTTTAATAAGTACTCTATTAACTATGAAAAACTTTTGTTGGCTGATTTTTTATTTATTTTTCCACAAATACAGATAATATTTTTTCAGTCTTAAGAAATTACCCTTAATTTTGCCATCTCCTAAAGTCCTTTCTCTCTTAACATTGATTCTACTAAGTATTTAAAGTTATTATATAGGTTGTATCTGGTATTTTGCTGTTACTGGAAGGTCCTTGTTCTTTTCAGCATTGTTGTATTGTTTATCCTATGATCAGGGTTAATGCAGATCTTGATTTGTAATAACAAATGGAAAATGATAATTTTAATAACCCATCTGTGTCCTCAGTGTCATCTCCATTTCTCCATTATCTTTCACTCGTACTGTTTCGTAGACTCTGGCTATAATTTTTTATGGAACCTTTTACCTTCAGAGTCTCCCACACAGCTTTGCACACATATGGATTGGGAATATACTGGAGCTGAAATGGAGATCCCTCTGGATTTTGGGGAAGTACAGAAGCATATCCCAGGAATTGGATTTTTATGTATTAACTCTAGTGCAAGAAGGTAGTTATATTCTGCAGCCAAAACGCCATTACAGCAAATACTTTTGAATTTAAGGTACCAAATCTGTAATCAGCATAAAACATTGCCCTCTCTGGATGCAACTAATGGTACCTTTTCATCATTTGCTTAGCAATTAGATGAACTATTTCTTTGTTGGAATACAACATCTGTTTCTTAGCACTGAACTATATTTTCGTAGAATCACAGACTGGTTTGAGTTGGACGGGACATTAAAGCTCATCCAGTTCCAATCCCCTGCCATAGGCAGGGACACCTTCCACTAGACCAGGTTGCTCCAAGCCCCGTCCAACCTGCCCTTGAACACTGCCAGGGATGGAGCAGCCACAGCTCATCTGGGCAACCTGTGCCAGTGCCTCACCACCCTCACAGGGAAGTACTTCTTCCTAAGATTTCATCTCAGTCTCCCCTTTGTCAGTTTAAAGCCATTCCCCCTTGTCCTGTCCCTAAAAGACCTTGTCCAAAGCCCCTCTCCAACTTTATTGTAGCCCCTTTAGGCAGTAGGAGCAGCTCTAAGGTCTCCCCTTAAGGAGCCTTCTGTTCTCCAGGCTGAACAAGCCCAGCTCTCTCAGCCTGTGTCCAGAGCAGAGCTGCTCCAGCCCTCACAGCATCTTTGCTGCTTCCTCAGGACTCGTCCAAAACCTATTTCACAGAATCACAGAATAGTTAGGGTTGGAAAGGACCTTAAGATCATCTAGTTCCAACCCCCCTGCCATGGGCAGGGACACCCCACACTAAACCATGTCACCCAAGGCCTCATCCAACCTGGCCTTGAACACTGCCAAGGATGGAGCAGTCACAACCTCCCTGGGCAACCCATTCTAGTGCCTCACCACCCTCTCAGTAAAGAATTTCTTCCTTATATCCAATCTAAACTTCCCCTGTTTAAGTTTGAACCCGTTACCCCTTCTCCTGTCACTACAGTCCCTGATGAATAGCCCCTCCCCAGCATCCTTGTAGGCCCCCTTCAGATACTGGAAGGCTGCTATGAGGTCTCCACGCAGCCTTCTCTTCTCCAGGCTGAATAGCCCCGACTTTCTCAGCCTTTCTCCATACGGGAGGTGCTCCAGTCCCCTCATCATCCTCGTGGCCTTCCTCTGCACTTGTTCCAACAGTTCCATGTCCTTTTTATGTTGAGGACACCAAAACTGCACACAGTACTCCAAGTGAGGTCTCACAAGAGCAGAGTAGAGGGGCAGAATCACCTCTTTCAACGTGCTGGTCACGCTCCTTTTGATTGCAGCCCAGGATATGGTTGGCTTTCTGGGCTGCGAGCGCACACTGAAGCCGGCTCATGCTAAGTTTCTTATTGACCAACACCCCCACGTCCTTCTCTGCAGGGCTGCTCTGAATCTCTTCTCTGCCCAACCTGTAGACGTGCCTGGCATTTGGCATGGTTAAACTTCATAAGGTTGGCATCAGTCCACCTCACAAGTGTGTCGAGGTCCCTCTGGATGGCATCCCTTCCCTCCCGCGTATCAACCGAACCACACAGCTTGTTGTCATCGGCAAACTTGCTGAGGGCACACTCAATCCCACTGTCCATGTCACCAACAAAGATGTTGAACAAGACCGGTCCCAACACCGATCCCTGAGGGACACCACTCGTTACTGGTCTCCAGCTGGACATCGAGCCATTGACCACAACTCTTTGCTTGCAGCCATCCAGCCAGTTCTTTATCCACCGAGGGTCCATCCATCAAATTGATGTCTCTCCAATTTAGAGACAAGGATATCATGTGGGACAGTGTCGAACGCTTTGCACAAGTCCAGGTAGATGACGTCAACTGCTCTGCCCCTGTCCATCAGTTTTGTAGCCCCATCATAGAAGGCCACCAAATTGGTCAGGCAGGATTTCCCCTTACTGAAGCCATGCTGGCTGTCACCAACCACCTCCTTGTTTTTTATGTGCCTTAGCATGTCTTCCAGGAGAATCTGCTCCAAGATTTTGCCAGGCACAGAGGTGAGACTGACTGGTCTGTAATTCCCTGGGTCATCCATTTTCCCCTTCTTGAAAATGGGGGTTATATTTCCCTTTTTCCAGTCATCAGGAACTTCACCTGACTGCCATGATTTTTCAGATATGATGGCCAGTGGCTTAGCAACTTCATCCGCCAGCTCCTTCAGGACCCGCGGATGGATTTCATCAGGTCCCATGGACTTATGTACATTTAGGTTTTTAAGATGGTCTTGAGCCAGATCCTCTCCTACAGTGAGCCTAGGGTCTTCATTCTTACAATCCCTGCGTCCGCCTTCCAAGACTTGGGTGATGCAGTCAGAGCCTTTGCCAGTGAAGACCAAGGCAAAGAAGTCATTAAGAATCTCAGCCTTCTCCAAATCCAGGGTAGCCAGTTCTTCCGATATCTTCCGGAGGGGGCCCATGTTGTCCCTAGTCTGTCTTTTATTCGCTACGTACCTATAGAATCCCTTCCTGCTATCCTTAACATCCCTAGCTAAGTTCAATTCTAACTGGACCTTAGCTTTCCTAACCTGGTCCCTAGCTTCCTGGACAACATCCCCGTATTCTTCCCAGGCTGCCTGTCCCTGCTTCCACCTTTTATAAGCCTCTTTCTTCCTTTGAATTTTCCTGAGCAGCTCCTTATCCATCCAAGGAGGTCTCCTGGCCCTCCTGCTGCACTTCCTTCTAGTTGGGATGCAACACTCCTGAGCTTGTAGCAGGTGATCCCTGAATATCAACCAACAGTTTTGGGGCCCCCTGCCCTCTAGGGCTATATCCCATGGAACCTTACTAAGCAGGTTCCTGAAGAGGCCAAAGTCTGCTGTCTTGAAGTCCAGGGCAGTGAGCTTGCTGCACGCTCTTCTCACTGTTCTGAGGATCTCAAATTCGACCATCTCGTGGTCACTGCAACCAAGGCTGCCCTGGAGCATCACATTTCCAACAAGCCCTTCCCTGTTGGTGAGCACGAGGTCAAGCATGGCACCTCTCCTGTCGGCTCCTCTATTACTTGCAGAAAGAAGTTTTCTTCCACACAATCAAGGAACCTCCTGGATTGCTTCTGCCGGGCCGTACCTTCACTCCAACAGATGTCAGGTGTAGTTTTCTTCTACTCGTGTGATGAGGGACGGAAACACTAGTTCCCTCCAAACTAGGGCTGAGACATGGAGCAGTCACAGAATGAGGGTCAACAACATGTATTGCGCAGTTACAATTGCTTATATATGTTGCATAAGCGCCTCCCTAGAGTCAGTTGGGTCCCGCCCCTCCTGGTAACTTCCCATCACATCACGTGATCTTCTGTGCACCAGTCCCTACATCTCCCCCACCTCAAGACCAGAAAGCTCAGGGTTTTAACAGTTATTCCAGATAAGCAACTCATAGCTCTAATTAACCAAATCACAACCTTACAATACAGTTTCATTTGTTGTAAGAGGAGCGTATGTCCAATATGCTCGTACCATAAGGGTTCGTGTCACTAAGCGTTCAAGCATGGTGCGTACTATAGAAATCAAGCAAGGAAGAAATAAACATCGTTGTGCAAAAAGGCATGTAGTAACTGGATCCGTGAGCGAAGTCATTTGGACACACACGGGGCCATGGACGTCATTTTGCACCTCCTTCCAAAGGTTCGTTGTATCACTCTCTCCCAGATACAGTCAAGCGCCAATCACCACCTGTAAAACAGAGCTCAAATACAAACTTACGGACACAACTACAAATATGGTAATAACCATTTTGCCGGTACCCAGCGTAGCCCAGTCTCACCCTCTACACAGGCATAGCCCTGTCCGTGAGCACGTAGGGCAAATGGACCTATATTAAGAGCAGAAAGTAAAAGTCGGCGCACACGGCTTGCGGGAGTTTCCCCAGGCATGGGTTCCCCCGCCTCAAGATACATGAGGCAAGCTTTCAGAGTCCGGTGCGCGCGTTCGACGATAGCTTGGCAAGTGCTGTTATAAGGATGACCGATCTTATGTTCCATGCCCCACTGTTGTAAAAACGAGGCTACCAATTGACTTGAATATGCCGGACCGTTGTCGGTCTTGATCTGGCTAGGGACTTCCAAAATCGCCATGACCTCGCGCCAGTGCAAAATGGCCGCTTTAGCGTCTTGCTTGAGTTGTGCCGTAGCCAAGATGACACTGCTACAGGTATCAACCGTGACATGTAAGTAGCACATAGAAGAAAAGGCAGGATAATGTGATTCAAAGGCATTCTGATGGAAAAGGAATGTGAAGATACAGCTGCCTGCCTGCTTAGCAGCAGCCATAAATACCTGCCAGCAACATCACTTTTGCATTAACCCTTTCTTGTCCAAAATGTTAATCTGCTACCCATTAAAACTTTTACACAAACCCAACAACAAGAAATACACAGAACACTGTCCGCCCTCAACACACACGCACACACATATGGGATCCCACAAGCAAAGTCCATACAATTACAATATTTGAAACACAAAACCCAGACAATCATTACTTCCACTACACGGTCCCTCATACGGAACATGGCGTAAGGACCCTGTGAAGACAATCAAAAATCAGCTCCAAGAAGCATCATCACAGTGTGAGGTGGCAGGCTCAACTTTAGCAGGCGTCCCCGCAGAGGCTCTGCCTCCCCACATCGCATGAGCCTTGGGCTTTTACACTGACCAAAATGCACACTCATTCCGATGCAGGTGGCCAGCCTACCTCGGAAGAAGTAGTCAGCAATATCCATAAAAAGTCTCCAAGGGCTGATAAAAACATGGATATACTTATATTTGCCAACTCCTAGTACATGTGGATTACAGAGAGACTATCAAATGAGTTGTATATGGGGTCCCAAGTCCACAGTCAACCACAGTACTCATATAACATGTTCAAAAGGCTATAGGGGTTAACACTTGCCCATTTACCTAACGGGACTCCTAATAATGGTACATTAAATTGCTTTACAGTTACGATTATTTATAAGATGTAACAGAGTTTTCAACAAAGTCCCTAACTTGTAATTAATAACTTCCTGTAAAATTGCCTTCTCTAGACGTTGAACAATTTCTATGATATACAAAGAATCACAGACAATGTCAAGCGGAATATCAGGTTATTGTTGAAATACCACAACACCACCATTTAGTTCTAACGTTTGTAAGGAGTCTGTAGAGTAACCAGGTATTTTCTGTTTTGTTTTGTTTTTGTTTTTGTTTTTGTTTTAGCAATACATGTAAAAGAGGGCAGTTCCATATCCGGTAGGGTGTGTTGAAAGCAAACTAAACACTCTGACCTGGTAGCCAAGGATAAAGACAATGCTGTCAGTAGGGAGGACTCCCCCAGGGTAAGCTCTGAGGGTTGCTGTCGCTCATTGTGGGGAACCCCCCCCATCCCTTGCCCTGTTACACAAAGGGGAGTGTTGCCAGGGCTCACAACACTCCACTTCCCGTTTCCCTGTGGCTGCCGTTGCTGCTGCTGCTGCGGACGTGGTTTCTGGCAGTCTCACGCACGATGACTGCCCCCCCCACATCGCCAGCAGATCAAGCCAGAGTTGTTTTTCTCGTTCAGGTCTCTGCCTTTTCCCTTATTTGGTGAAGGAGAAGGGCATTGGCAGATTCGATGGCCTGAGCCTCCGCACTCGTAACAACATGTCGTTCTAGCACCTCCCATTTCCTTGCTCTCTGAATTCCAAGCTGCCCTTAACGCTGCAATCATGGGGGCCGCCTGTGTCTCTCCCTGCAGAGTGGCCCACCACCGCAGTAACCCAGGAAGCGACAGCTCTTGCGGCGCTTGCTGCAATATCGCCTTCCCATCTGTAATATGTTGTACAGCCTCTTGCAACTCCCTCCAGGGGTAGGCGAGGGGTGATGGAGCGCCCCCCGCTCCCTCTTCTTCTGTCGGCTCCCTCAACGGGCATATTAAGCCTTTCTCCCCTACCGGAACCGCAGGCACTGTCTGAGCTCCCCCATCTAGGATCTCCTCCGCGGGTGGCCAATTTGATTCACCAAGAAGAGAAGCGCCGGTTTGGCAACCTTCCTCCGCCGCTGGCCCAGCGGTGTCGGTTTACAGAGTACCATACAATGCCATACGAGCCGCACAGGCTGCCTCTTGTTCTTCACGACTCCTGGAGACAACCTTGTCGATGGCACCCCACATCTCCCCTAGATCTCCTGCTTTCTTTTCCCCAGCCAAGACCGCTTCCAAAAGCTCTTGGCGATCCGTCCCCATCGGGAGGTATCTAATACATCAACGGGGGCCTCCACCACCCCCCGGCCTCGCAACCATTGGACGCAGTGGCCCGCTGTCCCGGAATGTATCGCCTTCGGCAACATAGCTTGCTGCACGAGGGCTTTCAGTACCTGTACCACGTGGCACACGTCCATCGCTATCACGTCAGGATCACCACTTGTGGTTTTCCTCTACTCACGTGGTGAGGGACGGAAGCACTAGTTCCCTCCGAACTAGGGCTGAGACATAGAGCAGTCACAGAATGCGGGTCAACAACATGTATTGCGCAGTTACAATTGCTTATATATGTTGCATAAGCGCCTCCCTAGAGTCAGTTGGGTCCCGCCCCTCCTGGTAACTCCCCATCACATCACGTGATCTTCCGTGCGCCAGTCCCTACAGTCAGGGTGGTTGAAGTCCCCCATGAGAACAAGGGCCTGTAAGCGTGAGGCTGTTCCTATCTGCCTATACAGCACTTCATCCACAGATTCCTCTTGATCAGGCAGTCTGTAACAGATCCCCACAGTAATGTCTTCCATCGCTGTTCTCCCTTTAACTCTGACCCACAAACTCTCTGTCGACTGCTCACCCTTCCCCAGACAGAGTTCCATACTCTCCAGCCTGTCCCTAACATAAATAGCAACTCCTCTTCCCCGCCTGCCAGGCGTGTCTTTTCTAAAGAGCCTGTAACCTCCCATTCCAACACTCCAGTTGTAGGAGCCATCCCACCATGTTTCTGTGATGCCTGTTATATCATATTCCTGCAGTCGTGCACACATCTCTAGTTCCTCCTGTTTGTTCCCCATGCTACGGGCGTTTGTATAGAGGCATCTGAGCCAAGCTCCAAATGAAGCTGGCTCATTGGCTGGAGCGGCTGGAATATCTCTGCATCGCTCCGAGCATTTATTATAGGTGCTGGCAACTGACTGGGTGTGTTGGGATGAAACAGTGCCCCCCTCCCCCAACACATCTAGTTTACAGAAACCTTGACCAGTCTGGCATCCCTCCTACCAAAACCACTCTTCCTCTTCTTTGCCAGATCAGCTCCACCAGCCCCCAGTAGACCTGGCCTACAAACTTGGGCCCCATGTTCAAGACACCCGAACCCCTAACTGTGACACCATCCTTTTAACCATTTATTAACCTGGCCAATCCTCCTAGCTTTTTTAAGGTCCTCCCCTGTATCCTGGAGAATTGACGAAAAGCCAATCTGAGCTCCAGAGCCCCTAACCACCTCTCCCAGGGCTCTATAGTCCTTCTTTATGTTCTCCAGGCCACTGCTGTCTACATCACTAGCACCCACATGGATCACTAGAAGTGGATAATAGTCCGTGGGACTCAGTAGAGCAGGCAGCTTCTCTGCAACATCCCTGATCAGTGCCCCAGGTAGACAACACACCTCCCTCAATATCAGGTCAGGCTGACAGATGAGTGCTTCTGTCCCTTTCAAAGTTGAGTCCCTTGCCTCTTTTTCCTCGCAGCACCAGTAGTGATCTTCTTTACCGGTGCACCAGCCGGTTGTTTCTGGTGCAAGTGCCCTTCTTAGCCCCCTGGAGGACAGCAAAGTGGTTCTGGGTGGGGACAACAGCTTTAAGAGGAAGCCCCTTGCTTTTAATTGTCCTCTTCCTCCTTTTTTTGTTGGTTTTTGTTGTTACTATTTCCCAGCTTCCTGGGTTGAAAGCCTTCTCCACTCCCCCATGAGCTTCAGGGGATGCTTGAGGCCCCTGCACACTTTGGGCCTGGAGCAAGCATTCCTGCTTCCTCTCAGCTTCCCTGATATCTTGCAGCCTGTTAACAGCATCCCGCAGCTCAGCCACCTGCTGCAGGAGGACCTCCACCAGGGAGCACCAAGTGCAGCCCTGCCCATTGTGCACTGTTCCCTCACAAGACCAATGCAGGCACTCTCTACACTCTGAGCATTGCACTGCAGCCTACCCTCTCATTGGCTCTGTCTGGATGCCTACGCTGGCCACCGCCGGGGCAGCCAGAGCAGAGGTCCCAGACCAGGCCCTGGTCATATGGCGAGTACTCACCATCCCGCTCAAACTGCCGCACAAACTGCCTCACTGCACTCCTGGTCACTTGCACTCCCAGGGGCAGGTTTTTAACCAGTCTGAGCTGGTGCTTCTCCTCCTAGCTCCGCCCACTGTGAGTCAGCTGCTCACGTCTGCTGAGCTGCTGGCTCCTGGGCAAGTCTTGTCGAGGACCTGAGCCTCTCTTGGTGGCTCTGGCTGCTCTGAGTTGAGGCTCCTGGACACTGATCTCCTCCCTGCTTGGTGTTGAAGGCATCCTCTCTCGAGCTACTCACCTCAGCAAATTCAAACTAGTTTCAGTGAGGAAATAGGGAAGAACCTGCTGAAAATGTAGTTTCCTCAGACTATAACATTATGAAGACTAGAGCTAATAATAGTCATATTTTCTCAAAAGGTGTCATTTCAATAGCTACACGTGGCTAGTGCTGAACCTGAGGTTGTGTTACCAGGCTTAGTCTCTGGTTTAGATCGTTTCTTTGCCAAAAATACCTCAACCTGTCTAGTATGCTGCTGATACCGCTTTCAGAAATACCCAGTGAGTTTTGTGAAGTTTCTGTCCAAGTACAGATAAGCCTTCTCTAACACTGTTTTATAGTCAGGCCCTAAGACTGTACCTCAACATGATTCCAGCAGTCTGCAGTGAAAGGTAGCACATTGTTTTTTAGAAAATCACTTAGATTTTAAGTCATAGTGCAAGCTAAAGATACTATTTATGCAGATCTGATTATATTTTTTCCTCTTCCTGTTTATGACATTGATTTAATTTGATTAATCTCCATGCCAGTTATATTTTCAGTGACATAATTCTTTGTTTCTTAGACATTTAGCCTGGTAGATATGCTTGAATAGTAGTATTTCCTGGATTAATTTTTGGCACCAAGGTTTTTTCGTGTCTTCAGTTCTGATGTTTAATCCGACGTGGCTGTGTATTTTTACAAACCCTGGAGACTGTGTGTTCGCAGGCAGCATCAGGCACTTGAGAATTTGGAAGCTCTTTCTAGAATCATTGGCTTACGTTGTCTAAAATAGAAACTATTTGATTAAAAATAATTTGGTTTGCCTCAGTGCACCTGTTTCTATGAAAAAGCAAAGGCACCTGTGTCCTATTAATACTTACATTATGTAGCACATTTAAAAATGTTATAACTCAGGTGGATTATCCTCCTGGGAGTCACATATATTGCTCTTGCCTCAGCTCTTTCTCTGTGTATGTCAAATTGTTAAATGATCTTCAGGTTACTTCGACATATTTACAGCCTGAATACTTAAAAACATGCTACTCAGACAAGTAAGAAGAAACTGATTCCAGTTGGCTGGTAGCAGGTCTCCATGTTTTTCTATGTTCTATTTGCCCAATATATATTTTAAACCAATCCATTCTTTTGCATTGACATTTAAAGCAAAGAGATATTTTACTTATAATATGCTGTTCAGCTAGAAATAATAATGTCTCTCATGCTGCTTCTTGTCTATGTTAATTGTGTATGATATAAGATCAAGATTGTGGAAACTGTCTTAAGAGGATTAGATATTTTGTGATATTAATGTAATATTCACATCAGCATATGGCAACTAGATCTCAAGCTTCAGTTGACTCCCACAGAAAAAATGAAGAGGAAATTATATTTCTTTTGCCCAGTCTTACTCAATTTACCCTAAAAACAACAGTGAAAATTGATATCAAGTCTATGAGCTGGGCTGTATATTACTTTGTTAGCTAAATGTGCTGTGAAAACTTTTGTTTTCTGCCTCAGCATCATTATGTGTCACTACAATTGGTATACTAGGAAATGGCCAATATTATGTTACATTTTATATGTAGTAGCCAAAGACTGACTGAATATTATGTGAATCTTGTCTAAAATATGGAATTCAATGGTGATTATCCAAGATTTTTACTTCCACTAATTTAGAACATCTTCCCTTAGCTACTTCATCATTTTCCTTTAATATTTTAAAAGACAATGACACTCACTAAAAAGGTTTTTGCTGTGTTATGCAGCAAGAAAACTCACTATAAGCATATAACAGCCATCCAGGATGAGTGAAGCTCTGTTGGAAGAGACCTAAAGAGGTCAACAAGGCTATCTCTGTCTTCAAAAGTAAGATGAAATTCCTGGCGTGTATTAATCTAACCCAACAAGTAGTTCATATGAAACCTTATGGAGCCTGATTCAAAAAACCTCTTTTTTTAACCCTGTTGGGCCTTTTCCCAACTGTAGCCTTTTAATTTGTTTCTGTTTTCTAACGGCATACTAAGTTGATGCAAGTTTGATATGCTGATATCCCTGATCATTAGTTATTCATGGTGTTTTCATGATATTTATTTGGTTCTAAGCATAAATTATATATGCTACATCCTTACAGACATGCTTTTTAACCTGCTGTCTTGGGTAGGAAGAGCACAGGGGCTGATGTGTTTATTTCCTTTAAAATCTAAAAGAAAAAAAAGACTCTGTCTGAATTAAGGGTGGGAAATTATTTCTTGTGAGAGTTAGAAATCTGAGATCAATTGTGTCAGGGCTGTAGCAGTCACTAGTTAGTGAGGAAAGGAATTTTTACCCACTCTTAAAGTGGTAAAGACCTTATTGGTAGGTTGGTTGGTTTGATTTGTGTCACATTCTGTAGTAAGAGCCTGGACCACTCTCTGAAGTCATGCAATGAAATGCTAGCAAGCAATTGCAAGTGGTTGTTGGGAGAACAGAAGATCTAATGTAAAAGAGCTGTTATAGCTTATACAATAAAGATTTTGTTAATATAGTGTTCTTCCTCACAGTCTTTACAGGGCCTTGTGAATTTATTAAAGTCCTGTCATCTCTATAAATGGTTATTACATGCTGTAGTTCATTGGAAAGCTTGTGAAACACTCTGCTTGCATTCTGGCTAAAGAAAACTACATCAGTCTCAAGGGCTGCCAGCTTAAATAGCATTAAATACATTAAACACCACTGTTTTGCTTTAGAAGTCAGGCGTATGAAATATTTTTATTTTTTTCTTCTTAAACATGCATTTTCACCTACTCGCTCTTTGCTCTGTGTGAAATGGAAACTGGTATTAGCTCTGTAATGCAGATTCCTTCATTTCTCAGGGTCATATTTCCATTGAGATCTAGATGTCAAGTGCTTATATGGAGCAAATAATTCATTTTTGGTTTCCAGTGCTTTCCTAGATGAGCCCCTTGTCAAATCCTGAGAACTTGTGAAGACTGTAGATTTTTGGGACAGAAGATATAGCCCTGATCTCATGAAAGTGAAAATGTGTATGACAACTACAGCATATGATTTATTAAATGGCTGTGTTACTCTGTTAACCATTACATCATATCTGCCTCTACCATGTTTTTGATGATACTTATTTTTCTGCTAGAAGTAGAGAAATTATACCCATAACTCAAAAGTATGGAGTCAGTTTTAGCTAAATATCTCTTTTGAAAAAAAAAAATATTTCAGAAAGGTTTATGGCTTGTTTATAAAAAAAATTTTTTAAAGCACTGGAGGATTTTCTTACAATTATGCATATACAAACATCCAGTGTTTTAGAAAACAGGATTTGGAAATGGACCTAGGCAGAACTATGGGTACAGGATTTTAAAATATTAGTAATATGTTCTTATTACTATATAGTATAGCAGAAAACCTCTTTTACTATTTATATGTATGCTTATACGGAAGACTGCACGATGACTGGTTTCCCTGCCTGATTCAATTGATCTTAATTGCAGAAGTTGACAATTTAAGTGTCAGTTACTAGTCTTCCTTCAAAATTT
The DNA here is from genome assembly GCF_963264785.1 of Psittacula echo. Taxonomy (NCBI): domain Eukaryota; kingdom Metazoa; phylum Chordata; class Aves; order Psittaciformes; family Psittacidae; genus Psittacula; species Psittacula echo. Next base: position 20,065,799 of record NC_137739.1, on the reverse strand, counting down.
GCCCTAAGCCCCATTCCTAGCAACTGTTTTAGTCTTTAAATTGTAAGGTATTTTTTATTCATGTAAGAAAAAAGAAGAAAGGTAGCAAAAGCATTTACTAGGTTATGGATTTGGTTTTGGTGCTTGTTTGTTTTTTGTTTTTGTTTTTTTTTTCTGTAGACTTACATTTGGCTAAGGTACAACTAAGTTGAAAGTTTTCACTATCACAGACCACTCTTTCAGGTTTCTATTTTGTTATTTATGATTTCTGCAAAATTACTTGGCTGATTCAAGTCTGTAGCACATTACCACATCCTAAATGACATTTCGTTCTGCCGTATGACATTCTGTGTTGTGACACACCAGCATAATATCATGATTTATCAAGTTTATCAATATTTACTTTATCCTTAATATAGTTTTATCTAATCCATCTATTCATTTGACTTACATTCTTAGTCACTAACCGTCAAAACACAGACACACAATTTACCCTGGAAGATGGCATTTTGAGCTAAGTTCCTCTTTATGCTGCAGTTTAGGAAAAGTTTAGCAGCAGTTGAGCAAAAAAGAGGTTGTGTTGCATTATGGCATTTTTCAGATGAAATTTCAAAAGGCTAGATTTGGAGATTCTACCAACCAACTGTGAGGATTTATCAAGATCAAAAGACTAAGTGAATTGAAAGAGTGAGTTTCTTGGGCCTAGTCAGTTGTTTGCATTTATTTAGCCAATAATACATTATTGTGACATTAAGGTTATTTATGTGCATTTGGAATCCAATAACAACATCAGGGCAGGGAATCAGAATATAATTTCTCAAGAAAAATGAGGAGACATGACTTTTAACTGTGTGTGTGGCCCCACTATTCTACATAACACAACAAAAGAGCTCAAAAAATGAATTACTTAATAAAGGTTAAGGGAGCTAGTAGACAGCAACTTTAATAGGATAATGTTCTGAAGAGATTCTGGTTTTTCTTACATAAAGATCTTTATCTTTTCTTTCATATTGAAAAAATAAAGAAATACAGGTTAAGAGAGCTAGTTTGGAACTAGGTTTATGAAAGAACATTTTTTGGCTGGAGTGATTTGCCATTCAGTCATGCTATACAAAACACTAAGCACAAGAGCTCAAATAAAGTGGAAAATTTCTAAGGCGAAAACAAATGACTCCATGGAAATGAGGTTAGTTTTGCACACAGTTGTCTGAAGATTAATTTTTCATTTTGTTTTACAGCTGCATTGCCCACAATAATTAATAACAGCAACAAAAAAGAAAACTTGAAAATGCGAAAACAAAAGTATTTAGCTAGAAAACAAATTACCTTGAAAATGAAATATAAATGCATTGAAGGGAGGAACACATAAAAGGAGAAGAATTTTTGACTTCTGTAATTATTATTGTCACCTCTAGTAAAGACATGAATCATTGTTTCTGCTGAGCCTTCCATTTACTCTTTGTGTGGAATAATATTCAAATTGAATATTCTGGACTGTGGAGGGAATCAGAATCAGAATCAGAATTACCAGGTTGGAAGGGACCTTCAAGATCATCGAGTCCAACCCATGCCCTACACCTTGACTAAACCATGTCACCAAGTGCCACATCCAATCTCTTTTTAAACACATCCAGGGATGGTGACTCCACCACCACCCTGGGCAGACCGTTCCAATATTTTATTATTCTTTCTGTGAAAAATTTCTTCCTAATATCCAACCTGTACCTTCCTTGGCGCAGTTTGAGACTGTGTCCTCTCGTTCTGTCAGTTGCTGCCTGGTGAAAGAGACCAACCCTCACCTGTCTACAACCTCCTTTCAGGAGGTTGTAGACAGGGATAAGGTCACCTCTGAGTCTCCTTTTCTCCAGGCTAAACAACTCCAACTCTCTCAATCGCTCCTCGTAGGGCTTGTGGTCCAAGCCCCTCACCAGCCTCGTTGCCCTCCTTTGGACGCGCTCAATCATTTCCACGTCCTTCTTAAACTGAGGAGCCCAGAGCTGGACACAGTACTCAAGGTGCGGCCTCACCAGTGCTGAGTACAGGGGAAGAATAACCTCCCTGTTTCTGCTGGCCTCACCATTCCTAATGCAGGCTAGGATGCCACTGGCCTTCTTGGCCACCAGGACACACTGCTGGCTCATATTCAGCTGGCCATCCACCAGTACCCCCAGGTCCCTTTCTGCCTGGACACTATCCAGCCACACTGTCCCCAGCTTGTAACATTGCGAAGGGTTTTTATGGCCAAAATGTAGGACTCGGCACGTAGACTTATTAAATTTCATCTTATTGGATTCTGCCCATCTATCCAACCTATCCAGGTCTCTCTGCAGAGCCCTCCTTCCTTCTAGAAGATCGACCCAAGGGAGTTGAGTGTTTCCTTAGAACAATATAGTCAAGAAGTTTTCATTTTGTCTCTGTTTTCCAGTTAATGTAACCCTTTAAAATGTACATAGGTACATGTACTGTGGACTAGAAAGAAGGAAGTTTAGCAAATATCATGTGAAGATACTTTCTCAGTGACTAATTTTTGCAGGAGCATGAATGCTTAATGTAATACGTTATGTTCTTTCTCTTACCCATTGGTCCCTAAAGCTTAATGTAAAGCCCAGTGAAGTCAGTTGAAATGATTTACTATTGTAGAGTTTAATTTAGTAATGGCTGTTAACAAATAAAAGAAAGCTGGAAAGCTGCAGGAGTCGTTTTTCCCTTTCCTCTTTCATCCCAGATTGTATACAGTCACTTGAATAATGAAAACTAGTGAGATCTTTTATGTATGCTGTATAAATCTAGTGACTAGAAGTTTTCACCTATTAATAGCTGTTCTTGCTGCATATTTTGATCTGTATAAATCTTAGTATATGTTAAATCTCTAGTTTTCTTCATTGAAACCTGGAACTTCTGTCACTTCATTGAAATCATCATGATAATTGCCATCAATGTATCCTCTTTCTGACCTCCAAACAAAGCCCTATCAATAAGATCAATAGTAGATAGTCTTAAATTCCATCAATATGATAAAATCATGTTTATTCCTAAAACAGTTAATACTTGGGAATGTTCTGTATGGAAGTGATGGTCCAGAGACCAGAATGGAGGTGCATCAGCAGACAACTTACAAGCAATTCTTGCTAGTAGCTTTTCATGACTAGGTGTACCTGACATGTAATTGTTCATTTAATCTTTGTGAATTTAATTATTAATGTATCTTTAATAGAAACTTGCTAACAATTCTTATGTGATTTAGGAGCTTAAAACTCATAATTGTAGATTAATTACATAAGTAGAAACCAGAGCCCCATTTACAATCAATTAGATTCAGTTCTGTGAATGCCACTGTCTCTTTGGAAAGCAGAATTTAGGCTTATAAATCTTAAAGTGCTTGATTATTTGTGCACTTTTTTTTTTTTTACTACAAAACAGGCATAAAAATTTTTTAGTATCAGCTATTGAATCTGAGATAAATATATGTTTGAATCTTTCCAAAAAATAAACTTCACTTGAATGAAAACTGCCAACATTTCTACTCAGTTTATTTTAGGTCCAACAGGAATAGACAGGTGAGTAAGTATCAGTGCTCTAGTTGAAGATACTTCATCTCAAGAGCCCTCTGATTATGTAGAGGCCTCCCAGGCACAAAAACCTTATACAGTGTCAGGTGTTTAGCTTTCCTAAAGTGAGCCTGACTAATAGGTAAATTCTGAGTTCTGTTTAGAAGTAAATGAAGGTAATTTACCAAAGTAGAGTAAACTAGAATTGCCTGCACATAAATTCCTATCAGTTTCTTTTAATAACGATCTGCTTAGTAGTCTGTTTGCAGGAAGTTTGCTTGTTGCTCTTGTGACTTGTTCTGTTCTTGGATTTAGTGATAAAGTTTCAGATGTCACCAAGATCAAACAGCAGGAATGAACATCTGCTGCTGTCATAAACTTGCATTAGATATCTTTTGAGATGTCTCCGAGTGCAAGCCTGAGTATGGTCTTGGAGATGTATTATACTGAAGTACTTTCTAGGGCAGATGGTCAAATTGAAATTATTTACTTAGATAACACAGACACACTCTTAAATCTACATGGAATAGTTCAATAGAGTACATACTACAAAGGAAGGAGAACAATGTTGGAACAGGCTTTCCAGGGCAGTGGTGGAACCACCGTGCTTGAAAGTGTTCAAAACCCATGTAGACAAGACCCTTAGTGACATGGTTTAGTGGTGGACTTGGCAGTTCTGGTGTAATGGCTGGACTTGATGATCTTAAAGGTCTTTTCCAACCTTGTTGATTCTATGATTCTATGGTGTTTTAATTTATAAATCATGACATTGAAATAGCTTATTAGATTAAAAAAAAACCCAACAAACCTGTTAAAGAGGGAAAATCTGAGAATAGTAAACTTTAATATTAGTGTATTAATATCAATAGTCACATCTGCTTCTTTTTGCATAGATGGGAGACTAATGTATTATGCTGCATCATAATATACAGTGAATATATATATACACAGAGTTTGTGAATTACAGCATATGTGCTATGTGTAATGATGAAGGAATTTAAAAAAGCAACAATATATGTTTGAATGTTTTGTTCTGGAGGGCTTTTGCTTTCAGAAGTGAATCTGTTTCCTTCAGTCACAAATGTAATTTAAGTATTATACAATTTCAATTCTTAATCAGAGTATCAAGCTGACATAGATACCATTATGAAAAACATTAATGAAAATAACTTATAAGTAATAGTCTTGACTAATACAGGTCAAGATGAAATAAATAGTTATCTATTTCTTAATTATTTGCATATTCTCATCATCTCATAACAGGAATTACTATAAATTTAACCAAAATTCTAATCTCAGAGAAGGTTCCACACAAACAATCCAAAAGGCTTTTTTCCCCTAAGAACATCAATATGAGATTTTGATTTGGGGGGAATTATTGCCATTGTTTTTTAAATTTACATCAATTTAATGTGAAATAGGATAAATATCAAAGCATCCAATGTCGTATTTATCAGCCTATTCTTTATTATGTAGCTTCTTCTAGCATTATTTGGAAAGGTTAGAGAGTTGCAGTATTTTTAACAAATATTGTTAGTAATATTTGGCTTAGTACATCTTCTTTTAATGCCTCTTGTCTAGTAAGTAGAAAGGTGGGGGCAAGATAGCCCTCAGTGAAAGGCTGCTGAAGGTTCCTATTAGATCTGCATTGAGTATGGGTGCATCTCGAATGAATAAGTTCAGGTAGCTCAGCAATTTGAAATCAATCGAGTTGTGATCTGCAAATGTCACAGATTTCAATGTTTATCCAACTTGATCTGAACAAGAGTGTTCTTGGAACAAGACAGAGCATAGCATACAGATATTCCAGAAGATCTTAGTCCATGTTTCTCTAGCTAATTAATCTAATTGCTGTCTTTCAGAAAGATTATAAATCAGCTCTTCAGAAAAATATGTTCTTTTCTGGTTTACAATTGCTTCCCCTGACTAAAACTCTACATGAAACTGTTCAATGTTCCTAGTCACCAATCACTCTGCTTAGAGAGAGAAGTCTAGCTCTCATGCAAAAAATCCTCCCACTTCACAGTGTTTTACTGTGCCATTTCAGAAATCTGTCCCTAATGTCAATGGAATATGCCTCTGGCTTTTATCCCTAAGCTTTTCGGTAAACATGAAAGCGATCAGTTGACCAGCTGATAGACTCAGTCAAGTTGCCTGTCAGACTTCTCAAGTTGCTGACTCCATCTGGTGTGAAGACAGGAAAACTGACTGAAAATACATTCCAATTTGATTCTTTGACTCCTTAAACTTTCCAGTGAGTTCCACCCATGAATTCAGAGCAGCCTGAAGAAAGGCCAGGTAATTACTTTGTGATAAAAAGAGCAGCACTGAAGGATTTGCTGGGGCTTAGAACACTGATGGTCGGATAAAAGTGTACAAAGACTGTGGCCCCAAAAGACTGCTGAAGCTGGATCTGCTGTGGGCTAATAGAGGAAAGGTCAGGCAGCTGTGGAAGCCTGAACAGCAGACTGCCTCTCAGCTCTGTGGCTGGTGGAGCTTAGAAGCTGAGTGGGAAGCAGAAAGGAATTGATATAAATGAGTTAACTGATTCCGTTTTTCTTTAGGCCCATATTCCCCAGACTTGTGAGCAGAATGTGCTGTCACTACAAACAACTGGAGGTCAAATGTGAGCCTCCTGCATAACTGCAGTGGGACAGGAAGACCTGGAGGTATCAAGATAGGAGTGGCTAATTGTTTCTATTGGCAACCACTGAAAGATCAGAAAAGCTTTTTAGCTTTGATTTATGACAGAAAGTGGAATAATACCCAGGAAGAACAGTAGTGGTTTTACTTTCAGTAATTCTCATCTCTGCCTAGTTTCATCTGAGTGCAGTTAGGAAGATAGCCAGGTGCCTTCATCACAGCCTTCTGTAGTTGCTTCCACAAGTGATGCTTACACACTAAATGATGGAGGACTGCTGAGATTCCTCTTGAATTTGTTGTAAACACAGTAGCTTACATTTACTTGAACGTATTCCTTTTAAGATTGTGCAACTAAAGAAGAACAATAGACTAATTAGAAAGACTGCCAAAAGTCAGTTATCTCTTAAGACTTGTCTCTACTTACATCGTTACATTGGTATGTTTTTTTCCAAGAGATACAATGGAATTCACTTAAAACTACATCATCTGGGGACAAATTTGTTTCCTGGGTAAAATTAATCTATTGACTAGGATGCTCTCATCGTCTAAAATTGCATTTATCTTCTTAAGCCTGGGTTTAAATATGACTTTGCAGTTAGTCATTACAGAAAAATAGTTGGAAGATGTGTGATTGCCAGGGAAGTTCTGTGAGATTTTTCAGTATGCTCTTTGAATATGGCAGTTAGTCAGAATTTTTCATTAAAACCTTATTAAATACCACCCCGACCATAAATGCACTTTTCTTGAAAGACGGATGAAAAAAAAAAAAGGGGGGGGGGGAGGGAGAGATAGATGTACTAGCATTTTCCCTTCCAATAATCTTGGTGTTTTCAAACCATTCTGTATCTTTTGTTGCTCTTCTCTGTGTTCTCTTTCTTTATATGAATCATAAGAGATATTTTAAAACCTGTTGGACTGACAAACTAGAAACTGAAGAAAAGTTCCCTCTCAAATGAAATACCTGAATCAGAAGGAATCACTTTCAGTGGATGAGTTGTGACCCAACCTGTTACTGGCTTTTCTAAATCATCTAATTAACTCATACCTCTTAAAACTGATTGGAAATCATGAAGTTGAGATCACCTGCTTTCATGCGAGATATTAAACTGACACCAGCAGATAGAATTTTATCTTGCGTAATTTCCCAACTAATGGTTATGAATGTAACTGGGAAGGCACCTCCAAATGGGTTAATTAAATGAATGTTTCTATTTTTCATAAGTACTGTCTAGTCACACTCTAGCTTTACTTCTTGCTTTGATTTTGAAGGATGAAGTGTTTATGGTAGTTTTTGTTATTTCTTTGTCATTAAGTACATATTGAATTATAGCTTCTGCTGCAAATTAAAATAATAATTTTAGGCTGAAAAATATTAAAACTATTTAGCTCCTATCAAGTTCTGTGAGTGCAAGTGAAGGTAGAATTTGGATAAATCTTGTGCAGCTTCCATTTACATACCCAAATTGCAGTTTTACTACTATCATCTCAACATGTAGCTCAGACTTTTCCTATTGGAAAGATACTGGTTGTGCTAAACTTAGGAGAAAATTGAAGTCACTGTTTTTACGTAAGAATATTATGGGGTAATGACAACAATAATCAGCAAAAGAAAATTTTTAGTTCCTTAGAATCTTATTATTTGTGTTTGCAAAATATATTAATTATTTGCTCAGGGTACAGATTTGAGTGTCAACTAAATTTCAAACCTTTGTTCTCATTGTCTTGCTGTGACTCACAAAGCTGTTGTAATAAACTTGTATGGAGAATTTGCAGATTACCTAAAATGCTGTTTTTTCTCCTGGCTAAATGAGGCATAGCAGATGCAGCAAGGAGAATGGCCCAGTTGTGCTCCTGTGATTAGAGATCTTTACTGTGTTACAAACAATACAGATAGTTGTGACTGTGGATTTGCTAATATGTCAGTAGATAAAGTGACAAGGCAGGTCTTTGAAATTTAAATGGTATATCAGATAGATTTTAGCTGTATGTTTGTGAGAGGTCTTACTGCAGTGAAACGTAGGGCTGCACTGTTCCTTTTTGAGCTACTATAGTATATATAGGGAAGACACACAACTTAGAAGTGAAAGAGTGTATTATGTAAAATATGAACATGGTCAGAAGTACTCTGTCAGAATAAGGGAATTGTAATCAAGAGCAGCCATGGGCATTGTTTTGTTCTGTTGTCACCTCTAGGTCAGTGTTTGAAGACAATTAGTAACTTTATTCTTGTCGTGACCGTGCAGGTACTTGTGAACTCTGGCATTCATGCATACACAGCAAAGCACTCTGATGCCTTGAAATGACTTCTCGGAATGAGTGTCTGCGGCAGTGCTAAATGTTTCCTAGCAGAGAAGTGCCATAGGCACTTTTTGCTTGAATTTAGCAGCTGATAGAAAGAGGCAAACTTTATGCTGAAATCCTGCTGTCTATCTGCAGCACACATCTAGCAGACAGGAACAGCAAAATCCTCTGACATTCAGTAAATGCTGTAAGAGGTCTCCAGAGGGACTGTTTCTAGGACTTAAATTGTAACCTCATTCTTTGTGGGCGTCACAGTCTTTGTCTCACTGCAAAAAATGCTAGCTAGTGCTCTAAGCTTGATGTTGCCTATGCCACGGGCATCTTTCCCTTGAGAGGTAAGATAAACATGCTAATCTATTTCCTATAGGTGATAAAGAATGCTGTATTGCTGGAACAGATGGAACATTTCCTCCTGCTGGCTTAATAGTAAAGGGTTTTCTATTCTGTTACCACTGAAGCGATGCATATGATGTACCACCATCTATCAAACCACAATTGCTGGCCTGCCAGTCTATATTGTAAATTGCTTGGGAGAAAAGCACTAGTGTTGTTGCAATTGTAAGGGGAAGAATGAGTGCCATCCTAATTGCTTGTAAGAAAATAGTAGAATAATGTACAGCTCTTTGCCTGCAGGTAGTTTTCAGTTGCCTGAAATTTTGTTAAAGGGATTGGGAATGTTCTCCCAGGAATATTTTTATTGTGAATTTGACTTTAATTAAATTCTGCACAGCTGAATGAAATAGTCAGCAGTATTTACCAGACACTACAGGTAAGATTTTTCAAAGCGGATTTTGGAAATATTTCAAATATATCTCGAATTGTTTTGCTGAAATTTTCTGCTCCTGAAAATGAGGAAGGATGCAATTTTACAAGCTACGTTGTTGAATACAATATTAAGTATTCTGCTGAAGATCAGGACATTATTGATGTCACTTGTCCATAGCGAAGATGCATCCAGAAAGATACTTTGCAATGAAAACCAAAATATTTTTGGTATCTGCAAAATGAATGTAATTGTTTCTGAGAAGTAATTTGCCTCTTCTTGTCCTGCAGCCACAGACCATGGAAGTCTGTTGGGAATCCTTCTCTCTGAAGCATTATGTCAGGCATATCTCATTAAAATTCACTGAAATGGAATGTTTTACATTGAATTTTATAATTTTGACAAGTTAACAGCAGCAATGATTCGGGCCATCTTTTCTGGTGCTTTTGGAATCAAGTCTGTCTATAAGAACAAAAGACTCAACTTCCTGTACTTATAATACTTTTCAGTAAAATTGAAAGCTTTGCTATTCGGCCCATCTAGATAGCTCTCTGAACTTCCAGATCTAGAAGAAATAATAAACTTTCCTAAGTGGACTGCAGAAATCTGTTTTCCTGACTACAGTGGTATAATTTTGAATATTTGGAGGTAGAACAGCTGAATATCAGTATAACCCATATAGACTGAAAGACCATTTACCATTTGGTATTTAATTTTGCTTTAAGCCACAATACTCAACTAAAAATGTTTTACCTATACATTCTGTTGTTTTGATTATAATGATTGGGAACATTTGCAGTCTCCCCTGTTGTCTTCAAAATTGGTAACTTTATCAGCTCTGCATATGTCAGATACTGCTCTGCAGCATCTGACTGTTAAGCTGTTTAAACTCCCTGGGAGAATTTTGGTTTAAATCCATGAGTAACAATCATGTAAAAATATGTCCAAGTCAGATGCCTTGCAACTTGCATAGTTTTTGATATTGGAGGGTATAATGTAATCAGTCTTTTCAGAACTCTTTAAGTAAATTTTATTAATTTCTTTTTCCCTGAAATTTATCTAGAAACAAGCTTGTGGTTTAAATATGTAAAATATTTAGTCAGCTTATTGACCACAAAGAGAGTGTGAAGATATTGCTTATTTCTCTGGTTTCATCTTGAAACCTTCAAGACACAAGATTTATGGCATCACTCTTGTTGCATCAATGCTTGTGGTTGTGGAGACGAAACATATACATGTGTTTTGAAAAGGCAGTTAAAATCAACTATAAAAAGCTAGTACATATACATGTATTTGGCTTAATCCAGTTGGTAAACCAGTAATACTTTAAGTTCCTGAGAAATTATTTGAGCGTAAGAAAAAAATATCAATACTTTTTTTCAATATCCAGTGTTTTGCTACATTTCTAATGGTAGTTCTTAAAAAATCATTAAAGATGAAACACCTTGTTTCTAGATTCTAAGATTTAAAATTGCCTTTTTAGAATATCTTTATTGTTTTCCTAACTGTGTTGCAACGGGTTTCTGCCTTATTGAAAATAACATAACTATTTGTTTGGGAATGCCAGGATATTTAATCTATTCTACAACTCGAACCAACTATAGAACTTCACTGGGGCAAAAGGAATACTTTTTATATTAAAAAGTGGGTATTTTAGTCTAAAACATTTGAATTTTTATTATATCAATTTATATTTAGATTAAATGTTAGGAAGAAATTCTTCCCTGTGAGGGTGGTGAGGCACTGGCACAGATTAATTAGAGAAGCTTTGGCTGCCCCATCTCTGTCAGTGTTCAAGGCCAGGTTGGATGGGGCAACCTGGTCTAGTGAACCCCTGTCCATAACAGGGGTTTGGAGCTGGATGAGCTTTAAGTTTCTTTCCAACCCAAATCAGTCTGGTATTTTATGACATTTGAAATATGTCTGTCTTTAGATTAGACAATGCTGTATCATTCCAATCCATTCTTCCATTTATTTCAATTTAGAACTTTTCTATATTAGAAAGTGTAGAGTTTAAAGAAAACAAAACCAAAACACAAATATTTTTCGTATTTCAGTATTTTGTTTTAGACACTTCAGATTTCAGTTGTCTATCATATCATTGTTGCTTCCCATCAGGAAGCTGCCTATTCCCATCAAGAAGCTTCCCATCCATTGCTGCCTATCAAGACACAGACTCAAGTTGATGAGGAGACTCAAATCCAACTTTATTAAAATCAAACCCTTTTTATCCCTTTGTTCGATACTTTCCCAACCTGTTCAATCTCATTGGCCCCTGTAAAAATCCCCAGGTAAATAGACCAATCACAATGCTGAGCACACGTTGTTCACACGACAACAGTTCCATCTTGTTTCCTCAGATCTTCTCACGACCTCAGGTCCTCTGGTCTCCAACTGAGATTCTTTGTTACAACAACATCCTGACTTATCCCCCCAAGGCTTGCTTGTTTACCTTCCCTGTCTTTCAACATTCCAACTTATTGCCCCCAAGGCTTGTCAAGTATCAAAGCCTCAGAGCTCATTACCAGAGTGTTTCTCATGCAAATCCTATAGCCTTCACTCCCCACACATGTCCACTCAACATTACATTAGTATCTTTTCCAAAAGAGCAAAGAAAAGAGTGAAGGTAAGGGGAAAGATTGGATAAGGACCTCTTACTCCTTTACACCAACAGCTTTCTGGTGGGTTTTTTACTCTTTTAAAGTGATGTGCTTTACCAAGAGCTTTAGAGAAAATTAGCCTTTTGAATAGAATGGTCATAGAATCATAGAATGATTGGAAAGGACCTTGAGATCATCTAACTCCAATCCCCTGCCTTAAGCAGGGAAATCTCTGACTAGGCCATGTTGCTCCAAGCCCCATCCAACCTGGCCTTGAATACTGCCAGGGTTGGAGCCTTCACCACTTCTTTGGGCAACCAGTTCCAGCGCCTCACCACCCCCATAGGGAAGAACTTCTTCCTTATATCTAACCTGAACTTCCCCTGTTTAAGTTTGAACTCATCACCCCTTGTCCTATCACTATAGTCCCTGATGAAGAGTCCCTCTCCATCATCCTTGTAGGCCCCCTTTAGATACTGGAAGCTTCTCTTCTCCAAGCTGAACAGCCCCAGTTTTCTCAGCCTGTCTTCTTATGAGGTGCTCCAGCCCCTGATCATCTTCTTGACCTCCTTCCTCTGGACTTGCTCTAACAGCTCCATGTTCTTCTTATAAGAGTACTCTTGTAAAATATTGTTACTCTGTTTTCACTGTGATGCAATATTTTTTTAATATATTTTGTTATATTATTTGTTATAGTCAGTGGCATCTGAAGTTAAAGATATGACCTCTGTCTGACTGTTAAAGCAGTTATTTTTGATCATATTAGAAATCATATTATTTACTGTGTATGGCATAAACATTTTAATACAATGAATACCAGCTAAAGACAAAGCAATTTTTCATTTTACATATATCTATGATCTTTTTATATTGTTTTTTCTATTCTTAGATTTATTATTGGTAACAGTAGTTGGTACAGGTTTGCATTGTGGGTTTTAGTACAAGACTTATGAGGCTCATGCTAATGCTGTCTGGACTGTTTCTATTTCAACTGTGAGAATGTGACCTACTTTCATCTCTGTTACTGCATCTGCATATTCTGCTATTCATGTCATATTAATTCAGCCAAGTTTAATGAGTGTCCTGCCTCATTAGCTGGACTTGCAGGCTGCATATGGGACACCTCAACCAGGCCAAAACTCGTTTCTCAGTCATGCCAAGAACATGTCACCATATTATCAAGCCCTTTGTGACCTAATGATCTCAAGTCAATATTTCATGTAGTTATTATTAATAGTTGCTGAGATATGTTTTGCAAAGTTTAACAAAACTACCTAATGATGGTCTGTCCATCTACAATTTTAATGATGAGTGACTAATATCTGTTCTTCTGCGCAAAGATGAAGAAACAAGAACTGAATTTTAATATTGGCCCATTTTTTCTTGGAGTATTAAATAGAAGAACATCTTTCCATTTCTATCTTGATGCTGCACTTGATTACAGCTTTTGCCAGAGTTTGATGCCTTTTGTTCCTTCATAAATACAGAAATTTATTGAATCTTGTTTGTTTCTATTAGCTGTTTTTCCTACCATTAGCTAGTTAGTAAAACAGAAAGCATGTCAACATATTTCCCTGAAGAAACCAGAAGTGGACATACGATGCTTCAGATAGATGTCCATGAAGGCAACTGGATTTGTCTCTTCAGTATTTAGATACTCTAGTATATCTCAGCAATTTCATAGTGAAATTCCCTTAATCTCTTAAAATAATGCAGTACTATCAGCTTCAATTCTCATATGATTTTCATAAGTAATAATGGTTTCAATATTAATGTCTGCATGGCATGGAACATAATATTTCTTAATTATGACTAGAGAAGTAGATGTAAATGCCTTGATTTACACAATTAATAGATTAATATTAAAGTTTTTTGGGTTGCTCCTTATTTGATCTTTTTACCCCAGACTTTTCTGTTCTTATTTTATACACTTCGGGGTGGTTTCCAAGGCATTGAAGAGTGAAATTATTGCATCTTAAGATGGTAAATTTGGCTTTCTGACTTAGTAATTGAAATGTTGCATGTTATGTGGAGATTATGGTTCCATAGAAAGACTTATTTATTATTGCTGGTTATTTTCGACACACTATACTTCAGTGAAATTGAAGCACAGTATTTCTGGAAAGCAGCAACGTACATGCAAAATCAGAAAAATGTCCTGAAAATTAGGTTCTTCAACATTTAATCTTGGTAAACATGCATACATGAATTGGAAAAACATTGAGAATAACACTTTTTGTAACTTGCATACCTATTTGTTTGGGAATGCCAAACTGAGGAGATGTAGAAACTGATGTGGAGCTTCAAAATGCTGATTGTTGAAGGTATAAATACTCCTTGCCTAATCAGATGTTCTAGGTGTGATCACTAATTATTAGAATATAATTGATTTACCTGCATGTCATTCAGATGTAGGAGTTATTCAACATGTAGCCTACTACTAACTTGTCAATAGGAAGTTTTCTTTATTTCAGTAGATGAAATAGGCCTCTGTACAAAAGATTTAGACAAGAACTATAGGCTGATTCCTCCAATAGAATTTAGGTGGCTTGTAAATTATTGTTAGGCCTTCTGTTGGGTTTCTACACACTGTGCAGTGTACTGAGGGGATAAATTAGGAATTTTGATTTTAGGAGTCCGTGTTCAGATTGCATTTGTTATATAGCTCCTGAAGTACAGAGTGTATTCAGCATATGGTCTTCATTGCTTTGGTGTTCAAATTAAAAAGCAGAGGCTTGTAAAATTAGAGAATTTCCAAATTCTCATACAAATGTTTTTAGTACTTCAGGATCTCAGTTTTTTTCACTGAGAGTGTTAATTCTTCTGTCTTCTTTTTTTCTTTTTTTTTAGTGAGGAAGTGCACCTAATGTGAATATTTTCCACAGAAGTCTTTTTGAGTATGAAGTAGAGCTGCTATGAACATCAGTAAATGTCTCTTTGTATGAGGGTTGTATTTAGACTAGATCTTCAGAAAGTGAATGTACGTTTGCAATTAGCTATGACTCACAGAGCATTAAAACTCTGCAGTGTATCAGTTTAATTGTATATGGAACCCAGAAAATGTAAAACTTAGAATAACTTTTCTAGTAGTGGAAGAAAAGCTTTCCTCCTTCCTAGTTAAAAAGCCTCTGCCATGTTAACATTACCACATTAACTGAACAAATAGGAATCTTTAATGCATTTATTTACAGAACTTGCAGTTGAAAGTCTCCCAACAGGAGATGGGACTGAACCCTAACAAGACTAAATGAGTCATTAAAGTAGTTCAGGAAATCTGGAATATAACAGGAAAGTGAAGGATTTCCAAACGCAAGCCTATGATGCTAAATCATGGTTTTTGACTACCACAGCTCTCAATACCCTGCTTGACCTTTGATTTGTGAGTTGGCTTTTGCAAAGTCTTAGCTTCTAGAATAAGTTTGAAAATATTATTCAAGAAGAGTCATTGGGGTGAACTTGCTCTTACAATGAATTCATTGCTTAGGATTATAGGTACTAAAAGTAATGATTTAAATACTATTGCTTTTGAGAATTGCATAGAACACAAGATGTTCAGAATTTTTTGCCTCTCTCTGCCTTTTAGGGAAATAGTCCTTTGTTCCTTTTTATGTCAAGCTGTCAGCATATGCCAATATCATAAGCTTTTCATAACTGCCCTGGGCGGCCTAGAATGGTTGAGTTTACAAGGATGTATTTTTTTTTCAGTAATTAATTTTTAGGAGAAATCTACAAAATGGAAAACAGTTTAGACTTCAGTCCTGTACAGGTAAAGATGTGGCTTCCGCAACTTATACCATCATAACGTAATCATGATACCAATTGAATGTGATACTTATTTTTTTTCTATGTGTGCCCATTCAGATAGCATTATTTAAACAATATGCTCTTGTTTTCTGATTATTTTATGATCAATGATGATGCAATGAATTGGGTAACAACAGACTAAGGCCGTTTGTTTTTTCTTCTGTCCACAGACATTTCAGTTATTAAAATTCAGTTTTAAAGAGTTTGTGCTCTTCATTATATTTAGGATTAAAAGATTCATGTACTATAAGTGCTCCAATGGCACTGTAGGGCGATGCTCAGCACTAATGCTTTTATTAAGTGCAGCAATATACTTAAAGAGATTTTCAAGCAGGTTTGTTTTTTTGGTGGGTTTTTTGTTTTGTTTTTTTCTCCTTGTGAAACCCACACAGGCATTTTCACAGGAATGACAAAGACATCATCGCAAGTAATGGTTATTTGTATCTTGCCATGCATCAACATTGTCACTTTTCCAATATAGCTTGAAGAGCTGAAAATCATCAATCTGAGTCACATACAATGACATTTTTCTCTTCCATTTTCACTTTTTGCTATAATATATATTATACGTGTATTCCTCTGTTTCCTAAATTGCTGATCCAAATTGCAAATATGAAGATGTCTGGGTATCTGGAATGCATTGTTCAGAAGATTAATATGAGAAGGATATGAATTTAAGCAGGTGTGATTAAAGGGGTGGTTTGTGGTTTTTCATTCTTTTAAGACCCAGTACACTATTTAATAGTTGCTTTAAATGAGAAAAAAGAATGGAAACCAAAAGAAAGTTAGATGGGAAATCATAATGTTAAATACAGACAGAACCATCTGAATAATAAAAAAATAGCTGTGTTGCTGGAATTACTTGACAATTACTAACACTGAATGTGACAAAGTATTGCAGAATATGATGTCGGAAATAATGATGAATTACTTGAGGATGTGGAGAAAACATTTAAAAACTTATTGGCTTTTCAAAAGTAGTTTTTAAATGTGTCCATGTCAATCTTGGAAAACCAATTTTTTATGAATAAGTTATTTTATAACTGCAGATAGTGTATCTGTTAATAATTAAGGTACTGAACTTACTGAACGTGTTACATTTTTACCTTTGAGTTTGTGCAAACCTCCCTTGTCGTCGCGCACGGAGGGAACACCAGCACAATCAATATGATTGATAAAAGTGATCTGTTTATTGTGCTCAAATAATGGGTATATATAGTGTCAAACTGCCACGTACACACAGCTTCCCGTAGTGATTGGTTGATATACACAGCATTGGGTACATTCCAGGTGCATTTCGGTGATTTTCCCCTGCTCATATACACATCCTCCTCTCAAGGTCTCTGCTCCTAGTTCACAGACAATTTTTAGCTACAAGGTTGGCCAGCTGGTCTTCTATCTCTATTGGTTAACTTCCAGGGTTTTTCCACTGCTGGCAACTGTACACAACTGCTGTTTTTTCTCATTTTCACAGAATCTGTGCTTAATTAAGCTCAGACATGGGAACATGACCTTTGCTTGCTAACCATGTCTCCACACTTCCTCATTTTGAAAGACACAAAATATGAACGCATGTGTATTTTTATGCAGAGATACAAAAATACTTATTTTCCAGCTCATCCATTTAACTACAAGTTCCAGAAGGAAAAGTATACTGAAGTCAAAATTCCTCTTCTTACTAAAACCAAACTAAATAAAGTAATTTCAGGTCAAAAGACACATTTTGTTATATCTAAAATACTATGGGTTTAATGAAAACTTAAATTCAACTTTAAAAATGAGTGTTGCATATGATGGCAATGAGGAGGAAGAAAATGACAGTCTAGAAAACCAGCATTTCAGAAAGAACAGAAACATTTGGCATTGAAAAGAAGAATGAGGGATGTAAAGGGAGAACACTAAAATTCAACAGAATCTGATATATAATTGAGCGGGTTTTGTATCATGCAGAGCACAACTTTCCTGGGCTTAATTTCACAATTAAAATTGCCCTGGCTTTGCAGCTATAAAGAAGCAGGTAGGATTTTACCTGAATGTTTCTGGGAAAGTATATACATCCCAAGGATGGCAACAGTTCAGATCATGAAGTTTTACATGGCAGATGTATATTGTATGTAGATTGTATATAAAAACAATATTAATGTTGTAGAGATTGCAGATTATCATATCTGCTATACAGGCTAGTCTGTGTGGAATGTTACTAAACATGGACTTGTGGTGTTCAAAAGGTTTGGTTCTGTACTAACAATGAAAATGAAGGAAATTTGTTTTACTCTTGACACAATTTGAAGCTGTGGCTGCCCCACGCTCCCTGGCAGTGTTCCAGGCCATGCTAAACAAGGCTTGGAGCAACTTGGTCTAGTGGAAGATGCCCCTGCCCATGGCAGGGGGCTGGAACTGGATGAACTTTAAGGTCCCTTCCAACATAAAACCATTCTATGAGTCTGAATGCGGCTCTGAGACCCTGTCGCAGAATAGCTGTACTGCTTTTAACAGTGTTGGTGAAATGGTTTTGGTTTCAGTCTCTGAATTTGTGTCAAATTCATGTGGTATTAGTATTTCTTCACTTTGTCTTGTACTTTTCTTCTAACTTGAGAATTATTCAAGAATTAATTGATTTGCACGTATCAGAATTTAAGGTAAGGCTGGAATATATAGGAAATACATGCATAAATATGTGTTTTGTAATTTAAAGTCACACAGATACAAATGTTAAGGGTTTTATTAATTGTTACTTTGAGAGCTGAACACAACATATCCTAACACTGTAAATAAGCCATTTAGTATAAGTCATGCACAATCCAGTAGGCGTAAGTCAAAACACTGCTCTTACAATCCTACAGGCCTGTGGCCATGTCTTATATACATGAAATAAAAGGCTTACATAGCCAGAATTTGTTGCACTTCCCATCAGTGTCACCTTTATTGAAACCTTATTAAGAGGAAGTTCCTTAGTGAAACAAAATTAAATAAAAGATCCTTTAGCAGGTCTTTACATAGTTATTCTTGTAAAGAGTAATCAGAAAAGAAACATTTGGGTCTCCTTTTAGTTTTCTAATTAGAAAAAGTTAGTTTTCTAATCAGTTAGTTCTGTTTCAGTCTCTGTAATGGTGTGACAGTGCTGGCAGGTAGCATAGAAAGGCTTTGGCAGGGTGAGACATCTCTATTGCTTTGTCTGAACTTTGGCACAAGAAACATAGTTGTCAGGAAATACCTTAATTTATATGCTGTTTCCTAATAGAATTTTCATGTCTTCTGATAATTTAATTTTTTCTTTCTTCATATGAAACCTGTTAAATTTTATCAGTATTTCAAGTTGTTTTCTCTAGGTTAATATTTGCACAGAAAATTATTCTTCTTGTAAGGAACAGACAAAGTAAGTGCGTGTATACACAGATATGCATGTATGTATGTATAAAACAAGCTATGACTAAATCACAGAATCAAATCCCATAGTTTCTATTGTTTTATTTGACTTAAATCTTTTCTATAAGAAAAGGAAATATAGCTTAGTGTTCTTATCAGTATATTAGAGAAACCTTAACAATTTTTATCAAGATTTAAAAAAAGAAAAATTTCCTTTGCTCTATCTTCTTTTTAGCCTGACTTCTAATAATTGAAAAACATGTATCATATTTAATAACTTCATATAATATGGAATTATATAACTCATATAATAAGGAATGATCCAATGTAATTTGAAGTTGTAAATGCAACTCCTTTTGACTCTTTTGGGTAACAGTTACACTGTACCTATCATACTTTATGTGTATTTTAAAGATTGGAATATGAGATTAACTTTTCTGTGTTGGATAATTGTATTCCCTTTAGCTTGATTTTCAATTTTGAGTATTCCCAGAACACCAAAGAATCAGAAGGAATAGCAGAATACCTATAAAACTCACAGAAAGTAACCAGATGTCCCACAGTGCCCAGTCAAGAGTTTTACATAATGGTCATCAGTTCACTTAGCTAACATTGCTGGGATACTGGAGATAGGGATACTGGTATAGGGAGATACATAGTAAGTCCTCTCTATCTTCTTAATCACTTGTTCCATTCTTTTCTGGTTTTAGAGTTGTCCTATCAGATTTTTTATTCTACAATTAAAAGTATAATATTTTATTTCTCATGTTTATCAGTGACTTGGATAAAGGGCTGGAATGTCCTCTCAGGGAGTCTGCTGATGATATGGAGCTGGGGAAGTGCCTGGTATAACCTGAAGGCTGTGCTGCCATTCAGTGGCAACCTTGATAGGCTAGAGAGAAATCTAATGAGGTTCAACAAGGGCAAGCGTAGGGTCCTTCAGCTGGGAAGGAAGAACCCCAAGTATCAGCACAGGCTGGGGGCTGAGCTACTATAGGGAGCAGTTCAGCTGGGAAGGACCTGGAAGTATAGTTAGATGAAAAGTTGACCATGAGCCGGCCCTTGCAGCCAGGAGGGACAAGAGTATCCTGGGCTGCATCAGGAAGAGTGTGGCAGCAGGTTGGGGGAGGTGATCCTTCACCTCTACTTGACCCTGGTGAGGCCACAACTGAAGCACTGTATCCAGTGCTGGGCTCCTCAGTACAAGACAGACAAGGAGCTACTGGAGAGGGGACCAACAAGGGCCACAAGGATGACCAAGGGTCTGGAGCATGTGGGAGCAGGGGCTGTTTAGTCCAGAAGAGAGCAGACTGAGAAGGGATCTTGTCAATGCAGATCAATATCTTAAAGGTGGGTGCCAGGAGGATGGTGTCAGACTCTTTTCAGTGGTGCCTAGCAATAGGACAGGGAGCAATGGCCATAAGCTAAAACACCAGAAGTTTCACCTCAACATAAGGAAGAGCTTCTTTCCATTGAGGGTGGCAGAGCACTGGAACAGGCTGCACAGGGGCGTTGTGGAGTCTCCCTCTCTGGAGACATCCAAACCTCCCTGGACACATTCCTGTGTAACCTGCTCTGGGTGGCTCTTGCCTTGGTAGGGGTTTAGACTGGATGATCTCCAGAGGTACCTTCCAACCCTAACGGTTCTGTGATTCTGTGATTCATGAAACATTTCTAGTGCATAGCTTAGCACAGAATAGATTGACCAGAGAAACTGTGAGCTCTTGTAGACATTCAAGTCTCAACTGGATGTGCCTTGAGCTACTTCCTTTAATTAGGTCTCTTTTGAACAGAGATGGGACTACATGACCCCTTGAATTCCGTTCCAAACAAGATTATAACTATATGATCTAATCTGTCTCTTGTAAAGATCAATTAAAACAAAACAAAACAGAATGCTGTAGGCAAATCTTCACATACAGAAACAGTGGATTTTCTTTCTCTTTTATTTGTCTTTAACTTCTTAGAATCCAAGACTGTTTTGGGTTGGAAGAGACCTTAAAGCTCATCTAGTTCCAAGCCCCTGCCATGGGCAGGGACACCCTTCACCAGACCAGGTTGCTCCAAGCCCTGTCCAACCTGGCTATTACTATTTGTTAGGAATTCTGTAATATTATTATATTGACAGAAGGCATGAACATTAGCTCATCTGTTAGTAGTTTCCCAGAAAAGGTTCTGCACCTCAATCATTACTGCTCAAACTATTTCTCTACTAATCATAGAATCATAGAATCATAGAATAGTTAGGGTTGGAAAGGACCTTGAGATCATCTAGTTCCAACCCCCCTGCCATGGGCAGGGACACCCCACACTAAACCATATCACCCAAGGCCTCATCCAACCTGGCCTTGAACAAGCAAGATTACAGTGTGATTTGTATCCTATTATCCACTGGAGTCTAAAAGAAGCATGTTAGCATGCGTGAAGTCTGGATCAGGTTTGACGTGCTGATACCAGCTGCTAGAATGTCTCATGCAGGGCTGGTTGCAATGGCACCTGATAATTATGTTTGAGAATTATTTCTCTGAATTGCTGCCGAAGTCTGACTTTGAGGGGTTATTTCTGACTCCCAGTCAGAAGTTAATTAAAAATAAAATCCCCCCCACAAAAAAATGACCAAAACAAAACCCCAAAAAAGCAAACCTCAAGCCCCCAAACTGACAGTGCTGCTGTGTATGAGGAAAGAAGACAAAGAGAAGCAGAAGAACTGAGGAAATACCTGAACATTGCAATTATTTTAAAGGGGGAAGGGGCGGGGAGGGGGAGAGGTGTTTGTAAAATGAATTTTCTCATCATGATCTCACTTTCTGCAAAGACTTGAATTAAAAAAAAGTAGCAGAAGTAACGTATAAAGTTTTGTTCATAGAAGCTTATTTTCAAAGAGAAAAAGGTGGTTTTAGTTATTTATATTTACAGCTATAACTTGAGATTTTCTTATTCAGGGAATTCAGACTTCTTTATGTAATTGACTCATGTTCTGTTTTGTGTGTGTGTTTAAACCTGATCCCTCTGTGTTATCTCTTCACATTACTGCCTTATTTCTCTATATTTTTCCTGCGTGATTTTAATTTTTTTATATTGATGCCTTTTCTGACCCTGCAGATTCTACCTTCTTTTATTAACCTTCTTCCTCAGCCAAGTGTGCTGACCTCCGTTCCTACACAGCTGCACGTTTGAGCTGGTTTTGTTCAGAAGACTGATAGATGTGTTTGAGTAATGTTTAGTGAATACTTAGAGAATTCTGAGTCCTCCTTATGAAGCCTTTATAAACATGTCTTGCTTTCTAATGAATTCATCTTGTTGGTTGTTACTAGCCAGTTGAACCCTGCTTTATGCTGCCAGATCCGTTCCACAAAATTGCAGCAAATCTGTGCCTGGATTGTGCCACAGGTATTTCCCCAGAATGATCTGTGCCTCTGCAGTCCCTCTTAGAACTGCTCAGCACTCTACCTGCTCTCTGCTGTGCATGATGACATCTTGACTGACATACCATGCAATGCATAATAACATGTCATAGCTGCAAGGAATTAGAGTTTCCCTCTCACTTCTAGCACCTTGCCTAACACACTCCTCTACTCCCACACAGGTGTGTGACAAAGGGCTGGGATATATTTATATGCTCCCTCTCATTTAACCAAAGCAAAAATCCTTGCTGTTATTCTACAGCTTAGCATACAAGGTCTTCATCAGCATGGTTGCCCACTTAAATATCCAGAGTAAACATCAATCAGTTTGCTAAAGTGGTAGTATATATGATGCAGGTGTTGAAAGTTTTCTGCAGTGAGGTAGGGAAGTGGTACCTCAGATGTTTTTTCTGTCTTAATATTGGCATATTCTGGAAATAAATTTGGAACTGTGAGTACATTGTCTAATACATTTTCTCTCTGCATAGAATTGTCCATCATTATGACTGGTTTTGGTCTGGTTCAGGGTTTAGGCTTTTATTTTACTGATCAACAGGCTTAATGACTGACTCATAATGCTGCCTCCCACCTAAAATCATAGTGACAAGCTGCTGGTTTTCTTCTGTTCAAAAAAAATAAGAAATAGAAATTTTTCCAAAAAATGGGGTCATCACTGATGTCTTGATACAATTAAGCTGACATAAGTGGTGGTGACAGCCTGTAAGAAATACTCCTTACCCCTGCAAGTTTACATATGGATCTTAAACATCTAGCAGGTGTTATTTTCTATTATATTAGCACATAAATGAACAGTGTTCTTGTCTGAAAGGATTTTAAAGCTGGAGACATATGGTAGTTAGGTGATCAATGCACTTAGACAAAATCTGTAAATCACAGAATGTTCCAAATCCACATCTTTAAGCACCTGGACACCTTTTAAAATCTATCCTAGGGGTTTTGTTTGGGGAATAAACTCAGATTCAGTGATGTTTTGATGTTGTTCAGGGAAGTTTAAATTGAATAATTTCAGCAAGCTCAAGTTCTTCTGTGAACAATAAGAACTTCTTGTCTTAAACACGCTAATTTAAAGGGAACAATGCTAATTCCACTCTGACTACAAACAACCAGAAAATCCTAGACTATCAAGTTCAAAGACCAATCTGCATCTGTCTCTCATTCTAGTATATTCTTTTGTAGATTTAACAAGCATACACTTTGATAGCTGCAAGCTACGTTATTTTAGAATAAATATGAGAAATTTTTTCAGTGTTTAAAGTCCCAGATGTTTGAAAATTCTTTTATGAAAATATCCATTCCTACAGTGTGCCATTAAAAAAAAGTGCCAATAACAACATTTAAGCATTCCTATATTTCATGATAAACATGTATGTACACAGATACATATATATATGTATCTGTATGAAAGGCAGAAACAAAACTGATTCTTGTATCTGTGTTCATCATGCAGGAAATAAAATAGCTCTTCCAATGTAATTCTGTGATTTTAATAACTATTTTGATAACTATTTCTATTCTGAAGAAAGTGCTAAGACAAAATACTTGTGTTAAAAAAAAATTAAAAAAGATTTTCACTTTGAACTTAACTCTCTCTACTAAATTTCTTTTCCAGAAAAAGAGTTCTAGTAAAATGTACTATATGTACTTTAGGACCCAGATGATTAATTCCTGCTTCCAGACCTATGCCTTCATATATGGAGTTATTAAATGTGTTTTCCAAAAGTGATGATGCATTTTAGTTGGCTCATCTTTGGAAAATGCATTTTAAATGGGTCTGGATTTAACAAATGTTGCTGGACCTGCTTTTGAAAATAAGGCCCACCTGAAACATTTTTAATGAAAGCCCATATCCCCTGACCTCCTGCTTTTCAGTGAATGTATTCATGAGCAATTTTGGGAAAACTTGAAAACTTCAGCCTAGTATTCTAGTTTTCCTAATATTACCCCTACTTACTCTCCAAAGACTATTAGTACTCTAAACATTGATGCTAATTCTTTATCTCTTAAATTATAGGTATCGCTATAGCTACATGCAGAAAGGATTGCACAGCAAATGCAATTGTAAGGAAATGCAGTTTCAATCTAAGCTAGTGCGAAAGTGCAAGGAGAGAGAAATGGGAGGTCTGAATCAAGCCCTCACCCCCTCCCCCCAAAAAATTGATGCAAGTGTTGACCAAATCCATACCTGTGTATCACCTTGTGATGTGCAGCTTCTGAAAATTGTTTCATTTCTTGCAGGCTTTCTATCCTCTTCATCACAAGAAATAGTCCCCTTAACAAGAAACTCTTCCCTAGATCTTGAAGATCAAATCTCATTGAATAAGGGGAATTTGAATTTAAAACCATACCATACCCACTGAGAATGAAATTCAGAGAGAGAGTAGGAAAACTGAATCTAAAATATAATTGATGTAAAACAAACAAATCCCTCTCTTCAAATAATCATTATTCTTGCCATCATTTTCACCAGTTGTAACTGGCAGGATTTCTTAACTTCTTATCAGGATTTCTAACATGCAGTCAATAAAGAATGAAAAATGTTCTCCCCACAGGTTCCTTTTATAACTCCTCCTAGGGTCCTATCCTAATGGAGACAAACATGTTAATTTGTATTAAACCTGTTTCCTCTTATTGTCTCCAAAATACAGAATTTTATTTTCCCTTTGTAACCTTTTCAGGGCTCAAGTGCACATCTACTGCAAATTGGTCAAGGCTGTTCTTCCACTTATACTGCTTGATGAAACGAAAGTTTTGGAACTCCTGTTACAGAATAATAATGTATTCTCTTTAGAAGTGACACTGTAGTGGACTAAACAGACTACTGGTTTGTTTTGGAGTGGCTGTGAGCAAATAAATTCCCAAAGAGCTTCAAGAGGTTTATTACTGTCTGTTTCATCCACCTCTTTAAGACAATACTTAGAGAAGATTAGATGTTTTCCACTTCATCTGCTCTTTAAACAATATGCAATTTTAATGGAAATGTGGAGATAGAAGGGAAAGCTGAATACTAGTTGAGAAAATCCAGATAACTCAGGGTTTGGCCTTTTAACTAATTTAGACTGTATTTCAGAGCATAGTATAAAAGTATAAATATGGTGCCTCCTGCCTTCACTCATTGCTAGGTTCTAAATTGTTTCCTTTTTCATCCATGTAGTTTTAGTCAATGTCTGTCAAAGTACATTTTTATCACAATGCATTCACAGATCTTAAATTAGGTAATATCAGGTATTAACTGCTAGGGTAACAGAAAAGAATGATAATTATTTAGAGGGTTGGGGTTTTGCTTTCTTTGATACTTTATATTTTTTCTATTTGCCTTGCCTGGTGTAGTAGTGCACATCATATGGTAGTTATGGCATCACATCATGCCCTGACAGAACTGCGAAACTTTACTCTCCCTAGTCCAATTAATGGTGAGTCCATACTGTTTAACACATTCAGTAAGTAGTATTTCCATTTTACAGGTAGGGTGACAAGTGCGGAGATATCAAGTCTATCCTGAGATCATGCAAAGACTCTGGAAATACAATTGCAGTGAGTCCTGGCTATAAAGCTTTTGACATCTTCGATGCTGGCCACAGTCTTGCAAGCACTGATGGAAAGAAAGTAGGGGTTTATGTATTGTAATGTTTCAATCCATTTGATTTTTAATAAATTGAAAGAGGAAAAAAAGTTTCTGTTGTTTTCTAATAGCCAAGGGTGAAAAAAAGAAAAAAAAAAAAAAAGAAAAAAGGAGTTGAAAAATTCACTGTAAAAAATATGTGGGGTATTTTTACGTCATGTTGACCAATAAGGGCTAAGTGGAAATTTGTCTGATATGTAAAAATGATGTCCAGATTTTGGGTATGCTGAAGATATTTAGTTGAAGTTATTTATTTAGAAAGTTATAAATACCTAAAAGAAGATACTGAAAATTAAAGTTATTTCCTTGACTAATATTATTCGTGCCATGAATTTTTTAACATTTCTTTTCCTGTCAGATTTACTGAAAGCTATCAATTTCTTTGGGGTCTTGCAATGTTAACACAGGCTGTTATCCTTTTTGCCATGAAACCTCCTATGTTACTTTTTCCTTGGCTCTGAGGTTAAAATTAAGGTCTTTTCACCATGCCAGAATTTCATTTTGAATGGATGTTAAACACAAGGACAAGGTAGAACAATATGGCTGCTAGGTGTTTTTTTCAGAAATGTTTCAAAGCATGTGCAGTTAAGATTTTATTCTCAATAAACGCAAATTGTATTTTTCAGTCACAATAACTCCACAGGAGAAGATATTAAGATGTCTGATACATTCATCTCTATGTCAGAATATCATACTGTTGTGGTTTAAGCCCATCCGGAAACTTAGAACCATGCAGCCGCTCATTCATTCCCCCTCTTCCTTCCCCTGCTCCCGGAGGGATGGAGAGGAGAATTGAAAGAATATAACTCCTGCGGGTTGAGATAAGAAGAGTCCAGTAACTAAGGTATAACACAAAACCACTACTGCTACCACCAATAATAATAATGATAAGGGGAATAACAAGGGAAGAGAATACAATTGCTCACCACCTGCCAACCGATACCCAGTCCGACCCAAGCACTGCTCTGGGCCTTCTGGGTAAATCCCCCAAGTTTATATACAGGGCATGACGTGCTGTGGTATGGAATACCCCTTTGGCTAGTTTGGGTCAGGTCTCATGTCTCTGTTTCTTCCTGGCTTCCCCTCCCTCCTGGCAAAGCACAAGCCTGAGAAAGTCCTTGGTCAGAGTGAGCATTACTTAGCAACAACTAAAACCATCAGTGTTATTGATGTTGTTCCCAGGCTGAAAGTCAAAAACACAGCACTGCACCAGCTACTAAGAAGGAGAAAAATGACAGCTATATCTAAATCACTGAATCTGAAGCACATGCTATTGGTATTTAAAATTCCCTGAAAAAAAATAATGTTGTCACACCGTACAGACATTTTTTCCAATGTGATGCATCATTCATATCCAAGTCTAGTGTTCTGTGCTTGTAATTTTTGCGTTCTTAGAAATTTAATTTAAATGAAACAGTCCTTTTTCACTCTACAGACATTTTTCAACCTCACTGACTCTATGATTCTGTGATTTACAAAACCAAATATTTATTAGATGGAGCATGGATACAAAATAAAGGACCATGCTTTATTCTCATCTACACCTGCATTAATGCGGGGACACTCCATTGAAATCAAAGGAGTTATTCCACCCTATGTATTGAATTTACAACAGTTTAATGTCAGTAGTGCTCACTGCTGAAAAGGAGAGAATTTGTCTTGATTTGAATTCTAAACCTGAAATTAGGAAAATGTCAGGATTTGGGCCATTTTTCTCAGGACTATTTTAGACTGAAAACACTTGAGATTTTGTTCTAAACCATTTTGTGAGTCAGATTTTTTAATGTTGAATACAGTAGTTCATTTCAGTCAAAAATGTTCACATTTTATAGGATGTTGAAAAACATGACTATTGACAAGAACTCGGAAATTGGACAGAAAAATGCGAAATCTTAATGACTATTATTAATAATAACAATAGTATCATTACAGAGCTTTTGTTCTTTGCTAGGGTACTACTTATAACAATTAGTAAACTTAAAAGTGATTACCAACCCTAAAGAATAAGCTTTTGGTAGGGACAATTTCATGAAGATTCTAACACTAGCTATACATATATATATACACACACACACGCACATATATATATATATAGGCCGTGTTCATAATCCCAAGATCAAAGTTAGAAAAAGACTCCGCAACCTGCTTGGGCAACCTGTGCCAGTGCTTAGTCACTCTCACAGGAAACAAGTGTTTTATGATGTTTAGAGGGAGCCTCCTGTGTTTCAGTTTGTGCCACTTGCTTCTGATCCTGTCACTGAGAACTGCTGAGAAGAGCCTGTCTCTGTCCTCTTTGCACCCTCCCTTCACATACATGTGGATACCCCCTGAGCCTTCTCCAGGCTAAAATGTCCCAGCTCTCTCAGCTTTTCCCCGTAGGAGAGATGCTCCAGTCCATCATCTTCATTGCCCTTTGTTGAAATCTCTCCAGCCTGTCCATGTCTCTCTCATACTGGGGAGCCGAGAACTGGGCACAGCTCTCCAGGTGTGGCCTCAGTAGTGCTGAATAGAGGGGAAGGATAATGTCCCTCGACCTGCTGGTACTGCTTTGCCTGCTGCAGCCCAGGATACCATTAGTCTTCTTTGCAGCAAGGACATGTTGCTGGCTCATTTTCAGCTTGGTAAATTGGTTGTCTCTGCTGTATTGGAAACACTGACAGTACAGGTTTCAGTTCCGTAAGCAGAAATTCTAGGAAATCTTTCTAGATAGCAGGTTGATTTTTAGTGATCCATTGTTTAACATCAAAGATGAAAATCCTTAAAACAACTGTAGAACAATCCTAAACTTGTCCTGTTAACGTTACGGAACAATGAACACACAGAAGTTCTGAGATTATGGTTTCTTTCAAATGTAAGCAACTTAATGCAAACCACCATTCATTTCCATCTTTACCAGAAACAATAGATATTATGATATTACGATATTATGATATTACAGAGATATGAATTATTGAACAGTGACTTTAACTTCTATGCGTCAAAGTCATATGTGCTGTGGTTTTACCTAGAGTTTCCTGAAAGGAGTGTATCTTTCCTTTTACATCTTCCAAGCCTCTTTGACGCAATAGAAATTACCTATGAAACAGAATTTCTCACTAGAACTGCAAACATCAGAACAAAAATATGTGGAGATTAATAAATGCAGCAGTATTATAGTCAACTGCTAATTTTGATGGGTATACATCTGATTTTAGTGATTTTCCTATTAAATAAATGAATAATAATCAGTGAAATCACATATACAGGAAAGTACATACCATGAACTTCGATCATATCACAAAAAATCAAAGTCTCACTGTGAGATTATGTATGATGTGTTTTATATAGTCAGATTTTTAGGATCTGTCTTGAATCAGTAAATTGATTAGTGAGCTTGGTCCTAGATCTGTGCTGTCAAAAATATGTTTGTCAGCTTTTTATTTGTTCTCTTTTAAAAGCAGTTAGCTAAAAGAGTATTTGAGTATTGCTTCCATATGCAAGCAGCTTCTCGTTAGCAATGCTTAAAAAAAAAATAGAAGTAATAATACATTCCACAGCTTCCTTTATGATTCCTTCATGTTTACTTAAAAGAAAGGCAAGGCTGTCACTGACTTGGAAAAGCTTGAAACTGCTTTTCACTTTACTTTGTATAAGCAAAATGGTCTGCTTTCAGTCTTAAACATTGGTTATGCTTATTCAATTTTAAGGTTTCTCTACATCTTTACCTACAGATTAGAATTATCTTTTCTTAGGCTTAAGTCATGTTTCTCTTCCACCAAATGACTGGCAACTGTGAATGTCTAGTATTCCACTAGTCTCTTTCAGTGCTAATCACACACAGAACTTCAGTTCTTTAACTCACATCATCTATCAAGAAGAAAAAGGTGTGCTATAAAAATCTGTTATTGTCCATATTTGGTATGAAGAGATAACATCTGATTTTTGTTATCAGTCCGTACTCAGGATCGATCAGGCAAGCTTTTCCCATTATATGAAAAACAAAGTTCCCTTGCTGGTCTGTGTCCAGTTTTCTTCACAGTTCATCCTTTCGATTCATGATGATCTTGGTCCGTAAGAGAAACCAGGACCCAGAGCCCTCCACCACGTGTTTGCAACTGTGTGTTTGGGATTTGGAACTGTTGCAGGAGTGTATGGTACAAGCACTGCCAGGGCAGCTCCCAGGCTGCTCTTAACACTTGCTGTCCACTTAAGTGTGCCCAGTGATGAGGAATGGGCATGAAGGGCAGTAATTGCCTAGTTTAGGACCCGAACAAAGGGTCCCAGGATATTTTTTCTGTCTCACCTTGCCCGTGTTTGTAAAACATTGCATCAGGTGTATCATCCAAAGTTTTCCATGGTGCTTTCATTTTGAATATTAACTCACCCTGTTGAATGGTTTTTGTGAACTGATATGTAGGGAATTGGTATTGTTGCTCAGAAGACCTGCAAAATATAAGATTGAAGGCAGAACACAAACAATCTTATTTGGTGACCACAAGGTTCAATGTAATGCAGGAAAAGTCTCACACAATCAATCCTGCCCAGTGCTAAAGATATTCTTTTAACATTTGATTAGCAAATGACTTATTGTGATAATACTAAAATATTTGTTTTAAATAGGTTTCACATATAGGTGTCATGCATGCTTGTAAAACAGATCATAGAATTCTATTTTTTGTTCTGTTTAGTAGAAGAATATTTACCTTTTCATATAGTATGCAGTGTCACCTCAAATATCACAAATCAGATTGCTTTCAAGTTATGTTCTAAGAAGCTCTATCAGTGTATGTTTATAATGTTATAAAGCATAATTGCTATATTAAAAATAACAAACTGATGTTATATGATAGCCTACAGCATTATACAATCTCAATACTAATTCTGTGTTTAGTTACATCTATGCAGCAAATACATTATCTTTATATATATGTACATTTATTGAAGTACTCCATGTTAGAAATGTGTATTTTGATGTAATTTGAAAGACATAAGCAATACAAAATGTGCAAATTTCCATCAAAAGTGAAGTATTAGTATCCACAGTGATATGATACTGTAGGTACTGCAAATGCTTGTGCCTTAGATTCTGATTAGATCCCCAAAAGCTGTGTGTCTTCTGGTTTTGATGCCCATATATTTGTTTAATTCAGTTACAAAAGCCTTCACTTTGCTTGCAGGCTCTTTAATACTAGCAGCGAATTATTTAGGCACTTTTTAAAGAAACAGTGGAGCAAACATATATTAGGCTGTGAGGTTTTTATCCTTCTGGGAAAAGAAATATCTTTGTTTTTTCAGATTTTAGGTATTAAAAAGACTCTCATAAGGCATTTGTAGGCCCAAAATATACCAGCAATGTCAGTGAATCAGATGGGAACAAAATAGGCTCACCAACTGAGAAAAAGATTGTTATTTGTCAGCAACTTCATCTCCTGTCACACTTGCAACCTTCTGAAAAAAAAAAAAAAACCACCATTTTTTTTTCCAGCGTTCTTGAAATACCATTATGTTTGGGTTATTCATTATTACTACACACTCAGTTTTTCACCCATCTTAGGTCAGTTGTGTTTGCTACTGACTGCAGTGATAGTAAGAGCAGATGCTAAATGATATAACAGTGATTAAAGACCTGGTTCCAGTTGTTTAACTTACATCTGGTAGAACTTTCTTACCTGAAAGCCTGCTGAGTCAGCAGAATAAATCTAAAAGTCAATGTTAATGATTCAGTAAGTGTTCTTTGACTAAACTCAGCTGGCTTATGGATTCTAGAAAAAACTTAGGACATTTAACTTAAAAATTTATTCCTTTTATTTTTAAGTATGCTGATTTATCACCAAAGTTGAAGGCTAAATAAGGATACCAACATAACTTGGCTGTTTGAGAAAGGACTGACCACAGCTAGCTCTGTTATTGCATGCATGGAATAACTCTTGAGTTACTGCTTAATATATGAGGTTTGTTAGAATTACCATGAAAGCACCTGTCATTCTGTTTTTGGAGTTGTGTGGAGGAGTTAGATCTACAAATAATTTCTGATTTTGGGAGAGCCTAGTGCCAGCACATACATCATCCATGTTCTGTTTCCCTTGATCTTGGAAAGGGTAGTGTATCTACCTTTGTACACACAAAGCTTTCTGTAAAATTTCTATTGAATTTAGGTCCCTGAAAGAACAGGACACAAGCGCAATTTTTAGGTAACATACAGAAGTATATCTAACATACCTTAGTAAGTAGGTAAGTACATGTCAGAACTTTACTGGCCCAAATTAGGGAATCAGGCTAGAAATCTTAAAAAGACTGGTCAGAAGTCATTCTGATCAAACTATGGCATATTTGATAGGAGAGAGATTGTACTGTTGTGTTGCTGTCACTTAACAGATCACTGGAGACATCATGTAAACCCACTGAAATCTTGAAG
This sequence comes from Psittacula echo, assembly GCF_963264785.1. Classification (NCBI taxonomy): domain Eukaryota; kingdom Metazoa; phylum Chordata; class Aves; order Psittaciformes; family Psittacidae; genus Psittacula; species Psittacula echo. Next base: position 20,033,357 of record NC_137739.1, on the reverse strand, counting down.
CGATTCATAGAGTTTTTGGCCTGGAACAGCTGCCAAATTGGAGGGTTAGGTAACTTATATGTGTAGCCAGGTTGCTCCAGGCCCTGTCCAACTTGGCCTTGAACACTGCCAGCGATCATAGAATCAGCCAGGTTTGAAAAGACCTTTAAGTTCACCAAGTCTAACCATTACCCTAGGACTGCCAAGAAAACCACTAAACCACGTCAGAATGGGGCAGTAATGCCCATTCCCTCTGCTTCAGTGGCTAGGTTGCTACTTGTGAATACTGGTTGAATTGTCAGAATCAGGCAAGCTTTTAAGAAAATGGGTTTTGACATACCTTAAGATGTTCCCTTGGTTTTGTTCCCAGACTGTCAACCAGGTGGCAGCAGTGCCATGTCGGAGCAGCTCCCTTTCCCTTTCCCTGACATCAAGTGTTAATACACTCGACCAATCAGTGCTAAGATGATGGGAGGTAATTGGGTAATTGTATTTTACTGATCACAAGCAGAGAAAAGAAAAGGGGGGAGACAGGGGGAAGAGGTAAAAAAAAGAATAAAAAATAAATAAAGAGGGGAGAGAAAAGAAAGGGAGAAGGAGGAGTGTAACCAGAAAGACTGGCTCTGGGGCATTTGCAAATCCTAAGGTGGCACTGAAAGGTGGGGACTCAGAGAAAGCCAAAGAGGCAGAGAAACCGAGCAATACCCAGCAGCAACAGCAGCAGCTGTCAGAGCTGGATATATGCACACATGCGTACATCCATGCACACACAGGGAGAATTCAGGCTGAAGCTGATGGGAGGGAGGAAGGGCTTCAGCTGTGCAAAGGGCTGTGCATTTCAGGGATGAAACTAAAAACTGAAAGAAGCGGCTGCACTGCTGGGACCGTGTCATCTTGGAAGGGAGGAAGGCAGGAAGGAAGGAAGAAAAGGGGGAAGATAGCTGGCGTGTGGAAGAAGATGGGAGACTAACTCACTGCTGTGTGGAACAGGAATCTAGCCTGTACATCTGAAAAACACCAGGCTGAGCTTGGAAATGAGATCAGACCTGCATTGAAATAGAGAAAGGGAGGAAAAGGGAGGCTGAGACTGGAGCTTTTATCCTTCCTCTCTCTCTTTCCCTCTCTCTCCTTAAAGATGAAATAGAAGTTTATCCATCTCCGTGCTGCTGGATCTGTATAGCTGCTGGACAAAAGATGAAGAGGAAGCTGAAATGAAAAGCAAAGGGTGCTTATGAAATTTACAGCTGAGAAGACAAATCACACCTCCCTGGGCTTCCTTTGTGCCCCATTGGGAGAGTTTTAACATCAGAAGGATTTTGGGAAGCGGGGGGGGCAAATGGGAGAGTGGGTGTTCAAAACACCTGTCCCAAGTGTTTAAAAAATAACAAGGTGATGGATTTATTCTTGACAGCTGGTGGGAACCTTGAATTTTTCTCTACTCCCTCCATACTTAGTTCCATTAAATGTGAGATTATGAAAATGCAGAGGAGTTGGAGGGAAGGTGAAAGGATATAACGTGGAGTTTGAAGCAAGCCAAGGGTGCTGATGCTGTGGATTGCTGGCTTTTTGCCGAAATCAAAAATCCTATTGCGCACTGGGTTGTGATTGGAAATCTAATCAGATTTTTGAAGAAGGGGGAAGAGAGACTAAAAGTTTATCTTTTTGACAGATACAAATAAAAATTTAAATGGAAAATGAGGTTCTTTTCTAAAGAAGTGTGAGGGACAGAGAAAAAGAAGAATGGGAATTCCCGTTTTAATGTGGAGACACATGGATTGGATAATTGATAGTGCAGCAAAGAAAGGGGAAAGAGAAAATTGCTTGGCAAGACCTGGATCTTAAGTGTCACAACAAAATTGCATTAAAAGAATACAGATGGAGCATTGCTTAAAAAGAAATACAGCCCTTTCTGCTCTCCAGAGAAAAAACAAATAGTGAGCAATGGAGAGCAGTGGAACCAGAGAGGCAGAAAACCTCAGAAAAAGGAAACTAGGTAAAAAAACCACTGTGGAATTAAAAGTTTCAGAAAGGAGGAGGACTATTCATTTCCTGCAAGGATTTTGATTTTTTTCACCTGTTATTTTAAACCACTCTTCTCCAGTGAAGGCAAACATCGATGTTACTGCTACAGCAATTCTAGGCAGAAAAGTTGAAAGCTACAGAGAAAATAAAGGACAGAAAAGAAGAAAGCAAAATTGCTGGAGGGGGAAGAGTTCAGCAGCATTGGGTTGGATTGGCACCTGTATGGACTGAAATTGCTGGGAAATTGCACATTGGATATAATTTATTTTTATGTCCTTTCTTGGTTTTAATTTTGGTTTGGTTGCTGAAATGAAATAGTTTTCTAACCCTGCCCCCACTCTGCTTTTTCGTGACCACTCGGATTTCCAGCTAAGTAATCTTTGAGGATACAGTAAGTACACTTTCCATTTTATAATATTTTGAGAAAGGAAATATGCCCCATTGCCTCTCTTCTTTCTTCCTTATCCCTCTTTTCTTGGTCTTTCCCCCCCAGCTGAATAAGCATTTGGCTGGATTTTGATAATGGCTGCAGGGTGGGGGGGTTGGTTGGGAAGGGAGAAGAGAAGGAACAAGGACAGAACTGAATTCTCACAGTAGTTCAAATGTTCCTGTTAGTAAAACTCCAGCCTTGGTAGGATGCTGCAGATGCCTGCCTGCATGGCTCTATAGCATTTCCAAATGTTCACTAGCAAAGAAATCTTTGGAGAAAATCCCTGCAGTGAGTGGGGGTGCTGTCTGATTGCCCAGTCTGTACAAAGGGATGCAAGTAGCATAGAATTGGATGCACTGAGGAGGCTAGTTTGTTTATTTAGTAGGTGTTTCAAATACAGAAAGGCTGTGATTTGAATGCTGGCATACAGTCTGACATTGCAGATCGATATGGTGTATTAACAGGAAAAATTTATAATCAAGCAGGGAAGTGAAGGATGGCTTTTGGTGGGACTGGGGGGTGTAGGGCAAAGGTTTTTCATGATTTTGAGGAGGCAGCTCTGAGAGAAATTATATGTTTTACACTTCATTGCTAAGAAAAAGCAGTAACAGGCAGGGAGAGAAAATTCTTGTATGGAAGGGTAGTTTAGAAAACTGTACTAGCCACTCATGCCCTCCATATCTCTTAGAAAATTCTTTGTGATTTTGTGGTGAATCCTTCAGGTTCCCAATGGACTTTCAAAGTAGTTAAAGGAGGTTTACTTGGATTGACAAGCAGTGAGATACTGTGGTATTGGGAGGTTTTTGTTATTATGCTGATAATGAAAATCATTAAAAGTGGCTTGTAGATGGTGAGGTTCACAGATAAGAAATTATGTGTAACAGACCAGTAAATGTCTCTGTCTTTCCTTCTTGGAGAAATGTGGTGTGCAGATGTGGAATAAAGTGAAGATAGCACGGTGTTTCAAATAGAGGTCCTTGTTTTCTCATGGGGAAGAGTGCTGCTTCTGTCCCCTCTCTTGACATGACTGCTTACCTTGTAAATAGGGAGTTTTCTTTCTCTTTCTTTCCTTTCTCTCCTCCCTCACCTCTGCTCTTCTCAACCTTTGCCTTCATATGCACAGTCTCTAGCTGAAAGTATTCGGCCAAAACTGATGGAGAATGAGAGAGAGAGAAATAGGTAATTAAATGAGCTATGGAACAGATATGGATATTTTTTGGCAGGCAAGGTGCAGGACTAGCTTTGCCACTGATTTTACTTTCCCCAAGCTGCAATATTCTGGAGGAGGGGAGAGAATGCAGGGATGGGAAAGGTGTTAGTAGAGCTGTATTTTAACATCTTTTTCTGGCAGCATTTCCCTTTCCACAAGCTTCCTGCATGAAACAAAGCAAACCAGAGCTCCAGCTTCCCTAGATAAATACATAAATATTAGCATCTTCCTTTTTCCCACCTTTACCTATACATTCACGCTACTACTACTTTGTGTAAATGTCTTGAATCTTTTGGCGTGATGGAGAAGAGACCTGCCTCCCAAATGTGTCCCATGAACTTCTGTTTTGGAGGTCATGCCTCTTAAACATTGGCTACTTGTAAAGGATTAAGATTTAGGGTTCAATTCTGCTCCCACAGAAATCTCTGGGAATTTTTCTTTGGATACATAAACAAATCAGACCCTTTGTGCTGTTGTGTTTAGAAAAAGAAGGGAGCAGACAAAGCAGAAAATTGTTACTTCCAGCTCCAATTGCTCTCATCTTTCTCAGTATAGCTAAATCAGTTTAGTATGAAGTGCTTTGGCCTCATTTATTTCTCTGGGCACATATTTTCTGGTGGGACACTAAATGGGTAATAAGTTTGTCAGCATCTGAAAATAAACGTGAAACTCTGGTCTCCATTCCTTCATGCATCACTATAGGTCTGTACCCTGTTGTGGGCTACACTTACATCAGCAGTTGCAGTAACAGAGCAGCTAAATTTGTGTTAAGCTGCTGCTCAGTAATTACTGAAGGAAAAAGAAGTTGGCTAAAGAAAAGGCATCTCCAAGCTTTTCCCTGGATTCCTGTTAAGCGAACACATGAACAATAGATTTGACAGAGCAACTCCAATTTTTGACAATGGAAAGCTTCCATAGGTGCCTCATTCATTTTGGTGCAATAACTAACAGGAGGATTTGCTTGATGAGATAAGGAAGCACTGAGAAAATTTACCCGTCAGTTTGGACTGAAATAGGCAAACCTTGTTAACATCAAAAAGCTAAGGATGCATGTCAGCTTCTAAAGAGTCAACAGTTTCACACTTCAGTGAATCATTCACTTAATACAGTAGCCAAAACATGCATGAAACAGCCCAGAGTTTAACTCATTCAGTCTCAAGGGTGGAATGAGTATGGCAAAGCAGGAATGAATATAGAATTTCTCAGCATTTGTGCTGGGACTTATCCAAAGCCCAAAGGGCTGACCATAAATGAAACAGCCATGAAGTCAATCTAACTGTCCAGCTGAATGAGGAACAGCAAATTTCCTCAAGTGTAGGGAAGAGCTGGCTACTCCCCTCTAATGTGCCTGAGCATAGCTTTATCATCCATCAGTATTTGCTAGTCCTCTGGGTTGTCTCCTCTTCAAATCATCGACCATCCTTTTGGTAATGACCCCAGGAGCTGGCGTTTTGGCACTGTACACAGAACCATTATGTGTGTATTTAGGCACCAAATGCTTGTACAGAAGGAAAGAGAAAGCTGCATTGGAGGGGCCTGCCCCGTTAGTTCTAATTTTTCTCCAGAAGGTCAGAGATCATGCGTCTCAAAATTCAGGCATTCTTGGCAAACTGTAAGTAAGTAATGCAATGGGGCAGCTAGTCAGTGTCTTTTCACATGTCAGGAATGACTTGCCCTGATCTAGAATGGTGGCAGGTTCAGTTTTCTGAAGCAGCAACTTTTATGTCACAGTATCTCCCAGCCTGATAAGCACTGATGAGTGAAAAATGCACTTTCAGATTGGGTAATATCCACGAAAGAATGCTCTAGATGTGAGCCAATACAAGCAATAATGTCTACTGAAGGAAAAGAAGGGGATTCCTGAGGTACTTATATGGCTTCCTACATATAGGCTTTAAAATTATTTGCCTGTGACCCAAAAAAACATTTCTCATTTGACATGAAGAATCTTGCTGTAGCAATATGAGACAGGAAGATTTTGAATGGGTCTCAGGACAGGATTTTTGCACATTTTGAGAGAGATTTGTGCTGGTGGAAACTCCCAAGCCACGCTACCCAAGAGTGAAGCTGCAGTATATTCACTGGAGTGCACTGTACACAGCAACAGTGTGCAAGAAACTCCACCTCGGTCTTGCCAATGTGCCTTCACTTTGGCTTGGGTCTCCTGATTCCTAGTGAGGGAACAAGGAGAGGGAGAAAGGTGCTGGAATTAGTGCCATTTGCAGTCTGGGATGAAAATGACTGAAGAAATGCAATTAGCACCCTCCAGGTCATTTCTAGAGTAGTCAAGCTTACTGGACTTTGGGTTACTGTTAGCAGGGCCCCTCTTCCTGCATCCCTATCCATCCTGTAGCCAGCTGCTCTATAAAAATCATAATAAAAACAAGCTTCCTTCTGCTATAAACTGCTGCCCTCACAGGACAACCCAGATGGGAAGGATGTAGTAACAGCAGGAGCCATGGTGGTCTGGAAACAGCCTTGTAGTGTGCTTGAGTCTAACAGTGTGGATCCTTGAAAAGGATCCTGCCTCCACTTTCTGTGGTGGCAGAAGACATTGGGGTTTGGCTTGTAATGCTTTGGAGTGCTTTATTTCAAAGAATCATAGAATGGTTTGGGTTGGAAGGGACCGTAAATATCATCTAGTTCCACCCCTCAAATTATTTTGTGATAACATCCCACTTATTAAATGATGTTATTGAGAAAGGAAAGGTACCTGTTATTTAGCTGTACTATCACGGTCACCCCACAATCTCTTCTCTTGAGAGATAGAAATAGGGATGCAAGAGAGAGGATGAGTGTGCTGGTGGTATGTTTTAATTGATATTCACAAGCTGCAATACATGGAAGTGAATTAACGTGCAGTTCCTGGTAGGAGGCCTGGGTACTTCTCTATCAGTTAGAGGAAAAGTCAAAAATCAGACACTTGTGCATGCACACAGTAAAAGAGAATTGGGATTTACATTTGGTATCCAAGGAAGTGAGAGCAGAATAAGAGAGCAGAATACTGCGGGGCTTTCTGTTCTTTGTTTAAATGTTGCCATAGCAATATCTCAGGGCACAAGTTACATGTTTTCCACTGCTGGAGTTGAGCTTTTTTTCTCTTCTCCCTTTCTGTTTTTTCTCTCTCTTGATATACACAACAACCAGGGGTATCTCCACAGAACTTTGCCCAGCAATAGGAAAAGGTGTTTGAAGGCTATGTTATCGGTTTGCATGTGTCTGTTCTTCCCTGTCACTTGCTAATATGCTAGAAACCCAATTAGGAGGAAATTCTTAGATAGAAAAAGAGTGTGAGGCTCTTGTTGTTAGAACATCACATATATTACAATATTTTGTGTAGTGGTGTTATGTTAATCGGATAGCTGCAGGCAAGCAGAGTGTAGCAGTCACCGACAATTAGAAACAACAGTGAACTTCCCAGTAATGAATCTATACCTTGGACAGATTAAAATGCATTTCAGGTACATACCAGAGCTTCTGTAAATATAAATAGTATCACCACTGTAGGAAGCCTTGAAATTCTGTTTCTATAGTGCTGAGACAAGATTTACCCTTTGCTGCTTGGGAAAGGGAGAGAGGCATCATTAGACCACTAAATAAAATCTCCCATAGTATTTGCTGCAGAGCTTGTACTTGGTATGTCAGGACTGTGGGGGAGCAATATAACCAGGAAAACAGGAAAACTTAAAAGTAAACCCCAAAACAAAGCAAAAAACCTCCAGCAACAGTGGTTTTACATAAAGTTTACTCAAAAGTCTCACTCCAAGATAAACTGAATGAATGGGGGTTTGTCTGCAAACCAGCAACAATTCAGAGAATATAGTAATGCATTTTGTGGGTGAGGGGTCTCTTTTCAATTATTTGACAGTTAGGGAATCCATACAGTTCTGTGCATTAAAATATTCTTCAGCAATATGGATGTTGTTTCCTTTCATGTTTGTATGGACAGTATAATATGAACTGACATCTAGAAAATCCAGGAGTTGGTGTTTTTCTTTCACCATATGTATAAGAATGATTGCTGTAATGGTCAGACCTAATCCTGAAAACCAGTGATAGTAATTTTCAGGAAGTATTACTGTAGTTCAGATCTCCAGTGCATTTTACTTTTGCCTGCAAACATTTTTTCACCTTTGTGTCAATAATCTCTTCACTCACATGCTACGTTACATAAAATAAAGGAAACCACATAAAGAGCCTGTTTATTGATGAGGGGAGTGTTGCATGTGACTTGGAGCAACCTGGTCTAGTGGAAAGTGTCCCTGCATGTGGGAGAGGGTTGAAATCGGATGAGCTTTAAGGTCCCTTCCAACCCAAACCATTCTATGATTCTATGAGTGCAGCATGAGTAATACAGCATGGGTTTCTTCACACTGTTTATCATTGCACCTCGGTGTCACAGAACAAGTGAAGTGAGACCAACCAAAATTTATTTTTCAAACTCAATTAAAACTCCATCAACATCAGCTACAGATTAGGAATGTCACATGAATTTGTCACTACACTGCTGACTCAAGAATTGAGTGTCAAGGTTTATGGCCAATGATCCAAAATGCACACTCACTCACCTAAAAAGTGAGGGCTGTCGAGGATTTTCATAGAATCATAGAATGTTGCATTTGATGGAACCAAAGGGAGAGTTTCTAACTGCAAACCGCTGCTCCAAGCAGGGCAAACACCAAACAGCTGCCCAAGGGGCTCCTTTTGTACTCTGGTCAAGTCTGATCTGTGGTCAGATATGGTCACATATACCCTCATGGGCTTAGGACTCAGCTTCCTCACCCTTGTACTTGTTGGCCGCCACCATGTGGGCATGACAAAAGCTGCAGTGGAAAGTTTTCACAGGCTTTTGCTGGGTCTTTGTGGCACAAAGTTTTTGCAGGGGTTTTTAGGGTGGGTTCATCTGCCACATTCAGTTCACAACCTTAAGCTAAAAACTGCCTTAAGACCTTAAGCAATCACTAATTCTGATCATGTATGTTGAACTTCCCCCAGCATCTTTGAGATGACTAAAAAGGTGGCCAGCTATGATGGGGATGAGAGTTACCTCACTCTTCAGGTACTGTGCTACTGCCCACTCATTAGATTACTTAAGCCCATCAGATTCCATTTGTCTTGAGTGGAATTTGAAGTAGGAAGCTAGGGATGAAGGTTTCATTATTGGGTCTTCATCAGCTATAGACCAACATATTGCTTTCTTTTTAATCTCCAAAACCAACTGTTAATGGATAGGCGGAAGAGACTGGTATGGCAGTGTTTCTCTAAACTGGTACAAGTGAGAATTCTGTCTTGTAAAGAATTAATCAAAAGGATTGTTTTGATTTTTATTCACTAATGCCTTTTTTTCTGTTCTAATGCAGCACTGCAACATGTATGAACTAGTTGGTTCTGTAGTAACTCTTTGGTGCAATCAGTTTCATTCCTTTTAAGTTTCTTTCTCTTCTGTCACTGTGCAAAGATAAATCCCTGTCTTGGTCCAGCTAATGTCAATTGGAGCTTTAGTAACTACTTCAGCAGGATTGATTTTTGTCTGATTTTTTCCTTGCCTAAATGGAGTATAAAACCAGAAATAGAAAAAGGTGATCCAAATGCCATTTCAAATTATTATGCCACAAACTTCTAAATATTCAAATGTTCCATATTACCTTTTCAGTTCCTGGCGACCCTCCAGGTATTAATGCTTCCTTTTCATTAGTGTGCAATGTAATAATTGATACATGAACTAAGTTATTGGACCTTTGTTATTGCCACAGTAAAATCTCAATCTCTATTAACAAAATATGGTATTTTTTAAAATGCCATATTTTAGAGCTGAATTTTCAGTCATGTCTAGGAGAATTTGGTGATGGTGTAATCTCTGTGCTTTTCACTTTTTCTATTCACTTCAATAACTGAATAACGTGACATGCTATAACCAGTTTATAACAACTGTTGTGTTATAACAACAAAAGAAAAAGTTTTAGTTTACCTTTTAAAGGCTAAAAGAGGCTCTCCAAGGACAGAAAGGGGTTAAAATAGGGAGCCATCATTTTCCATCCTGCAATGAATGCATGTTTCAAATGAAGTGCACAAAAAATTTTTTAAACTCCATGAGCTTCTTTGCCAAAGGGTGATTAGGTTTTGTTAATGTTGTCGGGTTTTTTTTCATAGCTGTTTGGTTTTACAATAATTTTCTCTGCCACTATTCTGTGAGCCCTTATTGGACAGGCAGGTTCTTCTACAAGTGGGGTTGTATATAATTTTTCCAGAGGCAAGCTTTTATATTTGTTACATCATTTAAAGGACTGAGGTTGCTTTTTGTTAGGGTTGTTGATGACACAGCTACTGAAGGGGAAGGATAGTGACCCCATTAGCCTTTCAGGTTGCTCATACACAGTGCACAGCCTACTACTGCAGTAAGAAGTTTATTGCATTTAATGCCCATGTGAATTTTGACTGCATATGGTGCAGGGAATTAAAACTATAATGGATTTCTCTTCTGAACTGGAAAAAGCCTGAAAAATCTCACCTTCAGTGAATGTTCATGCTGATATCCCTCTTTCTGTAATGTACATTTTACTGAGCAGTCTGGCCCTAAAGATTAAGTTCTATATATTAAGTAAAGGCCTGGAGGTATCTGTTGAAGACTACTGAATCAAACCATAGGAAAGGACGGCTTAGTCCTTAAGTAACTTCCCATAACATGTGGAAAAAATAATTGTATTTCTTAATGGGAAATTTCAGCTTTGGGGATCTCATGCAGCAGTAGTAGAATGTCATTACAGCTGCAGAGAAATATAGAAAATTTCCTATCACAAAAGGTATTGCATCTGATTTAAAGTATCATCTAGATAGGATTTTTTGCGTCAAAGAAATATGAAGTTGATGGTTGCCTACAGCAAACAAAAGATAAAATGCAGCCAACAGTGTTATTTCAGAAAGACCTATCTTCTAAACCTGAGGAAAACCGTAAGAAAAACTGATTGGAGAGAACATATAAACAGAAGGTTGTGAATATAAACTGGGCAGTTTCTAGGAATATAGTGGTTTGCCAGAATAAAAACAAACTCCTAAAAGAGTTTATGTTTGACTTTGAGTCTGTCTTTGAAACAAGCTAAAATTTAACAATTAAACCAAAATCAAAACAAACCAGCATATAGTGGGGGAAAAAAAAAAAAAGGACAAAAAAACAACCAAAAAACAACCCAGAAAAACCCACCCCACAAACAGGAAAATAGATAACAACCCCTATAAAAAAATAAGGTATAATATGAATACAGTTAATGTGATAGGATAGAAATATTGAGATTGGGTGGTAGGCTTAGAATTTACCAGAACTGAGGGACTATTCCTGTTCTTATTGCTGCTTTTTTTGAATACATCCTATGTGAACAGTTACTGGCAGTAGTGATGCAGAACTGACAGAATTATTCATTTAATGTTTATATTCTGGAAAAATCATGATGAAAAATCCTTATCATGAAAGGAAAAAGTAAGCAAAAGGATATTGGAAAACATCTATTAAGGATAAATATTTTTGAATCAACAGTCCTTTTATACTTTTCTAAAGAGTACTCTACAGTATATACCTAGCAAACATCCCAATGATACAAGTGCACTCAACTATGTAATCACTGACCATTTAGTTTCACATAAATTTCAGGCAACATAACAAAAATCCAACACAGGATTCAGGTGACAGAAATTAAATCAGGAGAAAAATTTAACAGCAATAGTATGCTTTTACAGGAAGTATTTCATAATCATAGAATCATAAAATGGTTAAGGTTGGAAATGACCTTAAGATCATCCGGTTCCAACCCCCCATTTTCTATTAAGTAACCAATCTGAGTCTATGATGATACTGCAGGGTTGTTACATAGAAGTTACCATGAAAATATAGTGCATTTAAAATACACATGATGCTGAAGTAGCTTAGAAGTACTGGTGGAATATTCAAAATAGGCCACTAATATTCTCTCTGCTTAAGAGAGAAACAGAGAGAAGTATACATCAACTTTGACACCTCTATATTTAGCTCATCTCAGACTTTGAAAGAAGCCAGCCACTAAGACTAGCTAATGTAGAAGTTCATATCTGGATTCATATATGGAAACCAATGATAGAAAAATTGCTCTGAGGCAATACATTTTGCCCAGGTTCAATTTAAGTGTTGAACTCCTGTGTCAGCTTAAACAAATGGACTTTTTCAGGATGGAGGCCCACATTGCTGCTAATAAACCAGTGTTTCAGAGGTCCAACACCCAAAGCTTGCAGGTCTTTCCACTATGAAGAGAACTATGAAGGAGGCAGAAGCTGATTCACACAAATAAGTTAGTGAGTGGGCTACTGAATAGATAAGTAAATATGCACAGTGAGTTTTTGTTCAGCCTCAGCACAGCCTTCAAAATTAACCTCTATAAAGCATTTTGGATTTGACAACAGATTTCAAATGACACTTCTCCAACTAACCAGATAGAAGGCACATGAAAAACAAGGAGGTGGTTGGTGACAGCCAGCATGGCTTCACTAAAGGGAAATCCTGCCTGACCAATTTGGTGGCCTTCTATGATGGGGCTACAAAACTGATGGACAGCGGCAGAGCAGTTGGTGTCATCTACCTGGACTTGTGCAAAGCCTTGTCCCACGTGACATCCTTGTCTCTAAATTGGAGAGACATCAATTTGATGGATGGACCACTCGGTGGATAAAGAACTGGCTGGATGTCCACGCGCAAAGAATTGTAGTCAATGGCTCAATGTCCGGCTGGAGACCAGTAACGAGTGGTGTCCCTCAGGGATCGGTGCTGGGACCGGTCTTGTTCAACATCTTTGTTGGTGACATGGACAGTGGGATTGAGTGCACCCTCAGCAAGCTTGCCGATGACACCAAGCTGTGTGGTTCGGTTGATACGTGGGAGGGAAGGGATGCCATTCAGAGGGACCTCGACACACTTGTGAGGTGGACTGATGCCAACCTTATGAAGTTTAACCATGCCAAGTGCAAGGTCCTACACCTGGGTCGGAGCAATCCCAGGCACAGCTACAGGTTGGGCAGAGAAGAGATTGAGAGCAGCCCTGCAGAGAAGGACGTGGGGGTGTTGGTCGATGAAAAAATGAACATGAGCCGGCAGTATGCGCTCGCAGCCCAGAAAGCCAACCATATCCTGGGCTGCATCAAAAGGAGCGTGACCAGCACATCGAAGGAGGTGATCCTGCCCCTCTACTCTGCTCTTGTGAGACCTCACTGGGAGTATTGTGTGCAGTTTTGGTGTCCTCAACATAAAAAGGACATGGAACTGTTGGAACAAGTGCAGAGGAGGGCCACGAGGATGATCAGGGGACTGGAGCACCTCCCGTATGGAGACAGGCTGAGAAAGTTGGGGCTGTTCAGCCTGGAGAAGAGAAGGCTGCGTGGAGACCTCATAGCAGCCTTCCAGTATCTGAAGGGGGCCTACAAGGATGCTGGGGATGGACTGTTCATCAAGGACTGTAGTGACAGGACAAGGGGTAATGGGTTCAAACTTAAACAGGGGAAGTTTAGATTGGATATAAGGAAGAAATTCTTTACTGCTAGGGTGGTGAGGCACTGGAATGGGTTGCCCAGGGAGGCTGCAAATGTTCCATCCTTGGCGGTGTTCAAGGCCAGGTTGGATGAGGCCTTGGGTGACATGGTTTAGTGTGGGGTGTCCCTGCCCATGGCAGGTGGGTTGGAACTAGATGATCTTAAGGTCCTTTCCAACCCTAACTATTCTATGATTCTATGATTCTAAGTCTGAGATACCAAGACTGAGTCAGGCTATTGCCACAAAGAAGTAGATAAACCAAAATCTGGGCCTTTTGCTAGCCATCTCAGTAGAGAGGGAATGATGGACTGGGGAGTGAAATCCTTTAGTATGTTCTGTGCATTGCAAGCTAAACATGTTTATTAATGATGGGATTGGAGCCTAGTTATGAATGACCAGGCTACATTCCTTCTACCTGCAGAATCACCAGCTGAGAATAAAGGGATCTCAGAACCATCTACTCTGCCATTCTGAATATCCAAATGTACAAAACACAATATTGCCTACTACACCACAACAGTGTTCCACAAAGAAGTTCTATGATTCTATGATACAAAGACATCCAATTTCTACACATGCAATCCAAGAGATGAAAAAAATGCAACTACATCAAGCAATTTTAAAAATCAGGAATTATTTTTACCATTAAAAATCTACACTTAATTTTTAATTTAAATTTATGAGACTTCAGCTTCCAGAAGCTTGCTGGTTCTTCAAATTTTATTTGCTATATTAGAAAACATTTAAACATCTATTTTTCCCTTATATAATAATCACATCAGTTCTCAAGTTTCTTAATCTATACACTAAAACTTGAGCACCAAATATTTCTTTTTTTTCTCCCAACACTCAGTATTTTTGTGTCTCTTTCTTTTCAGCATAATTTTCAAAACCTGGACAAACTGAAATGTAAAGATCATTCTAGTTTTCCCACTGACATTGTTAAAATCACTATTCTGCTTCTCTGCTTGTTTAGCCAAGGGGCATGACATGGTCTTTTTTAACGCTATCACTGTGGGAGCTAATGTGGAATTTCTTGCCTGTTATGATCTCAAATTCTTTTCAGACTTGTTTTTACAAACAAGTGTCCCTCATTCTGAAGGTATATTCTGTATCTGTCCTTTTTATACGTAACATTTTGCATCCAATATCACTCTGCGTCCTTGTCTCATTTATCATGCTGCTGACAACTGTTGCAAGGAAAAACTTCTCAATTCATGTGATTCAAATCTCATCGCTATCACCAACAACATTTAATTAACCGTCACTCACTGCCAGCTCAGGATCAGCAGTACAACAGATAAACCACAGTACTAGGTACCTACAAAGTAACAGTAAACACATAAAAACTTATAAATATCCTTAAATAATTAATCACCCAAAGTAATATCACTCAGATATCATCACAGGCCATGTGGGTTACAAGCACATCCCCACTTCTTGGAATGCAGGCTGCCCTACTTGCTCACTCCTCCTCTTGAAACTGTTGTGGTCCAGCTCTGTGCAGTCCTGTGTTATCTGATAATACACAGGCTGGGAAGAAAGCACTCATAGCCCATGTGGGTCCCTGCTTGGTGCACCCTGTGCTGTCATTCCACTAGCTGGATGAAGGCTTCTCACAGCATCCAGTGCAGAGGCAGCTCAGAGACACTAAGCCAAAGGTGGCAATGACATGGGGCAACATCTGGAGGGCTTTTTCTCTGTTTCACTCACTTGCCCAGCTACTCATGCTTAAACAGTTTCATGCTTCTTTTATACTTTCCCAAGGTTTATTTTAGAATGTTTTAGTTTCTGTTTTGTTTGTTTGTTCATTTAAATTCTCCTCTTTAGCCTATGGCAGAAGGTTGGAACTAGATGATATTTAAGGTCCCTTCCAACCCAAACCATTCTATGAAATTGAATGATTCTATGAAGTTGTTTACTACAAAGGTGATGAAGCCCTGGCACAGATTGCCCAGAGAAGCTGTGGTTGCCCCATCCCTGGCAGGGTTCAAGGCCAGGTTGGATGGGGCTTGGAGCGATCTGGTCTAATGGAAGGTGTCCCTGCCCATGGCAGGGGGTTGGAACTGGAAGAGCGTTAAAGTCCCTTCCAAACCAAACCATCCTCTGATTCTATGATTATCAGTTTGGGGAAATGTCCTCTCAGTTAACTCAGTTATCTTATTCGTGCAGTTTACCCCCACATTCCCATGATAGCAGCTGTTCTTATATAGGCCATTTTGCCAACTGTGGGCCCTACACTTTGTTAAGTGTAATTTTTGGTCAATCATCTGTCTGGATCATTGATACAAATATTATAAAAAGAGTTACAATATCTGTGTAATCCATTCAAACACAATTCCCTGCAATACAGGCCACTTAATTTTGCTCTGTCCAGGATTTTTCTTGCTGTGAATGGTTGTTATGCATTTTAGACTAGAAATGTATGTTTCTGTCGTCATAAAATAACTCCCATTTGTGGACTTGATTTTACTTGTTTACTTCTTTTGCTAATACATTTCTTGGTTTGTGGGAGACAGGGAAGAGGAAACAAGTAAGCTTGCCAGTGCATCTCTGCATAATAGATGTTGGCAGTGTATATACAGTCTCAGTGGGCAGTCTTCTCATATTTCTAGTTATTCTTCACCTGATTTCTTGGACATGTGTTCTGAACTTTTCTGAAAAAAAAAAAAAACAAACAAAAAAAACCCTGATGGAAACCCTGATGGAAATCTAAAGCAAAGATACAAATGATTCTATGATATTTCATACTTACAGGTGAGGTTGGTAGTCACTTTCTCTGTTTAGAGTTTCTTAAAGTGTTTCATAGTCCACAACTGTGTTTCCTACATTCAAGAGCCTGCTTGGAGTAGTGGGCAATTTCATTGTTACAGCTGAATGTAATTAGCCTGAGAGGTCAGGGGCTGTGAGAAAGTATTCTCTGAGGTAGCAAAGGGCATTTCTTCAGAGGCAACTATATTCAATTGCTATCAACTACACATTGTTAACACATTCTACGTCCTGAGATATCCAGTATTTCACCTTTTCTGAAAAACTCAACAAAATTGCAAGTCTTAGGAGATATTGACCTAAGTACTGCCTCCAGAGTGCATTGTTTGTGATGTTTCAGCAGTACCAGTGCACCAGAAGCTTACTTTGAAGTCTCAGGTTGTAACAGTCATACTTCCTTTTTAATCTTTAGTCTTCCTTCCATCGCTTACTGCTCTCCACCCATGCTGTATATATCAACTACAGCTAACAGAAATGTAAACTAATGGTATATTTTTGATACTCAATTTAATTTCTCCTCACTACTGTTTAGGCTGTCTCCAGATAAGATAATAGGACATATTTCTCCAGTAATGCAGCTTCATAAGATGCTGTTCAGAGTTACAGTGTCAGTGTATCCAAAGGAAAACTGAGACTTCTTAGGTCTGATTCTCCTTGTGGCATGTATTGTCATTTATCACTGAGGCACGCTGGAATTCAGACAGTACAGAATTGGAAGTGTAGAGTTTTATGCTTGCTTAACATATGCAGAAAGGGCTGTATACAAGACAGTGGGAACTTGAATCCTTTGCAGACAAAGTCACCCCTTTTCAATTCTGCAGGGACCACAGAAAGCCAGCAGACCTTTGAAATAATATGAATTTTAGGAAGCTCGGGATGAGATTAGAAAGAGACAAGTTTCTTTTTCTGATCTTGCTATTCTGTTCTATATTGTGCTCCTTTCTCACTTTTGCAGGGATTATAAAGATGAATTTATGTGATCTCACATGCTTGCTTTATGGAAGAAAACAACATGGATGGCATGCATAAAATATGCTAACCTGCTCTGAGCTTGAACTGAGAGTACTGTCATAACTACTGCATGTTAGTTTACATTACAGAGAAGCACTCTTCATACTGACTAAGAATGTCTGTATAATGATCTGCGGTGTAATAATCAGCATTTTGAAAATTCATACCCTACCTTAATCCTCACTCATTACTCCATATCTGTTCCATACAGTGTGGTCATGGATTTTCAAGGAAGGAGGTTACACGTCCTGTACTGCTCCATTATGGCTCTAGCAAAAACCAGTAGCTTCCCCTACTATTGAAATCCCACCAAATTTGTCATTCAAGATAATTTTCTTAAAAAGCTTCTATTTGTACCCTCAGCTCCTCCAACATTTTGTAATTTCATGAAGCACCCTTCTCTTCCACAGCCCTCATTTTCTTGATGCAATGTTTCATTCCTTACATTTTAAACCAAACAAGAAATTCAATGTAGTTAAAATTTTGCATCATTGTTCCATTAACATTACAATAGGTGACTGTTTGGGAGCTGGAAAAGTAAGGCCTAAGTCTAGCAGACAGTGTCTGGGTTTGTCCCTTTCTTTTTTCTCTCTCACAGTCCCTTCCCCAGATTCCCTTTTCAGAGGTTCATGTAGCCACTTCTCAAACCATTGTAGTCATTTGGACCAGCCAAATGACTACAGAGGCCAACATGGATTCAGTTAAGAAAACTAACTTTGCACTTTGAGTGCTCCTCACTCCTTGACTAGAGTTCTTTATGGATGTTGTCTGTCAATATTTCATCCCCTCCCAGTGGCAGCAGAGTTCAGAAGCTCATGCAGAGCTTCTGAAGAAACTTTTGATTCCAGAGATTTATTGAAAACTTGGACAGTCATTGAATAATGGCAACTGGGATAGGTGTCTGAGGACTTGAAAAAGAGTTGCCTATTTCTAAGCATTTCTCTAGCTCCTTTTAATAAAAAGTTAAAAACTTGCAAGATATGATGCTGTTCTTGCCAGCTCTTCCATGCAGATGGAGCTACGGACTAGAATGAAGCCTCACTGGAACTAAAGCAAATTCTATATTGAGGAAAAAATGTACTAGAAGAACTGTCAGATTAATTTCACTGGCATGAGTTGAACTACTTCCACTGCTAAGCTGTGTATTTATATAAGAGTACATATGTGTGCTTAAAAGGATAGGATGCCCTTGAAGATTTTGGGGTGCATTTGGCCTTATGACATATTAAAGTGATGATTCTTAGCACAGTTGGTTGCATTATGGAAAAAATAGCAGGGAAATAGTGTTGGTTTATATATCTTGCAAAACACCTGCTTCCGTATATCTCTCTGTGTAGGAGGGGAATAGAAATCTCTACACATTAGTCATGTAGATCTCAGGATAATTAGAACATTGACTATGTGGCAGCTAGATAAAAAAGCAACCACTATGAGAAAGGTTTGAGAATTAATGAGTTTTGGGGTTTTATAAACGAGTAATGAAAATATCCTCTGCCTCTCAAAAGGAAGAAAAAATATCAGGTCTTGTATTACATCTTTCCCCCTCTACCATTTCAAATGATACCTTTTAAAGGGAAAATGCAATTAGAAAGACATTTAAATACAATAGAATGGACAGTCTTGTTTACTGTAGTGGTCACCACTAGAGATTCCTTGAGACTGTCTTTGTGTGGCCTCTGACTCATTGTCTGAAACAAATCACACACACTCTATGTGCTCCGTTTTACCTCTCTGTAATTTAAGAGAAATTACCTTTGTGTATTCCACAATTTATGCAGCCAGAACTCTCTATTTGTAAGATTTCATACACCAAAACCAGTTTAGCATGTGGAGAGCGATTTAGGAAAAGGTTTCATGAACTTAAGCTTTCAGTTGCATGAAAGGTCCTTGAATAAAAGCTATTTTGTAAGCACAGTTTTTCTTGCAATCATTACCACCATACATAAAACACAGTGTTCTGGCACAGTGTAAGAGAGAAAAACAAAAGAATATGTGCATCTTTTATCCTTAACTATTCCATTAGTGAAATAATTCTGGAGACAAAGGTAAAAAAAATTTCTGTTTTTTCATTCCATTCTTAAGAAAGCTTTTTTTTGATCTGCCAGCAATTTCATGATACTCTAACCCTAACCCCATTGAAACTCTTAGTGATTTTTTGCCTTCTCACTTACTTTACCTTAGGCATAAGTTGAACCACCAACTAATTAACCAACAAAAATATTCCTTCCTCAAAGTTAAGCAAAATCACAAGCCTGCCAAGTCTTACTTTTATGAGTAAATACTTGCAAACATGATCTTATTCAAATATCGTCTTAATATCTAGCCCTTACCAAGTGAATAAGGAGTATTCAAGTAAAACCTATTCAGGTTTTCTACATATTTTACAAAGAAATTATTATTCATTTATTTTCAATTTTTAGACTGGAATGATTGACAATACAGTGCCCATTCCTGCGAAATTTTACCTGCACTGTTACATAAGCTTTACAACTATAAAGTTCTTTTTGTCAGAAATCACAACTTTGGTTGCTTCCATTTGACTTCTTATGTCAACTTGTTGTGCATCTAGTAAATGAACAACTTCCCACTGCTGGATGAAAGGTTTCTATAGTGCTCCATGAATATACAAATTTCCCTTTTTTCCCTGAACCCAGCAAACTGATTTCTTTGTTTCAGTGGAAGGTTAAGACCAATTCAATACTAAAGTTCTAGACAACTAATTGCCAAGTATATTTATATCTTCTAGTAGTTGTAAGAATTTTGGCTGAGATTTTGGCTGATGCAGCTAAACTTAACTTCTGTGGGAGGTATTTAGTCATAGCAGTATTTGCTTTGCTTCTCTTATGTTGAATTTGCTGATCTAGTTGTTGCAAACCTGCATAGAAAGGTATAAAATCAGCAACTGATGTTATATATTGGTTTTGCAACAGAAATTAATTCTCTGACACACAATCATCTCCTTTCAACCTACCCTGTACTGATGCAGGTACTTATCCCCTCCCTTCTCTGCAAATGAGCAGACAGAGAGCCTGGGAGAGTAGGTAGTCTTTGAAATGTGACTCAGAGGTCAAAATATTCAGAGTCTCGGGAGGAAAGTGATATTCACAGCTAGGGACAATTTATTGTGACCAATCTGCCCCCAGCAACCTCCCAGCACTATCAAAGGGCTTGGTGATGTCTCGAGTTCTCACATTGGCAGTTGCTATGGGTTTGCATAGGAAGGCATGTCTTCTCTGAATTAGAAACACTCTGATGAATAAAAACCTGTTTATTTCAGAAAATCCTTTCAAGAGCAGATCTTTGGCTGAATTTAAGGTTCCTATCACAGTTTGCAATGATACTCTTTCTATACATGAATCACTGCTTATAAATCACAAATTCAGTAAAATGTAAAATGAAATTCAGCTGTATGTCTGGCAGGGATAAAACATAGTGCTGGGTTCCTTCCTTTTTTCTTTTTCTGTTCTTTGTTTTATTCTTTTTTTGCTTTTCCTTAGAACCATCTGTGAAAGTAACAGCACAATTAAGACACCTAAATCGATATCACCAGTGTTCTTGCCTTTGCTTGTCACATTAAGTATCTTTTAAAAATTGTGTTCAACATAGATTCTTTGTGGGGTTTTGGGGTTTTTTTGGGTTTGTTTTTTTTTTTTTTTTGAAAGGTGCTTTGGATAGCTTTGGTGAATCACTCAATTATTTATTGATCTCATAATTATTCAGTGTTATTCCTTCCCACCTGCCCCCACCTTAACATTACTTCATCTTCTTTTAAAAGTCTTGGGAAAAGTTTACATTAATTATTAATTATTACATTAAGTTCCTTATCAAAGTTTTGCTCATTGCTTGAATTCCATGTTGCCAGAGTGATAAGGAAAGAACTGGCTGGATGGCCGCACGCAAAGAGTTGTGGTCAATGGCTCAATGTCTGGCTGGAGACCAGTAATGAGTGGTGTCCCTCAGGGATCGGTGCTGGGACCGGTCTTGTTCAACATCTTTGTCGGTGACATGGACAGTGGGATTGAGTGCACCCTCAGCAAGCTTGCCGATGACACCAAGCTGTGTGGTTCGGTTGATACGCGGGAGGGAAGGGATGCCATCCAGAGGGACCTCGACACACTTGTGAGGTGGACTGATGCCAACCTTATGAAGTTTAACCATGCCAAGTGCAAGGTCCTACACCTGGGTTCGAGTGATCCCAGGCACAGCTACAGGTTGGGCAGAGAAGAGATTCAGAGCAGCCCTGCAGAGAAGGACGTGAGGGTGTTGGTCGATATAAATATGAACATGAGCCGGCAGTATGCGCTCGCAGCCCAGAAAGCCAACCATATCCTGGGCTGCATCAAAAGGAGCGTGACCAGCACATCGAAGGAGGTGATCCTACCCTTCTACTCTGCTCTTGGGAGACCTCACTGGGAGTATTGTGTGCAGTTTTGGTGTCCTCAACATAAAAAGGACATGGAACTGTTGGAACAAGTGCAGAGGAGGGCCACGAGGATGATCAGGGGACTGGAGCACCTCCCGTATGGAGACAGGCTGAGAAAGTTGGGGCTGTTCAGCCTGGAGAAGAGAAGGCTGCGTGGAGACCACATAGCAGCCTTCCAGTATCTGAAGGGGGCCTACAAGGATGCTGGGGATGGACTGTTCATCAAGGACTGTAGTGACAGGACAAGGGGTAATGGGTTCAAACTTAAACAGGGGAAGTTTAGATTGGATATAAGGAAGAAATTCTTTACTGCTAGGGTGGTGAGGCACTGGAATGGGTTGCCCAGGGAGGCTGCAAATGCTCCATCCTTGGCGGTGTTCAAGGCCAGGTTGGATGAGGCCTTGGGTGACATGGTTTAGTGTGGGGTGTCCCTGCCCATGGCAGGTGGGTTGGAACTAGATGATCTTAAGGTCCTTTCCAACCCTAACTATTCTATGATTCTATGATTCTATACAGAGGTATCTCACAGATAATCAACCAAATAAAGAAAAATTGGCCACTTGTTCAGAATTCATTTCTCAGATTGAAGGCAGAAAACAGTTATGGTGAATTTTATAACAGGTTACTTCTGCGGGGTCTTATTTTATTAGGCTGGGTAAATTGGATGAGTCAGAGCTATGATTATCTAGGAATTCAAAGAAAATAATTGACATTTTTTCTCCCAAGCATACTGTATTTTTCTTTATTTTTGTGATAGGTGTTAGGTTAAGAGATGTCTGCATAAAGCTCCACCTGATGAAGAGAACAAGAAGGTTCTTAGGTTTTTGCATTTTGCTTTGGTTTACATTCCACAAAGTAGATTTGCTTCAGGCATGACTCTCCTAAACTCTATATTGCCTTCTTTTACTCTTCATCCAAAAATCCCTGAGAGAGTACACTGATTTGTTCAAATCCAATAGATTTGCCTATTCTGTAATAACAGAGCTATTATAAGCATTACTATTATGGTAATAGTGTATGTGCAATTGTGGACTGAAAGTAGGAAGCTAAAAAGAACTGCTTTGAATTTTAGCATGGCAAGTTTCCCTGCACTCTCTGAGTTCATAAATGAAAATAATTGTGCTGCAATGCCAAGAAATTAGTATCTCACCACAACTCCAAAATGCTGTGCAAACATAGCATTGCATAACTATGAATCCACTGAATGGTATCATTATGACTAAAATTATCTAATGTTGTGTTAGAATCAGGTTATCTCACCATGGTACACAATACATTTTCTAAATATGGGTAAAAAACTAGAACATTCTTTGGAACAAGTATTGCCTAAATACAACAGAAGTGAATGGAAAATGCTGGGCCTAATTAGCTGTACATTCTTGCATTGATATGTGATCAGCACGTCAGTCTTTTTTAGAAGGAAGGGCTCGCTACCAGATGGAAAATCAATGATACTGAACATTTCTTATCCCTCAAAAAGTTGGTGCCAAAGTAGAAATGAATAAATATTTTAAGAATCCTAATCTGCAATGTTTAGAAAAAGCTGGAATTAAAAAAATTGTTATTACTTGAAATGTAAATTTCCTTTTTAAGATCATTTGCTTGTATTTTGCTTCCTCCTACCAATAATCTTACCCAAACAGTATAAGTTGCTATTCCTAGTTAGCTGATTCTTCTTGAGTAAATGTGAGTGATGGTGAAAGTAAGTGAGAGAGAGCTGCTGTTCACCATGACAAAAGCAAAAAAGTGATGGTCCAGGTTCAGTTGGCTTCAAAGAACAGGGATACACAGTATTAACCTTGGAACAAAGAATCCTCAGTTCAAATTTTATGGACTTTGAAGTCTTAGTTTCTTTATTATCCATATTTCAGAAGGTGTGGGAATTAGCTACTACCGTTACTGGTGATAGCAGAGGGTATAAACTGAAGCCCTCAAACTTTAATTCTTTGAGTAGGACAACTAAACCAATGTCTGAACACGTTTACATGCATAGTCTGCCTTTGCCAGAGAATCTTGATAGCAGCAGTTCTCATGGACTTCAGCTGCTGGAACACCATTGAAAAATGTTGACTCCTAACAGAAAGTAAGTCATGTATTTTGTCAGACCTGTCTTTCAAATAAAAAAAAAGGATCAGTGTAGTTTTGTTTTACATTTCCCTTTTCAAAGATTATGTTGCTAGATTACGTGCCAGTGTGCTTGAATACACTAGAAGGTGAATGATCACTTTGCAGTCACTTGGTACAGGCTGTGCAAACATTTATTAAATAGAACTGATAAATGCAGTTTAGCTTAACTGTGCAATTACATTTATTGCTAGATCCAGTCCATATATATGCAACACGGACACCCTAAGTCCAGTCCTGCTCTGTAACGATAGTGACATGGACAGTATTTGCATGGTGGGCTTTATCTTTCTTATCTGATTATTTTATAAAATCTACTTGAATTTTGCTATGATCAGGTATTACAGAGAACATACACAGTAACTGACTTGCTGTGTTAGTAACTTTCTGCACTGAGCAAAATATAACAACATTTAAAATCAAATGTGCGATCAAGTCTCTTTTGCAGTGTCACAGAGCTGGCCAAGAAAGCTAAGCCAAAAGTCACTGAGTAATAGTTCCTATTGTTCACATGGATATGTTATATCCCATCTATTAAATCGAAATAGAAAGCCCTGATACAGTAAAAGAACCATTTCCCTCTTCCATCTCCCCTCCTCCAAAGGCATTTAATACAGTGTTAATTCTGAGGAAAAGTTATCGCTCCCTGTAAAATGTTTTTCTATAGTTTCTGTTCTGAGCGGTTGTACAGATAAGATGAGCTGAAGGAGTTCTGAAGTCATCAAGATGCAGTAACCCAGAGATGTTAGTGTTAAATGGTATCTTTTTCCTGAAAGGTAAACATTTCATGCTTCCTTCTGCATAGGGCTGTATAAGTGCAGCAAGATTTAGTACTGCTCTTGCATGTATTGTCAGTATCATATATCATTATTTGGCTAGAAATCTCTTGTTAATTAATAACAAACAAACATTACAATTAAAATAACGATAACTTAAATATATATTTACGAAAGCAAAAAAAGTGTATTAAAAATTTGATTAGTTCATGACTGTGTAACTCATACCCATATGAATAACCCAGCTTGAAAATTCAAATTATTTTATTGTGCAGGGCTTGACAATACAGATGGGAATAAATTACAAGCTAGACTTAACAGTTGTTCAACCTCTACAACAGGGAAAGGAATATCCGAGAAGAATCCTAGGAAAGGAATTGTGATTTAGTTACAGTTCAAACTTGGACAATGTCTTAATCCATAAGGAAAAAGAAATTAATTGCAATCTGTTTATTTTGCTACCTTATTTACATAAGCTTTTTTCATTTTCAGTATCACAGTATGTTAGAGATTGGAAGGGACCTCAAAAGATCACCTAGTCCAATCCCAATCAATGTTAGTACTCTTTCTTTTGCTCACAACTTTTATCATTCTGAGTGAAAAGGAAGTATCTAGAGACTCCATAATATGGATACTGGCTGAAGGAGTCAGGATGCTTTACTGGATCAGAACTAGATCTCTTACATGTGGGACTGAGCCATAGAAGACAAGTACAAGTTGCTATAATAAGCCAAGCGAAAAATTGGATTACAAAGTCATTAGAGGCTGTAGCTGTTCAGCACCTTTTAGGCCCTTAGGAAAGATTATTAAACAAATGAAAGTGGTTTTAGAATGAAGCATTCTGTTCTTTCCAAATAGCAGTTATCATTTTTTAACTTCTAATTATTGTGCATAATATTGGACTGTATCACAAAAAAAAAGAAAATAATTTATGACACCTATAAAAGCAGCTCCTAGCCTATGTATATAGAAACAGCCTATAGCTTGTTTCTATAAGTTGAAAGTTTAAATAACAAAAAGCTGTTTTTATTTTTTTCCTTTTTTCGAAGACTTATGGACTTTTTTCCAAACCTGAGTGCCTAACCCTCTCCCCCATTAAAACTAAGGAAATTTTTCACACTTATTTAGGTTTTGAATATTTTATTATTAATTGATTTCATTGTGTTTTTAAGAGAAAATATTTGTGAATATATTTGTGCAAGTGTTTCTACTGTTATAACTTCATAGAATAAGGAAAATATTGGTTGGAAAGGGCCATTGGAAATCATGAAGACCATTTGTCCACCGGAATCGGGGCTATCACCAAGATTGCAACAAATTAGGCCTTCCTTTGTCTCATTTAGCTGTAAAATCTTTCAAGAACAGATGTTCTACAGTCCCTCCTGCTCCTGTGCTGCATCACCCTTCTAATAGAAGATTTTCCTGAATGTCCAGTCGGTGGTGATTGACACACTGAAGGGAATGGATGGGTTCCATAGGGACCTTGACACGCTTGTGAGGTGGGCCACTGACAGCCTCATGAAGTTCAACAATGTGAAGTGAAAGGTCCTTCACGCGGATCAGGGCAATCCCAGGTACAGCTACAGGTTGAGTGTAGAAGTGTTTCAGAGCAGCCCTGATGAGAAGGACTTGGGGTTGTTGGTTGGTGAGAAACCGAACATGAGCCGACTTCAGTGTCTGCTCACAGGCCAGAAAGCCAACTGTATCCTGGGCTGCATCAAAAGTTTAATAACTTGATGAAATATAACAAGGGAAAGTGTAGAGTCCTGCATCTGGGCAGGAACAACTCCAGGTTCCAGTATAGGTTGGGGAACGACCTGTTAGAGAGCAGTGTAGGGGAGAGGGACCTGGGGATCCTTGTGGACAGCAGGATGACCATGAGCCAACACTGTGCCCTTGTGGCCAAGAAGGCCAATGGCATCCTGGGGTGTATTAGAAGGGGGGTGGTCAGTAGGTCAAGAGAGGTCCTCCTTCCCCTCTTCTCTGCCCTGGTGAGACCGCACCTGGAATATTGTGTCCAGTTCTGGGCCCCTCAGTTCAAGAAGGACAGGGACCTGCTGGAGAGAGTCCAGCGCAGGGCAACTAGGATGATTAAGGGAGTGGAGCATCTCCCTTATGAGGAAAGGCTGAGGGAGCTGGGTTTCTATAGTTTGGAGAAGAGGAGACTGAGGGGTGACCTTATTAGTGTATATAAATATATAAAGGGAGAGTGTCACGAGGATGGAGCCAGGCTCTTCTCAGTGGCAAACAATGATAGGACAAGGGGTAATGGGTACAAACTGGAACACAAGAGGTTCCACTTAAACTTGAGAAGAAACTTCTCAGTGAGGGTGACGGAACACTGGAACAGGCTGCCCAGGGGGGTTGTGGAGTCTCCTTCTCTGGAGACATTCAAAACCCGCCTGGACACATTCCTGTGTAACTTTATCTAGGTATTCCTGCTCCGGCAGGGGGATTGGACTAGATGATCTTTTGAGGTCCCTTCCAATCTCTAACATACTGTGATACTGTAAAAAGGAGCATGAGCAGCAGCTTGAAGGAGGTGAACCTGCCCCTGTGCTCTTGTGAGACCTCACTTGGAGTGCTGTGTGCAGTTCTGGTGTTCTTAACATAAGAAGGACATGGAGCTGTTGGATCAAGTTCAGAGAAGACCACAAGGACAGTCAGGGAGCACCTCCCGTACGAAAACAAGCTGAGAAAATTGGGGCTTTTCATCCTGGAGAAGACCTCATAGCAGCCTTCCAGTACCTGAAGGTACCTACAAGGATGATGGAGAGGAACTCTTCATCAAGGACTGTAGTGATAGGACAGAGGTGATGGGTTCAAACTAAAACAGGGGGAGTTCAGGTTAGACATAAAGAAAAAGTTCTTCCCTGTAAGGGTGGTGAGGCACTGGCACAAGTTGCCTAGAGAAGCTGTGGCTGCTTCTCCCTGACAGTGTTCAAGACCAGGCTGGATGGGCTTGGATCATCCCAGTCTAGTGGAAGGTGTGCCCTCTGTGGCAGGAGTTGGAACTAGATGATTTTAAGGTCCTTTTCAACCCAAACCATTCTGTGATTCTATGATTCTTAAATACTATCCTGCATTTTTTGGCTCTTGTACCTTTTTTGATCTGTCACTCCTGAAAAGAGTTTGCTGTGGTCATCTGTTTAAATGACTGTAGGCTGTCAACAGAGCAGCACCCTTTAACCTCCTCTCTGCCAGACAAAATCAGCCTTACTCCCTCAACATCTCCTCCTAGAAACATACTCTAGACCCTGATGTTCTTGGTAGCCTTCCTCTGAGCCCTCTTCAGTTCCTCCACATCCTTCTCAAAATCTGAGGCCCAAAGCTCAATCCAGTATTTTAGGTGCAGCCTCACTAGTGCCAGTTAGAGAAGGACAATTAACAGCTTCCCTTGATGTGCTGAACATTATGAGCCTCACAATCCAATATGTGGTTTGGCAAACTTGCAGTAACAGTGGGCAGTGCTCAGTGAAAGTGCTTGTATTCAACCTAGTGTCCAGTATGACCTCCAGGTTCTTTCCTTTAGAGCTGCTACTTATCCTGTCAGATCTCAGGTTATATTGAGCCATGGCTGCAAACATATGCACTTGTTGAACTTCAAGATATTTCTGTTGGCTCAGTCCCTAAGTTTTTTAGCATACACTTCTTCCAAGGGATTAAACAAGTAGTGGCATTTGAAGTATGGTTCTGGGTTTAGATTGCTTCTTTCTAGATTCAATAAAAAAGAGTTCATTTCCCTTTTCCAGTAAAGAAAAAATATGTGATTTTTTTTTTTAACATATTATTTTCTCTATGTCTCTTGGTAGGATCATGGAATTTCTCTATTTTACAGATATATGATAAAGATTCAGTATTTTAATATGACTGACCATTCTAACAGTAAGCATACCATCAATGGCAATTGTTGTTGATACCACTCAACTCTTACCAGGAGCCGAGTGCCTAGGCCCAGGGCATGGCAGCAGAAGGATCCAAGTGCAGGGTGCTCTTCTGCTGTGGTTCTTGTTTGGTTCCTAATATCTATTAGAGCAATGCGAAGTTTGAATCATGACTCCAGTTTTGCCACTCATATTTTGCTCTAAGAACAGGCTCTTGGATGCCTGAATGTGCTAGGAATCACATGACCCAAAAAAAAAAAAAAAAAAAAAAAAGCTACCATGTTGGGACTTACTGTAAACCAGCTTTTTTGACATGTTCTCCTTGTTCTGTAGAGAGCAAAAAACCTTTTGCCTAGAATAAAATATATCACTTTCAGAAAAATTCCTCATCGATCGAGGCATAACAGGCATAACATACCACTGTACATTATTCTCTCTATAATTACTCTAACATGAGCCTGGGTGGAGGGAATAATTTCTTATTTTACTGTCCCTTACAAATGTCCAAACCTTTGAGACAAGTTAGATGAAATAATTTGTTTTTCTGGGGCAATCTCACAATACGTATCCCAAACGGTGGTAAGGGTTGTGTGAATGATCAGTATCAGAATATCACTAAATTCTGCTTATCTACAATAGACTGCCTTACCTGATCAATTCTTTGCATCTTCAGGTCAACTATGGTTTTTATCTCTTAATATGAACTCTAACATTAGTTCTTTCTTGGTGTAATTTCTATACAATTCTCTCTTCTAGGTGTATGAGGTTTTGTTGTTGTACTGTTGTTGTATTAAGCATGGAAAGTATCAGGAAGGACAAGTGGCATCTCTGAAGAGGGTGGTGAGGTGCTGGCACAGGTTGCTCAGAGAAGCTGTGGCTGCCCCATCCCTGGCAGTGTTCAAGGCCAGGTTGGACAGGGCTTGGAGCAACCTGGTCTAGTGGAAGATGTCCCTGCCCATGGCAGGGGGTTGGAGCTGGATGAGCTTAAAGGTCCCTTCCAACCCAAACCAGTCTGTGATTCTATGATTTGCCAGAAAGGGGTAAAAATATTGTGGTTGGGTTTCTATCTGCTTGAAATTACTTTTAATTCACAAGTTTCCTTTCATTGTATTACAAATAAGCAAGCCCAAACTGTAAAATTCCCTTAGAATTCAAATAAGATTAGTGTTTAGTAGGGACTAGCAATACTTTAGTAGTAAATATTCTGTGTGAGGTTCCAGGCCTAGTTCAGTACATGTAGCTTTTCAACGATATGCAGATAGATTAGACTCCAAGTACTTTTTGTAAATTCTTCCCTCCAGAGTTCCTGTTCCATGCAGGTTCCTATGATCCAAAGGGTCAATGAGTTTGTAGCACAACATTGCATTTATTACTGTAAACCTTCTCTATCACATCTTCTTTCCCACATGTACACTAGGCAGCTCAGTCCCAGGCACCCAGGTATACAAAACCCCTGCATCCTCAAGTGTGTCTTGAGTGCAGTCTGCCAGTTCTTGATTTTCACCAGATTATGCAGCAGTTAAGATTAATTTAATAAAGTGTGTGTGTGTGACAGGCAGTAAAATAGATCAGCTTAAATCATGCGTTCGTACTATCAATCAAAAAAATATTGTTTTCCTGGAGCTGAAATGGGAATGATAATAAGAATTCCTGAGAATTAAAAAAACAAAACAAAAAAAAAAAGCTTAAATTATGCCTTACATATTAGTGTGTGTGCAGAAACAAATGTAAGCAGATTTACATCCTTTAAGAGATCCTGTTCTTGCATACCAAACACCATCAAGTCAGTTAAACAACTATGTACATAAAGATATTTCTGGAGCATGTACCCTGACAAAAGACAGTAGAGGTTTGTAGACAAACCCCAAATTAAACATTTTACTAGAGAACACAAGTATAAGGCAAGTTAGGCAAACTGAATAAAATGTAAATATTTTTTTTATATTATTTAATTTTTCATTTCTTCCATTGGGACCAAAATCTTCGGCATTTTGCTGAGCAACACAAAATTCCCATTTTTTTAGATTGAGTGTAACAGTAAGAATGTTGAAGGGACTAAGACACAAAATTTTCATTTCAGACTCTTGTTGCAAGAGATTCTAAAAATAGATAATAATTTTCGTATTGAAAAAAATGAGAATTTAACCATTTCCTAAGTGTTTCAGGAGGAATGCTTTTGTGAAGAATTTAAATATTAACAGCTATTGACAGAAAATACAGTCTAAGAATACTAATGATTGTCTCTGCATTATTCCTCCCTTTGCCTTTGATATATGAAAGTGTTTGGGGGGAAAAAAATAGATTGAAAAAAATATTGTTATGACTTTAAAAAATTCTAGAAATTCACCATACTTCCCCTTTAGCAGATACAGAGCATCTCAACAAAGATATACAGATAAGAGGTATTTCTAGTATTTAAAATACAGTTTCCCAGTAAAACCAAAATGGTTTTTTGTGGTTTTTTTGAAACAAAAACAGCTAAGTATTTACTTTCTTCTGGTATCCAAAGCTTTTGAATCCTACTCTGTAGGTTTGTGTTAGCATTAAACCTTTTATATACAATGTTTGCAAGCCTTTTGGCTTTTCACTCACTCTGGAAGAGTCTCAGTCCACTCTTTGCAAATGACCTCTGTATGTGGATATAAGGATGTGGTAAACAGCCACGAAACTTAGCATTTTCTCCAGCCAAAATCTTTTTTCATCCATTCATCCATTTTTTTAAAACATCACTGAGATATTATGGTGATAGGTGACCTTATAAAAAGCATGTAACCACAGAAAACTATGTTATAAAGGAGGAATGTTGAACAATGTCCAGATGTTGCTTAAAGTAGGTTTTCAGATAGAAAAATCAAATATGAAAACACAAAGGTAAACATAGTGATTATACAAATTCTTCCTATAAAGCAGAAAGAAAAGGAAGGAAAATGAGGTCACATCTATTTTGATAGCACTTTTAAAAGGAAGATGAAGGGAGAAAGAAGGCGAAAGAAAGAGGTGTTAAAATGCAGTGGTGCTCCAAAATGATTGACTAGAAGAAGTAATCTCAGTCACAAAAAAGGCAAATATAGATGATTTAACCTTCTGTGTGATCAATAAGCAATTGTTTCTTCCTCTCTCATGTTTTGCCTACACTTATTCTCAAATATTCTCACTGTAAAGAATTATGTCTGTTGCATATATTTCAGTCTCATGAGATATTTTGCTACTAATCAGTTTATTACCTTCATTTTATACTATTCTTAATTTCTTGGAGTTTCATTCTCCTTGTACCATGCTGAATAAGGATTTTCTCCTTCAAGTTCTGTAATCTCTAGATATTCATAAAATCCCATCTTTTTATTGGATTAATCTGTCACCCTAAAATAAGTTTTTGTTATCATTCTTCCATCTCTGAATATCCTGTTTGTTATTATAATTTTGGTTACAAGATTGCGAGACTTAGGGTGACACTGTGACCATGACTGCATCAGAGTCATTTAGGGTACATGGTGAAAATGGTAGGAGTAGGTTAGTGTAAAGTATGCTGGTAAAATTCCTTGGTTATTCAATAATGCTATGAATCCAATATTCCTTCACTTGCGAGAAACATACGTGATCAAGGCTGTGGTTGGCTGACAATGTCTTCTTCTCAGAGACAATCATCTCTTGCCTGAGGAAAAGAGCAGGGGCAAGAGACAGTTTTTGAGTCTCCTTCTGCCTCAACGACAAAAAGTTGTTGAATTTGAGAGAAATCTGTACTTTTGTCAATTAGCTTTAAAACATACTGTCCTGGGTTCAGCACTACAGCACGTCATATAAACTTGGGAGATATACCCAGAAGGCCCAGAGCAGTGCTCTGGTCGGTCTGGGTGTTGGTCGGCCGGTGGTGAGCAGTTGTATTCTCTTCCCTTGTTATTTCCCTTATCATTATTATTATTGGTGGTAGCAGTAGTGGTTTGTGTTATACCTTAGTTACTGGACTGTTATCTCAACCCATGGGAGTTACATTCTTTTGATTCTCCTCCTCATCCCTCCGGGATCCGGGGGCGAAAGGGGGTAAGTGAGTGAGTGGCTGCATGGTTCTCGGTTGCCAGCTGGGCCTAAACCACAACACGTACTTCTACACATTTTCATCTCAGTGAGACTGCCATTAATGCAGCATAAATAAGAATTCAGTATATCTGTCTCAGGACTGCATATTTATTTTCAAGTTAAAAGTTTTAAAGTTATTTAAAGCTTCATACCTCCTTTATTTAATTTTGATTAACTTAAATACAAAATAATGTGGGTAACAGCATAATAAAATATAACAGATGCATAAAATTCCATTTATGAAATATTTTATAGATGTTCACTAATTATGGTCATGAAACTTATTAGAAGTTGGTTAAAAATCTATAATCTTTTTAAAGGAATGGATTGCTCCACATTTTTTAATGGTCTGTGTTGGATATTTTTGTGCATATGTAATATATAATATATGTACATATAATATAACCAAGGTCTCATGTTCTCATGAGACCCCACTTGGAGTACTGTATGCAGTTCCGGTGTCCTTAACATAAGAAGGACATGGAGCTGTTGGAGCAAGTCCAGAGGAGGCCACAAGGATGATCAGGGGCTGGAGCACCTCCCATATGAAGACAGGCTGAGAAAGTTGGGGATGTTCAGCCTGGAGAAGAGAAGCTGTGGGGAGATCTCAGAGCAAACTTCCAGTATCTGAAGAGGGCCTACAAGGCTGATGGAGAGGGACTCTTCATCAAGGACTGTAGGAAAAGAGTGATAGAACAAGGGGTCATGGGTTCAGAATTGAAGAGGGGAAGTTTAGGTTAGATATAAAGAAGAAATTCCTGTGAGTGTGGTGTGACACTGGCACAGGTTGCCCAGAGAAGCTGTGGTTGCTTCATGCCTACCAGTGTTTAAGGCCAGGTTGGACGGGGCTTGGCAAAACCTGGTATAGTGGAAGGTGTTCCTGCTCATGGTGGGGGTTGGATGATCTTAAGGTCCTTCCCAACCCAAACCATTCTATGATTTTATGAAAGTGCTGCAAGGTCTGAATTCACAAATGCTGGTTATACGTACCTTTGGTGAATACGTACCTTTCTGAGAGTTCAATAACCCAGAAGTTCAGGCCATAAGGTTTCCATCATGGGGTAGCCAAAATCAGAAGTTAAAAGAAGTGCCTTATTTATTTCTTAAAAAATCCTAACCAGCCAACCAAACCAAACAGAAATCCCTTTTGGTACTTTGGACTCTAGACTTGTTGTAGAGCATCAAGTTAAGATTACAGATATTTTATTTCTTACATCACTTTTTTTATATATATATAATTATTAGTTTATGTGTTCAGATGTAGAGTATTCATTGTGAGACTAATGGACCTTAGCTGCAGTGTTGGGTTTTTTTTGTAGCAGTATCTCTAATGTGATACTTTGCAGAAAGAAACAACAAATTCAGTTTCTCCTAAAAAATCATAATGTATAATATAATGTAAAATATAATGTATATTTTTGTACATTTTTATTTCTTTTTTCTTTTAAATCTCCTGTGTCTCAGAACTTTAACTTCGTTTTAGAAGGTTTAGTTTTATAGCTTAGTTTTATTTAGTTTAGTTCTTGAGGGACTCTCATCATGGACTGTAATGGTAGGGAAAGGGGTAATGGGCTCAAACTTAAATGGGCGAGATTCAGGTTAGATCTGAAGAATAAGTTCTTTACTGTGAGGGTGGCAAGGCATTGGCACAGGTTGTCCAGAGAATCTGTGGTTGCCCCATCCCTGGCAGTGTTCAAGGCCAGGTTGGATGGGGCTTGAAGCAACCTGGTGTCCCTACC
Source organism: Psittacula echo (assembly GCF_963264785.1). Lineage (NCBI taxonomy): Eukaryota > Metazoa > Chordata > Aves > Psittaciformes > Psittacidae > Psittacula > Psittacula echo. The sequence goes on along the minus strand of NC_137739.1, from coordinate 19,999,372 downwards.
CATGTCAGGGGGGTTGGATATAGATGATCTTAGGGTTCTTTCCAACCCAAACCATTCTATATACATAAATCCCATGTACAAAAATAAAGGAAATAAGAGAAAATCATGTTTTGTGTGTTCAGTGTTGTAATAAGTTTGTAATGGGCTATGTTCTATAAAGGAGCATTACCGCATGAAGTAGTACGTGGCAAGTTAGTACCATTATATATATATATACATATATATATATATAACTCAAGGATGATAACTGTTCCATTTAGTGTTCGAATTAATGTCTCTCCATCAGACCAATAACCAGTACATAGGGACAATTGTCACAGATGCCATTGTGCACACCACACTGTTTATTGTGAATAAGGTTCTTAGCATTACAGAAAAAGTAAATGCTTGCTGCTTTTGGCTAGCTGACTAAATTAACAAATTGTTTTTTTCAGTTGAAATCAGGCCCATCACTGTATTTCTCTGGGCCTTTCTTGCTTTGTCTCTATCTTTCCTTGTATCACAGGGTCAGGAAATCCAAGAGGATATTTTTGCGTGAATTTATTCTTGCATTGTGGTGTCCTTAAGATGATGGATGAGATTACTTACTGCACTTATAAGTGGCCTGTTGCTTTTATCATACCCTTTTCAGGAAAGGAATAGATGAAATTCTGAAAAGCTGCCTTTGGGGTGGGAGAGGAATCTTTTCCTAGATTTCTCTATTCTGCTATTGATCAAGCTGCCAGTTACTCTCAGATATCCAATAGCTTAATTCTTTTTGGCTGTTTGGTAGTATTTGAGTGTTAGATGAGTTTTGCTTCTTGTTTTGACTGATGTGTGTCTTTGTCATGCAGACCTAGTTTTACCTGATGCATAGATATTGATATGTTCTAATGGGAGTCGCTGGGAATGCTTGCGTTCGAAGTCTGTATCCAGCTTCCTGTGACTGGATATTCCTGGTGGGAATAAAACTGATATTAGCTCACTGAAACTGGGTTTTCAATTTTTGTGTTGTTTCAAATGCCATTGATTATGTTTGCCTGTTAAACTAATAGTTGCTTATACATATAGATGTTGAAAATGAATTGGTTGTACATGTACAGAATTTATACAGGTATTTATATAGAGATTTAATATAGTTAAAAGAAAATATCAGAAAGGCATGATGAAATTTGTAACTCTGATCGTCTGATTCCCAGTTTGGTGACCAGTCCACTGGGTCTTCTATAAAACTGACATTACTTTTAATACAGAGTTTTCCTTTTTAAATTAAATTAGTTTTGACACCATGATTGCAGTAAGTAGCTGAGGACTTGCTCTTCTTTTGCATTACATATATTTTTGTGCCTGATTTAAGGGAGCATGGAGGGCTGCTGGGATTGATCTGGAGTAAAGACTTTTATTAGGAATTTAATTCGGTAGAATGCTGAAAATCTTCTCTTCCCACTGGATGCTACTGAAGGTTGTTAGGCACCTCAAAGGGCTAATGAATATCACAGCTTGCTTAGCACATGGTACTACATACATCACTTGCAGTCTCTGAGTAGAACAGACTTGTACTGCTGTCACTATAGCTTGTCCTATGTAGTTTTGGGATTGTTTTGCAGTTTGAAATGTGAGTCCATCCCTTATAAAGCAGTAGCATTCTTTGGATGGGGACCGGTAGATCCAGCAAAAATAGTCACTGAAAAAGTAGGAAGAGGAAAAACTTGAGATTTTTGTATAACAGCAATAAAAGTATTTAGTCCCCTGGACATTTCATACAAAACCTCTGCAGAACATCAAATCATTGCATGACTGACAGTGTGGGACAATGATAATAAATCTTCATTTTCTTACCAGCTATCTTAGGTCCTTGTTCTTTTAATGTGTTTGTTGTGATATGTGCATTCCCAGATACTCTGTGTAATACCAGCAGCATACAAGATGCACCTACCACAAAATCAACATATCCCCAAAGCCTCAGGGCATTGAACAGCCCTTTTGTTTCATGTAACCTATTGCAGAACTACTCACAGAATGACCTGCTTTACTGCGTGTCACCTTATTGCTTTATTATTAGCCTTCATAAAGGTCAGATAGGCCTGACTCAAATTTGTGAGGAAACTGCTGTACTTTTTTTGGTTTCCCTCATTTTCTCTCCACTGGAGGAGCTGCATATTTTTCTGAAAGTCTGCAACAGTATTTTTGATATCATGTGGAAAGCAGAGAACTACTTTGAATTCCCATTGTGGTAATCAATGAGATGTAAAATTGCAGCTGTTTCATGCTGCTTAGAGCCTCTCCTGATGCCTCTCCTGATGAACGTCCTCTGGTTTGTCAGAATGCATAAAGCACTCATAAGACCGTAGCATTAGATCTGTTTCTCTCTGATGTGAATGAACACAGAAAGAAACCAGCTGTTAAGGAAGCATTTTTGTTTGTTTAAATAACCCTGCTATGGCTGGAGTAGAGCAAAATGCTTCTGTGCTATGCGTATTTCTCAGGATGGGAATAGGAACCATTACTTGTATGTGTGATACAAAAAAGGAATAAGGTCATCGACTAGCTCAATGATGTTTTCATTTCTGAAAATGTCATTCACACATACATAGGAAAAATTCGAGGTAACAGTCCAGGTATGCTGCGTATTTTAGTATATTTTCGTGACTACTCAGGAAAGGTATGTTTGTCACTGCGCTGCTGCCTGTGATCATCTGGAACTTAAGGAATTGATGCAGTGCAGAATTTACATCCTCCTTTTACAAACCCAGACAACTCTTTCACCTAAAGTAAAATAGAATTTTGCCTTTGAAAGAAAAATCAGTCAGGATTCCATTGAATTAGGATTCAAAGTTACCAGAGAGGGACTCTGGGACTGTAGTGATAGGACAAGGGGTAACGGGTTTATACTTAGCAGGGGATGTTCAGGTTAGATATAAGGAAGAAGTTCTTTACTGTGAGGGTCGTCAGACACTGGCACAGGTCGCTCAGAGAAGTGGTGAATGCTCTATCCCTGACAGCGCTCAGGGACAGGTTGGACAGACCTTTGGGCCACATGGTTTAGTGTGAGGCATCCCTGCCCGTGGTAGATGACGTTAAGGCCCTTTCCAACCTTAGCCAATCTATGATTCTATGAATTATGAATGTGTAAGTTAATTTAGTAGTTCCTTATTTTGCAGTATATATTTAAGAGGAAGAAACCCAATAATATATGTTTAGGAAATATGTGGAGTATGGCATATTTAAGAAAAAAAGGAAAAAAAAAAAAGAAAAAAGTAAAAAGAAAAAAGTTTAGCCCAGAAGCATTCTCCTATGGGTGTCTTTTTAGATAGAGTGATTGGGTAGCTGATGGCATTAGCAATGGGCGAGAAGCTTCTTGTCTAGGTCTCTGATGCAGATAACTTCAGTCATCTTTTATCAGTTCCTTGGAGGTGTTTATAAAAAGTTCTGTTCTCATTCCTCTTGCTACTGGAACAAACATTCATTAATTCGTACCCACAGACTTTCCACTTGCCCCTCATCTGCCCCTGGACAGAACTCAATAGATTCTAGTCGCTCTCTCACATAAAGGGCAACTCCACCACCTCGCTTTGCTGACCTATCTTTCCTAAAAAGGACATAGCCATCCACAACCACATTCCAGTCATGTGAGCTGTCCCACCATGTCTCTCTAATTGCCACCAGATCATAACCTTTAGACCGCACACAGACTTCTAACTCCTCCTGTTTATTCCCCATGCTGCGTGCATTGGTGTACAGGCATTTCAGGGAGCAAGCAGAGCACGCTAATGGCACCCTTGGGAGGCGGGAGGCCTTCTGGTCTTCATTAATACTAGAACAATGCCCCACTAGTTTAAACCCAGCTACAACCCCCTCGCAGTTTGAATGTAACCTAAAGCTCTGTGAGTGAGCTCTGCTAACTCTTGCCCTAGTACCTTTTTCCCCTGCGGGACAGGGTCTAAACAACTATCCTTTCCCTCAAATGAAACAATAGATTGAGAGTCCTCCCTAGTCCGCCATCCTTCAAGCCCTTGCATGTTTCTTTTGAGCTTGTCCCTAACAGGCCCAGTTATCTCCCCTTCCCCCTTCATATCTAGTTTAAAGCTCTGTCAATGAGCCCTGCTAACTCCTGCCCCAAAAACCTTTTCCCCCTCTGGGACTGCTGTATCCCACCTGCCACCAGCAAACCAGGTGTCTCATATAGCAGCCCATGACTGAAAAACCCAAACCCCTGCCTTTGGCACCAGTCACGTAGCCATACATTAATCTGCAGACTTTTCCTATTTATCTCTTCATCCTTGCTTGTAACAGGTATGGAGGCAAACACCACTTACACTCCAGACCCTCTAACCAGCCGTCCCAGGGCCCTGAAGTCTCTCTTCATTGCCCTTGCCCTCCTTGTAATAATTTCATCATTGCCAACCTGAAAAACCAGCATCAGATAGTAGTCAGAGGGCTGCACCAGATCAGAGAGTTTCCTTTTAACATCTCTAATCTGAGCCCCAGGTAGGCAGCAGACTTCCCTGTGGGATGGATCTGGTCAACAAATGGGCCCTTCTGTTCCCCTCAGAAGTGAGTCACCCACTACAATTACTTTTCTTTTCTTCTTGGTTGAGGAAGTTCTAAGGCATGGGGGTGAGTGACAAGCCCTAGGTGACTCACTAGATAGATCCACCCCTCCATCTCCATTTACCTGGCCCTGTAGTTCCAAGACCTCATACCTGTTATTCAAGGGCAACTGGGAGAGAGGAAGGGATTGCAAGGGTTTTCGCTGGCTATTCTTTTAGCATAGATATTAGGGGGTCACAAGTTTCTATCTCATTCTAGAACTGGTTTCTGGAAATATATGTCCATTTTCTTTACTCTGCTTGATGATGATTTTCTAATGAATAAATACGAATTAAAAAACGTTTTGCCATCTCTGAGATTTCACAAATTGTGTTAAACTGCCTAGCACTGACAATGAGATAATAATTCTGTATGTGTCGTGGTTTAAGCCCAGGCCATAAATCAGAACCATGCAGTCCACTTCCTCCACACACACCTTTCTTCCCTCTGCTCCTGGAGGGACAGGGAGGAGAATCAAAAGAATGCAACTCCCACGGGTTGAGATAAGAACAGTTTAATAACTAAGGTATAACACAAATCACTACTGCTACCACCAATAATAATAATGATAAAGGAAATAACAAGGAAGAGAATACAACCGCTCACCAACCGGTACCTCACCCCCACCCTGCCATGATCCAGCCCTTCCGGGAACTCTCAGTTCTACCTCCTGGGCATGACGTGCTGTGGTATGGAATACTTCTTTGGCTAGCTTGGGTCAGGTGTCCTATCCCCGCTTCCTCCCGGCTTCTCCTCCTCCCTGGCAGAGCATAAGACTCACAAAGTCCTTGGTCAGTCTAAACATTCTGACCCGCAACTGAAAACATCGGCTTTATCAGTATTATTCCCAGGCCGAAAGTCAAAAACACAGTGCTACAACAGCTACTAAGAAGGAGAAAAACTGACTGCTACTGCTGAACCTAGGACAGTATGTCATTTAAAATTGAGATTGTGTCCTAGTTTAGGGATATGTGTTTCAAGCATTGCAGCTACTATCAACTAGTAAGTCAGGATAATGTGAGTTTTCACCTTACGACTGGATTGCACGATCTAGATTAGGAAAATGCAGCCCTTGGAAATAATAACAAGCAACATTTGCCAAGAGAATAGATGGAGATCTGGATATGTTGGAAACACTCTTTCCACATGGTTATGTCAGGAGCTCAGTTGCTGTAACTCAGTTGTGAGCTCTGGGCCGTGGACTGGTGGAAATATATCAGGGAGGATGTGGAGAATGATCTGAAAAGAAAAGGAATCTACTTCCCAAGATGAAACTTGTCCTCATTATATTAAATCTCAGCCAAGGAATGAATTTTATTTTTGGATAGCATTTGAAGAAAGGGGGGAAATCATGGAGAGTTTCGGTTTTAAAGTTTCACTCTTATAGAGGCATATTCATAGCAAATATCAAGTTCCTTCTTTAACACTTTGATATCTTGCTGAAATTTTGCTGAATGCAGACTGTCATTTGCATTAGTGGTTTGAATAGTTTGGGAAGCTCCATAACTTTTTGTTCCTGGACACATTCTTTTATTGTTATTCTTTGCAATCCTTACAGCTGTTGTGGATTTCCTTATGTTACTGAATATAAGAGTAAAATACTGTCCAGATGCTATATTATGCCATGTTTTCTGAACTGTCCCCTGGTCCTGTATTCATTGCTAACTGATAAGTTAAGCAGACCTGTTCCATGGAGATATTGCCTTCTGGGTTCCTGTACAACTGCAGTCATACAAGGTGTGATTAGCTTTTCTTTCTCTTTGACTTTCCCTAATCTTGGATAAAAATAGCTTTTTGTAGGAAATGTTATGAAAGTTCAGACAGAAAATGAAAAAGTGATAAAGCTTACAGCTCACAGTCTTTTAGGTAGTATTTATAACAGTCTTCTCAAGAAGTTGAAACACCAAAGATATGGTAGAGCTCAGTGAGGTCTTCATCCTTCTGCAAGTATAATTAGGCAACCAAAAATAAAGGCAGGGTATTTTGTCTACTATAGGTTTCAGTTGTATTTGAATCTCTTCTTGAACTCTGTTGAAAAGGTATTCACTCTTTTGAGTATGCTGTTAAATAGAACATAAATGTTGTTTTGTGGGGCATAGTCAGGATACTAATCAATATATTGCGTCTAGTATCCATAGATACTCTCAGGACTTTGAAATACTCTTGTAAACAGTGTCTAACATAGAATGTAAATACTAGAACTGATTTCCAGACCAGCTTTGGGTTACTGATCTTGAAGAGGTTGTACCTTTTATATTGTCTGGTTACAAAAGTATTAGTTCCAAATAAAGGAAATAGAAGCCAGTACTACCTTTTCAAAGCTGGATTACTAGCCTATGTGCTCTTTTTCCTTCTAGCCCCAGAAGTCCTACATAGCTAGCAAATGTGTCACTGTTTCAGACCTGTGAAGTCTAGCAAGTAGATTTCTTTTCTGGAAGAGCTGAAGTTCAGCCCATCAAGCTGAAGCAGGAATTGAACTGAGTTCCTCTATTTCCTTGCAGATATTCTTAACTGGTAGATTATAATATGCAAAAGAAAAATGCTTGAACTCCTGATCTTCTCGATATCCAGCTTTGTTCCCTACAATGTGTGGGTATCCCAGACTTTCAGATATCTTAAGCAGAATTTTAATGGGTTATTACGCATGCATTGCACTGGATCTAAAAAAGTAGACTAAATGTAAGTATAGCATAAAAATATGGAGGGGATGAGGTGGTGAAAGGTGGACATTCCTGAAAGTTCTTCACTTCCAATCAAAAAAGAAGTCATGAATATACAGACAATTCAGGTACATCTGTCATTCACAGACCAGATAATTTAATACTCCGGTAAAATTCTGCTTGCAAAAGTTTCTAAAAGGCTGAACCTGCCAACCTGCTTGCAAAGTGTAAGTCTGCTATGAGACTTTATAGGGCCTACTAGATGCTACCTTTACTTGATTCCAAATTTACAGTCTGCAAATATCTATATTTTAGGGCACTGAATTTTCTAGAGAGAAAAAATTTATAGTTGAGTCCATATATCTCAATGAGGACTCATAAAGCTGGGCAGATAGTGAAGATCATACTTTTTAAAATGTCAGCTCTTCTTGTGGTCGTGTTCGTGCCATTGTATGTCAGTTTGTTATGCTTGTGTGCATACTTCTTTTACATGAGTATGGTTTTGGCAAACTGGCATGTCAAGCTGGAACTGAGAGCATTTTTCATATCATGGTAATTAGCAGAGCAGGAAAAAATCAAAAAGTCCTGGTAGAGATGTGGTAACTATTCCCTTTTCACCCTTCACAAGGAATAGAACTAATTTTAAATTGGAAGTAATTTCCAAATCATGTCCTTTTTAGAGGAAATAAAAAGATTTTGAGGTCCTTCTCATGTCTAAAGTCCCAGTTTCTTCTCCTGAAGACATTCAGAGATTTTTCTGACCTGTTGCCACCTGTTAAAGCTGGATCATTCATTCTGAACCACCAACATGGTACTGTCTGACCTATGCAACCGATCACACATAATCAATCTGTCAATGTATAGGTTTTCATTATTTTTAGGTTGGTTTGGGGTTTTTTTAAATAAAATCATTGAAAATGTATGCCATTATTGGCAGGGAAATGGGTCATCATTTTATGAACAATTTATAGGCAGGAAAGCAACAGATATTTTCAACTGCTATGCTTTATATGATTAGACTGTTGCAATAGCAACTTTAATCACTAATGGCTCTACATTGATTATTTTATGTTTCTTTGTGGTTTTTTACAGTTTACAATAACAATTCCAGGATTGTTTCCTGTTCTTTTTGTAGGTGACAGGACATTGCACTTCCCAGTAATTCAAGCTTCTCCATTTCTACTCTGTGTTGCAGGCAGTATCAGTTATGCACCAGTCCCTGCTTGTCAGTCTCCACCTTATATTCGCCTCTTTTTATATAAACTCATAAAATGAGTTTTAATGTAATACACGCAAATAGCTAGTGACACACTGCTGATGTTATCAGTGCTTTACTTAGCACACTCTCATATTTTCTTGCTTGCTTATTAAAGGTAACAAGCTCTTGTTTAACAAATAGTGTGCAAACCCTCTTTTAAAATCCAAGTCATATATATGTTTATGTGATCTATGAATTCAACACTGTGCACATTTCATAAGGAGAGAGCATTTTATGGTGATGTGTTAATAGTAAATTGCTACAGGTTGAAAGTGAGATTTTAGTTCTCTTAGATCCAACACAGATCTTAGTCAAAACTAATATTTGAGTATTTTGTTGTCTGAGATTGATATTACTAAGTACAACTTAACACTTCATTAATATTCTTCTTGAAATGTTTTCCACCACAAATTGCAAACTCAGAAAAGAATATGCTTCATGCATGACTGCTGGACAGTATATGCAGTGTCTTAGAAGTAAACTATTTTGTCTGGCAGTCATTTGATTAATTTAGCAAGAATTCCTATCATTATAATGACTTCATATGTGTGTGTTTTATAGCAATATGTATAGTTGTGGCATGAGCATCATGGATGGAACTGGAATTACTCAGGAGATATCCCACACGGCAGTTCCACTAGTTAAATGGATTATCATATAGTCCAAAATGATTCCCTAAATTAGACTGTAAGCTATCAACCAAAATTTTATTCTTGATAAAGAATATGTTTCTTTTAAATTGGCAAAAGCATTAATATTTAGTTATTTCTCTGCAGTACATATTGAATGAAGTTCATCGCTATCTCCTTGCTGTAAGACTATGAGATTTTGGGAAGAAATTTCTGGGAATTTCTGGAAAGGCTTCACTTTCTGGGGATTATTCTCCCAGTGATGTGTAGCTATGCACATACAGTATAAGATGAATAATTTTCTTCATTTATATAAGACAAATCGTATTCTTCATATGCTTCTGACAGAAATCTGTCAACTAAAAACCAGGTGTCTTTGAAAATCTTTCTTCTTGATACCTCAGGGAAGGATATTTTTCCCTTGTGGAAGACCAGCAAATGATACTACCTTCTTTTGCAATACCTTGAAAGTACAAAGGGCAGAAAATGATTAAATATTGAGGTAGGTCTTCTGGATTATGGCTATATTTGAAACTCTGTATTTGGCAGCTCTCTGACTTAGGAAATGCATTGTGACTAAGCAGAGTCCTCATGAAGTGGTGAGTTGCATTCTGCAACTCCTTTCAAGCTGTTGGTTTCCATGCTTTGTTTTTAAAGCTGATTTTCATAAATTAACTTTGAATTAATGGTTGAAAACTCTAGGAACTGAGAATTAAGTGCGTAAAACATTTCTAAAATGATGAGATAAATAACATGTAAATGAACACAGTATTTCATAGAAAGTATGAATAATTCACTTTATGATAAGAATTAATAATGATATTTGGTACAGATGTTAATAGAATTTTAGTTTTACTTTTGATAAGAAAACCCAACATTTTTTGATGCTTTTCAAAAACATGAACATGTGTCTTTCTGTGATTAAAATAGGGCTCTAGGTCTCAAAACTGCTTTCTTAATTTTCCTGTGGCTCTCAGTCTTTTAAGACTGTCATATTGCTTTTTTTTTGTAGAGATAATGACCCTTGCCTACCCCTCTGACTATCCTACCTTATGGTGTGTCAAAATTACTTATCATTAGTGCTAAGCTGAAACTGTATCAGATAGATACCCTACTAGGGAGTGAAAATCTAAATCTAAAACTGAGAGTTCAGTAGAAGTCAGTAGCACTCATCCTATTGCTTTTTTAGACAACATGAGTCAGGTTTTCACCTAAGATTCTCTTTTTTTTCTCTTCAGCTCACTCTCTGTTTCATTTTAGCCACACTGAATGTAGCAGTTGATGAATTTGGCACTAATTTATTTATTTCACTGTATTTAAAATGCTAGACACCACTATCTAATGTTCTTCTCTTCAACTTCTTTTCTTTCTGTTTGTGAATGTCACAGTGTGTTGCACAAATACAGCAGGGATGAAAACTAACACAAATGCATATTTGTGGCTACAGCACAAAAATGTGTACCTATAGATGAACAAACCAGGTCAAATCTTTCATAGTAAAAAAATAAATTAAACAGCCATTTGTCAAAAGAGTATCTGGAGACTGTTAGTAATCAATAGAACTGATCAAAATTGGGGGAGGGGAAATATTGTCAGAGGGAAATATTTTTTATGACATTTTGTGTAACCACACACACAGACATTCACATTAAAAAGATACTAGACCTGTTTTTCACACAGTACTTTTTCTCCGAAATGAGTCACTCGAATCTTTATATTAGTTAGGCTGAACAAGACAAACAGTCTAGGAGATTGGTTCAACACAGATTAACTCATTTATTGATTAGGTGTACAAAAACATTTCCACTCAATAATAGAAGTATATGAGTGAATTTCTCTTGTAGCAGATCACATAGAAAAGCTGAGAATATGATTTTTGAAATTGATATTTATACCTTAATGAAACTTGTTTTGAGAGATAGCCATGCAGAATTACCTAATCTCCATCTACTTAATTCAAATGCAGCAGTATAAAAATATTAGCATACCAGACATGCAACCATCCTTTGTTTTGTTTCCACCTGGCATTCCTGAAACAAGAAAAATTAGAAGTGCAGTATACACGGAAACTATAGGTCTCATGCAGGAGAATAATCCTTATGCAGAATTTCACTTTCAGGAAAAGGTATAGTTGTGACTTGCAATAAATAATCGAGGTTTATGAGATTTGTCCAATTCCTTAGTGCAAAAAAGTTCTATTCTAATGAGCAGATAAAATAAAATAGAGCTCTGAGACAGCAGAATATGTCAGCAACTGAAGTGAATAAAAACAGGCAAGAATGCCAATGACCAAGAAAACACTGGTAGTTAGTTTTACTGCACAGTGAGTCAGCAGTTACTCAGCAAGGAAATTTAACTTAACTTTGACATATTTACTGGTAGGACAGTTTTTGCATAAAGATGTCCTTGTTTAAGAAACCATCGAAAGTAGCATTTTCTCTCTATACCCTCTGGAACTGTTGAAAGTCTTATGTGGACATAGCACACTGTGATTTCCCTGGTTTATTAACTTCACCCTTACTTTTTACCTAACATACAAATACCCAGAGCTCATACACATTCTTACTAACAGCTTGCAAGTGGTTTAGATTAATAAATAAAGCATCTAATACTCTTTCACATGTCCCAGAGCATCCAAGACTTCCACAGGAGCAGGCAGATAAGACAAAGGACCTACAAGAAACCTAGAATGGCAACATGGGGCCAAGCATAGTAACAGAGAGTATCTAGAATAATCTCCTTTCTTTTGGTGATTGAATACTACCCTATTAGTAATATTTATTAAAACCAGCAGGAACTGTTTAGTTGCTTGTTCTCTTCTACTTATCTATTTTATTTATGATGTCATCACTGTAGTGCATGCTACTGTGTTTATTTTTCTTTTACTAAGTCTTCCTTTTACTCAGCTTTTTTCATCCTTTTGCAATTTATAAAAAATAACTGCTTTCAGAACAATTACTAAAGCCTGATTATAGCTTCAATGAGTTTGTGTTACTTATTGCCATAATGTATTTTTAGAAAATACTTACAGATTTTAGACCAAGTTTTGATCAGTTACTGGGATAACTCTATAGTCAAATGGCTGTACTTGAAATGAGGAGCTGAGCACTGGATTAATACTATTGATTGTTTTCTAAATATTCCTTGTAATTCTCTTGTATTGGTGAGTTATTCAGACAAAGATTTTATATTAACAATAATGTTCCTTTCATCTTTTTTCCTACTAAAACTTTCATTTTCCTCATAATGTCCTGTGTCCAAACCTTCTTTAATATTTCGTTTTGTTGTCATGCAGAAAACTAAGCCGTTTTGCTTCTCTTTTGGGGAACATAGGAAGGAAAATGAACAAAACTAGCCTTTTTGCTATTCCTTTCCTTTTGTTATCATAAGTGCATGGCAGGTGAGATTTTTCAACTGTAGATGTAGTAGATTTAGTGCCTAACTATAGTCTTTGAAATTTAGGATGAGACTGCTTGCAATTTTTTTTCATATATCTCAAGATACTTAATTTTCTCTAGGTTTTGCTAATTTCCAAAAGATTTCCTTTGGTAGCTGCTTTGGCACAATTCCCATTTTATTCATTCTGTAGAAAAGCCTATTATAAACAGTTTTTTATAAAGATGCATGAAAAGAAAATTTTTCTCTTCAGTTTTCTATTTACACGTTCTTGAACTCATTAAAAATGACCTCACAAAAGCAGGGAAGAAAACAGACATGTAAGTCTATGCTTCTGGTATTCTTCATTAGGTTGATTTTTACAAGTTTGGCTTAACATTGAAGAGCATATGAAATAATAGAATATACTTAGCAAGGAAGGGAAACACCACACATTCCATTTTTCTTTAATAATGATACTTTGGATAAATGAATATACGTTTGGGGAAAGTGCTTCTCAATAAGCAACTAATTAATTTTACCTTATACTTGGAATTTATTTGTATTGCAATAACTCTCAGGAGTGCAAACGGAGAGATTTTATGGGAACTACAAAGTTATGTCATTGTGCAGGATAACAGAGGTAAATCAACTTACAAAATTGTTTATAGTTATTCTCAGTAACTTTCTTCCTTCTGTTTGCTGAATCATTTTGCATATTTCAATTCCATGGATGTTTTCACTGTTCATAAGTACCTCTGAAAAATGAAGCTCTTTTTTAATAATTTTCTACCGTTCATGTCATTGCTTGTATTTTATTTCTCTGAACACTGCTGTACAATCCAATATATGGATAACATAGAGGGACTCTTCATCAGGGACTCTAGTGATAGGACAAGGGGCAATGGGTTCAAACTTAAACAGGGAGGATTCAGATTATATATAAGGAAGAGGTTCTTTACTGTGAGGGTGGTGAGGCACTGGCACAAGTTGCCCAAAGAAGTGGTAAATGCTCCATTCCTGACAGTGTTGAAGGCCAGGTTGGACAGAATGTTGGGAGACATGGTCCAGTGTGAGGCACCCCTGCCCATGGCAGGGGGGTTGGAACTAGATGATATTAAGGTCCTTTCTAACCATAACTATTCTATAATTCTATGATTCTAAGATTCCCTGTATGATACTTAATGACAAAACACAGCTACAGATCTACTTAGAAAGAAATGTAATGGAGTAATCAAGGTTATTGCTATGTCTCAAGATGTATTGGATTTGTTATGTTTCAGGCTTCAGTTTGATCCAGAAGTAAATGGAAAATTTTTCATATGAATTCAGGAGTCAGAAGTATCAAGACACAAAAAACATGTCACCACCATGTGACTGCAAGCTAGGCATGCCTTTCCCACATTAGAAGAGCCTAATAGGTGCTTCAGGACACATCTTTGACCATCTCTGTGTTATCAGAGAATAAAGTATTTGAAAAGTGCTGTTTGAATAGAATAGGCAAGAAAATAAGGATTTTTAATTACTTTTATGTATTGTAGGCATCTTTTCTGTAGCATCCTTAATTTTCCACAAATAATAAAGGAAAAAAAAAAAATCCTTGAGGAAATAAGCTCTTCCATGGAAAGCTGATCACTGGTTCAGGGAGAGATAGTCTGCATCCAGTTTCAAACTACTTATGGTAATAAATAATCCTATCCATAACCTCCAGACTGTCCCACTCTGAGTTACAGACACAGCAGGAGATCAGTTTTAATCTCCACTCCCCTCCAGTGCTTGGATGGTGTAAGAACTGCTGGTGACCCAGTATAGCAGCACAAACCTTCATGTTAAGTAAAAGCTCCAGGCTGCCTGAAAAAAGGATCCTTACATACTCACCTCATATTTCAGGGTGAAAAAGTTTATAAATGAATCAAATCCATGGGGAGGGCAAGAAATCAGTGCCTATTACATCAGGAGCTTCCTACAGGGACATCTTTTGTTTCATGAAAATAGGATTTGCTTAGTTCCCAAGCAATTTCAAAGGGGTAGGTATCTCTGAAAAACAAGGGCTGTGTCTTTCACTGAGATACTGAGGTGATATGTTTTGAGTGTAGTGCTAGAAGGAAGGAAGGAACAAACAGCTTTTTGTTTCTGTAGCCTCCTTATAGACATTCTCATAAATAATTATACAAATGAAAATTCTCCAGAATTAGTATAGACAGAAAGCTCTGTAGAGGTTGCTAGGCAGCCGAGGCCAAAGGAAGAGAAAGCAGGCAGGGCTTTGAGAAAGAGAATCAGTGACTTGTGGGTTATCTGGAGTCACCATTTACTTTTTTCATAAACAAGTGACAGTAGAATTTATTTTTCTTTGAGCAATGTTTTTAAAAGATTTGAGATAAAAGGCCTGTTTTATATCTTGTTCCTATCCATTTTAAAGCTATGAAATTATATGTATGGTTATTATTTCTAATTTATTTTATTCATTGACTGCAGCAGGAGTTTGGTGCTGTATATCCAGGCTATAACCTGAAAATTATTTAGCAGAGTAGTTAATTTTTAAAAGTTTGTCCAGTTTTAATTTTTACCAAAGTGCACGCAAGACTCTTAATAAAAGAAGTTTCTAGTGCTGGAAGGTGTACCTTTCCCTCAAAAGGTGTTTGTATTTCACCATCACAAGGAAAGACTTAATTTCTACTGCCATAATCTGTATGATATATGATGAAGTTACTCATTACAGAAATATAGCAGTAACACACGCTTCCTTCCTTTTACTGCTAAGCATACAAAAATGCAGGAATTTCCAATAAGCAAGGTTTTTGTACGCAAGATTAGGTGATCATATTATTAATTCCTGAGATTTGAAATCTCTGCTTATATTTGTGTCTTAGTCTAACTGAAATCAGCTGTGCCTTCAGCAGCTGTATTATATATACAAGTGCATTGAGGGGGCACTATAATCCTATAACTTCCCTCCCTTCTCACAGTGTAATGACAGCTCTGTACCATGTTTTAGTCTACTTCAGCTATTTTCGATTCCTTCAGATTATGTCTCTAGAAGATTTAATCACTGCATCACAGTTTTTCATTATTTGTTTCTTTCACAGGCCGGATGCTGTGGTGGCAACCAGGCAACTGAGTGGAATAGCCTCCAGTGGGCTAGTAGGATGATTAGGTCCAGGAATAATTTGGGAAACGAGGAGAAGCATCACCTCCCAAGATGGTAAACCTACTGCAAAGGTAATACATGTAAGGATCTTGTTATGCAGTCAGACTTTAGATTTCAGGGGTGTCATGGCTGGAATGCATGGCAGAAAACTGCTAGGGAATGGGAGTACATATCTTTGATGCTGTCTGAGTGTTCATGCAGAGTCTCCTGGAAATCATTCAAGAGTTTCTTAGACTGCACTGAGTTACAACATCCTTCCCTGTGCAAGGGAGATTCTGAATGCTGTATCTTAAAGGGGTTTTCTTGTCTTCCTGTGGACCTGTTAGAGACTACAAATCAAAAGTTTACAGTAATTTTCCAAGAAATCCCTTATAGGGCTTGAAACACATGAAAATGCCAGCTTATCAGCCATGTAACAATTGAGCAGAATAAAATGTTATTTCAAAGGGAGACTTAATGGCTTTATTTTTAACCATACATAATATTGTTTGGTTGGTTTATTTCAATCTCACCTTCCAGGCTTGACTGTTGTGTTTTCGGAGACTTTCTCCCCTGAAGCCTTAACTATGGATGTTTTTGTTACTAGCATTTCAGAAGTCTGAGAGAATGTGCATATTAACTAAAGGCCAGGTTGGACAGGGCTTGGAGCAACCTGGTCTAGTGGAAGATGTCCTTGCCCATGGCAGGGTGTTGGAACTAGGTGAGCTTTAAGGTCCCTTCCAACCCGAACCAGTCTGTGATTCTATGATTTTATGACCTGTCATGCCTCAGCATAACAGCTTCTTCCTTCCTGTTAAGAAGTAGAGTTGAGCCATGAAGTACCAGAACATTAAGTTTCTCTGCTGTCCCAAAAGCTAATCTGTATGGTCTATTTCTGAGCCCAGTTTGTTAGTTTTTTAAACAAAAATTAAGTTTGCTGACCGATTTTGTCCACTCATCAGAAACTAGTCATTTCACATGGTACTTTATGAACACTTGACAGGCTGACTTGCTGCTTTCATTTATTAAGGTGTCTTAATAGTGCAGCATGTAAGAATATTAACAATACAAAATCACACTTGTGGAAAATAAAATGGTATTTCTGATGCAAAAGCTTTTATAAGGATCTATTCCCATATCTCATAAGATGTCAAAAAAGCACAAAACATCATTTAATTAGGAAAGCTTTTGTTCTTTGCTCAAGAGTATAGATGTTTTGTCTAGTTGAGTACTAGGTTAAGCTTTCAAATGTCTCTGGGAAATGCCTTCCTTATTCTTGCTGATGATCTTTCTCCAATTCTGTGGTATTCATTAATTAAAGTCATTCATATATTCCACTACTGCAATTCACAAATTGTTCGATGTTTAAGGGATAGTGGGCTAGTGAGGTCCTTCCGTCTGCTTCATGATCTGCTGAGTATGCTGGAGCACATTTGGAATGTCTTTATAGTAATGCACACAGTATGAGGAATGATCAAGGAAGTCACAGAGCTGTGATGTCATTGGCATTAGCAAAACCTGGTGGAATAAGTCCTGTGATTGTTGTGCCATGATGGGTGGTTATAGGCTCTTCTGGAGGTATAGGCGGGGTAGGCAAGGCCTACCTACCTCCCTACCATATGTAAGGGAGGGATTGGATTTTATGGTAATGACAGTTAACATGGTTGGAAGCCTAAGGGTAAGGATGAATGGGAAAGCAAATACAGCAGATGTTGCTGTGGGACTCTACTATTGACCACCCTGGTGGATGATGAAACCAATGAATTGTGGAAGGAATTGATCTCTAGATCAACTGCCCTTGTCCTTACAAGTGATTTTAAATTCCCAGACATTAAATGGGAATATCCTACAATGGATACAAACAGATCCGGGAAATTTCTGAAGCACATTGAAGAGAACTTCTTGATACAAGTACTAAGAGAACCAACTAGGAAAGGTGCCCTTCTGGATCTGTTGTTTGTAAACAAGAGAAGTGGTGATTGCTGGCTGTCTTGGTCACAGTGACTATGAAGGAGTTGAGATTCAAATCATTGGTACAAGTAGGAAAACTGCCAGCAAAACTTCAACCCTGGACATGGGAAGAGCTGCTGAATGAACTAGTTAGTAAGGTATCCTGGGAATCTGCTTTTGAAGGTATTGGGGTCCATGAATGCTTGTCACTTTTTAAGATCCATCTCTTAAGAACACAGGAGCAGACAATTCAAAAGTATTGGAAGTAAAGGAAGTGGGGCAAAAGACTGGCTTAGCTAAACAGAAATCTTCTAGAATTTAGGCAGAAATGGAAAATGTATGGA
Source organism: Psittacula echo (assembly GCF_963264785.1). NCBI lineage: Eukaryota > Metazoa > Chordata > Aves > Psittaciformes > Psittacidae > Psittacula > Psittacula echo. The sequence continues at coordinate 19,981,460 of NC_137739.1, read as the reverse complement.
CATTGGAAGCAAGCGCAAGACTTATGAGAATCATCTGAGGTCAATTGATTTGTTGAGTTTGGAGAAGAGAAGGCTGAGGGATGACCTCATTACATTGTACAACTTCCTCAAGGAGAGCAGTGGAGGAGAGGGTGCTGATCTCCTCTTTCTGATGACCAGCAATAGGACACAAGGAAATGAAATGAACCTGCATCAAGGGAAGTTCAGATTAGACATTAGGAAAAGGTTCTTCACTGAGAGGGTGATGGTAACTGGAACAGGCTTCCAAGGGTCATGGCAGAGTTCAAGCAGTGTTTGGATAATGCTGTTTGTCATATGATTCAGTTTTATATAGTCCTGTGAGAAGTGGGGAGTTGGACTCAATAATCCTTATGGGTTCCTTCTAACTTGAGATATTCTATGATTCTATGAATCTAATCTCAGTGACACAGAGAACAGTTTGGATTCCAGGCTGTACACTGGGAAAAGGAGTTACACCCTTCAGGGCAAATATGGAAGGAAACTCAAATTAGGTGAGATGACATTGTGATATCTTCATCTGCAACATACTAAATGAAGTTTGAACTTCTCCACCCCTACACTTAATGAGAAACAGGAAGTTTAACGGATTGATATTTCAGTCTCTGATTCACTGCTATTGTTGAGAATGCCATTTTGACTGAAGGAAGGGGAAGGTAAGAGTGCTGTTTTAATATAACTTGAAAAAAAGTAGTTTATATTTTCAGTAAGAGGCTTTCATCTTTATTGGAGTCTAATGATATTGATCTGATATCAGTACTAAGTATATACTCTTTGAATTCTGACCAGAACCAGATTCTGCTTCTGGTGGGAACTACAAATGTTTCACATTGTTCCAACAAACAGAGCTCTTTCTGTGCATTTCTCTGACTGATCATTTGACAAGTGACTGCATTTTGCTGTTCTGTATGATAAAATATTTGTTTCAGGTGGTTTTCTATTTTAAAATGAATGGTTCTACATTTTATATTTTGGATGATCTCTGTGCCCCTTCAAGGCTATTTATAGTAAAGTCATGGTAGTCAATGCTGTGTTTGGTTTTGATTTTCCTCTTCTAACAGCCAGGAAAAGAGTCATGTTCCATGATTTATGGAAAAGTCAAAACTTTTCAAGTTAAGTGAAGGATACATAGCTTCTGAATGAACTATGTTTTTAAACATATTGAGAATCATAGAATCACAGAATAGTTATGTATATATATATACAGTATATATATAATTAATATAATAATATTTATATTTTATAATTTTTATTTATATTATTTATATTATATAATATATAATTATATATATTATATATATAATATATATAATATATATAATATATATAATATATATAATAATATATTATATATATTAAATATAAATAATATATTAATATATTTATATTTATATTTATATTTTTATTTTAATAATTAATATAATTAATAATATATTATATTATATATATTAATATATATAGTATATATATATTAATATATATAATAGGGTTGGAAAGGACCTTAAGATCATCTAGTTCCAATCCCTCTGCCATGGGCAGAATGAAGCATGTCCCAGAGTTTAGAACAGAAAAGAAGAAATTAGATATTCAAATCAAGCCAGAAGGTTTTTTTCATCTATTAACATTTCACATACCCATGTTTAGAGCAAAGCTTGTATTTTGAATAGCTATAGATACTGACTTCTGTGTTCACAGCTAGCTCTACACAGCTAGCAATTGATAAGACTACACTTGAAGCATGTGCATGTAAAACTGTGTAGACAGTGCCCACTGCTAGCAGGCAAAGGGAATGCTCAACTAAGTCATGTTTTGTACTCTTTATATCTATAAATAAAACCTGGGAAGCTTCTGTTCAGTCTTTTTTTTTTTTTTTTTTTTTTTCACCAAGAGGCCTCTAGGGCTTTATCTTAGAAGAAAGAACACTTAGACATAATCAAAGTCAGTAACCCTCAAGAGACAAATGGAGACAGGGAAAATTAGTAGCAATTCCTTCAATATTTCACAAAAGGTAAAAGACTGTGATATGACAAGAGTAGACTGTTGGATCTCTGAAATAATCTGAGAAATAAAATATGAAAGAGATGAGTTACCAGGTAGCCTTCACCTGCGTTATTCAATGCTATATACATTGCTCTCTCAACAGCTGATAATGCTGTATATAATAAATTTGGTATGTTCTGTGGAGAAAAGTGCCGTATTCTTTTTGTTTAAACTTACTGTGTGAAATCCCTCCTTCATTAAAAACTGGTAGGAAAGCTCGTCCTTTATTGTCATCCCAAGATGCCAATGATTCAGTGTCTCAATTTACTTCTTTCTTTTCTTCTTCTCTCTAGGGTTGTTTCTCGTTCATCTGCCACTTTTGTTTTCCATCTTTATTTCATAGAATGGTTTGGGTTGGAAGGGACCTTAAAGCCCATTTAATTCCAACCCCTTGCCATGGATAGAGACACCTTCCACTAGACCAGGTTGCTCAAAGCCCCATCCAGATAATTATTTGTCCATTATTATTTAATTTCTTAAAAGTTCTGGTCCTCTTCCTGAGTTCTGTTATGATAGGTGGCAGAAAACTGGTCATATAATACTGAGAAACAGTTTGGGGTATTTACTGTTTGTAAGACAGAATGTTCAGGTACCATCCTCTGAAAGTTCTCATTCCTGTAATGTTCCAGGATCTTGTCCTGCAACTTTTAACACTTACTTTACAGTAATTTTTGTTTTAACTACAGTAGAATAAAACTGGTGGCAGAAAAGTTGGTCTGAATACCAAATAATAAAATTTCTTTCCTTAATTTCCTTGACATCTTGGGGATTTGCAAAAGCTTAGCCATTGATTTGGCAACATATAATTGATAGATAACAAAAAATCAGCTCCAAAGTACTTTAAACCTCTTCTGACAGTCATGTTAAAGGAGGGTAAAGGGAAGGGAAAGAATTTACTCTCAGATGCATCAAGCAGATCACTTTTTATTGATGTAACATTTGTATCTGTTGTAGAAGGTGAGGTCTCCATGGGAAGTTGTTAATATACCAGAGATCAGCTACATAGCAGGTTTTGTTTATATCCCATGTCTGATATAATATTTATGATGAAGATGTTGAAATCTGTAACAAGAACTAAAGCATAAACAGATAAACAGCCTGGATTAGGCAATAAGATTATTAAAAAACAAATCGTAAACTACTTATATACATAAGGTGTCTGACTGCATCCTGAAATCCCCAGAGCCTTTAAACCCATATCAAAGTGCCTGCAGGTGCAAGTTATTCTTGTGGAACCACATGAAGTGGAGGGAAGGGCGGAATTCATGACTACATGGCCTTTGAGGGAGAGCACACTGAAAGAAATCTGCATAAGTAATGTGAATGAAACACAGTTATAAGCATAGATTAGAATAGTATTTTATGGTATTACTCTGTTTGCACTGCGTAAAACCTTAATCTCAAGTTTTGCTAGGTATAGTTTTCTCTTTTATTTTTAAGCCTCTTCTGTGTTGGGGGGCAAGATGCATCACAATTAAACAGTAGAGCCGTCTACATTGCTAGAGATAAAAAACTCAGAAGAATATCTATGCAGGTAGTGGGAAAGCACCCACACCATGAGACACTTGAAAGTGTTTCCTACTACTCTGTTAAGCATTAGCATGGGGACTGAGGTTCCCAGATATCAGCCTTTGGGAAGGAATTCCCTCTAGCAGAAGAGTCCTCTGCTCTTCCTGAATTGAAGCAGATGGCAAAGAGGCAGCCCACATCTCCAGGCAGATCTGAATATGCTGTGCCTCTTTAGGCTGAAAATTACGTTAATCCTGTAAATCATTGTTCATTTCAGTCCTACAGATATTTGAACTGACGTAAAGTAAAATAGAATTATTTTGGGAGTAATCACTATATTTCTTCTGTAAAGCAAGGGAATAGTACAAACAAGGCTGATTTTATACAACATAAAATGTACTAGCTAACACAGGTGAACTAAAGCTAAACTGTGAATATATTTCTAATATATCAAAGCATTGTTTTATATTGGCCAACTAGGCTATTACATATTGATGTAATATTTTTTCCACTAGTTTTCTAACATTGTTATATTACAGCAATGCTTATGATAGTTCATGAAAAGAGCCGCATGAGCACAAAATAAGAGTTCTGCATCATTAAGATGCTGCAATGAGGGAAGCAGTATTTTTATTTAATCTTGTCGTGGTTTAAGCCCAGGCCGTAAGTTAGCCACGCAGCCCTCTCGCTCACTCCCACCATTTCTTCCCCCCCCCCAGAGGGATGGGGAGGAGAATCTAAAGAATGTAACTCCCACAGGCTGAAGATAAGAACAGTCCAGCAACTAAGGTATAACACAAATCACTACTGCTACCACCCATAATAATAACCATAAGGGAAATAACAAAGGAAGAGAATACAATACCACTCGTTGATACCCAGCCCAACCGAGCAGTGAACCAGCCCTTCTGGGTAAATCCCAGTTACATCCTGGGCATGATGTGCTGTGGTAGGGAATACCTCTTTGGCTAGTTTGGGTCAGGTGTTCTGTCTCTGCTTCCTCCCGGCTTCCCCTCCTCCCTGGCAGAGCATAAGACTCAGAAAGTCCCTGGTCAGACTAAACATTTGAGCAGTAACGAAAAAATTGGTGTTATCAGAGCTGTTCCCAAGCCAAAAAGTCAAAAACACAGCGCTGCACCAGCTACTAAGAAGAAGAAAAAATGACTGCTACTGCTGAACCCAGGACAGTATTCACCCCTTATTCCATACCATTCACGTCATGCCCAGATCTCACATTTTTTCAATATACCATGACTCTTGTCTCATATATACACATCTAGATACATCCACACAGAGAGAAAGAGAGACAGAGATCATTCCTTAGTGCATGGACCAATCCCTATAAAGCTGCTGGCTCCATTCGGTCCATGATGTCGAGTTCCATCTCTTGTAACAGTCTTTCAGGGCAGGAGAGGCTGTGTGTAGTGTTGGATCGTTGCCTGCTGATGCTGATCATTCCTTTACTGCAGAACTTGTCAGGCTCTATCAAAGTTCATTCTCTGTTGGGATGATGGTCGGAGGGAAGTCAGAGCCAGTCGCTGGTGCCCTGCAGACTTCTAGTTGATGGGCTATAAAAGTATTACGTAGCAGGCAACAGCATACAATTGAGTTCATTGGCTGTTTTCCCCTAAAATCAAATCCCCTTGAGGTACACATTGGACTTTTCTATCTTCCCGCATTACCCACCAAGTATATTCAGGTCCCTGAGCAAAAGCAATCCCACGAATGGGTTTGCCTTTACCTGAAGCAGGAATAAGCCAGACTGTCTTCCCCAGCAAATTCTTCATGTGCACCACAGGAACTTTGTCCACCTCTACAGTATATAAAAGTTCTGATTGGGCTGGTCCAGCCCTGTTGGCAGATCCTCTGGTGTTGAACAACTAGGTGGCCTTGGTAAGTGTATATCCCAATGTTTGAAAGTCCCACCACCCATTGCTCTCAGTGTAGTTTTTAACAGCAAAGTGTACCTTTTGATTTTCCCAGAGGCTAGTGCATGATAAGGAATGGGATATACCCACTCAATGCCATGCTCTTTGGCCCCAATGTCTATAAGGCTGCTCCAGAAATGAGTCCCATTGTCTGACTCAATTCTCTCTGGGGTGCCGTGTCACCACAAAATTTATTTCTCAAGGCCCAGGATAGTGTTCCAGGCAGTGGCATGGGGCACAGCGTATGTTTCCAGCCATCCGGTGGTTGCTTCCACCATGGTAAGCACATGGCACTTGCCTTGGCAAGGTGGTGGAAGTGTGATATAATCAATCTGCCAGGCTTCCCCATACTTATACTTCAGCCATTGTCCTCCATACCAAAGAGGCTTTAACCGTTTAGCTTGTTTAATTGCAGCACATGTTTCACACTCATGAATAACCTGGGCAATAGTGTCCATTGTTAAGTCCACCCCTCGATCAGGGGCCCGTCTGTATGTTGCATCTCTGCCCTGATGGCCTGAAGTGTCATGGGCCCACCGGGCCAAAAATAATTCACCCTTATGTTGCCAGTCTAAGTCCGTCTGAGCCACTTCAATCTTAGCAGCTTTATCCACTTGTTGATTGTTCTGGTGTTCCTCAGTGGCCCAACTCTTGGGTACATGGGCGTCTACATGGCGTACCTTCACCACCAGGTTCTGCACCCAGGCAGTGATATCTTGCCACAGTGCAGCAGCCCAGATGGGTTTACCTCTGCATTGCCAGTTGCTCTGCTTCCATTGTTGCAACCACCACCACAGGGCATTTACCACCATTCATATTCGTACAAATTGATCCTCTGGTTTAGCTGCAGTGATTATCACTGTGGTTTGAGTATCGACTGTGCTTGTTGATGTGGGTGGTGTAGCTGCTGTGCTTGGAGCTGGAGTAGCTGCGCTGTCTGTTGCTTTGCCCTCAGATCCAGGGACATCCAAGGTGCTGGATAGTGTTGAACAGGGCCCCGTAAGCATAGGCCAAGCCCCAGCACATTGCCATGATTTGTCTGTCTCTGGTATGGCCAGAATGACAGCACACCTCATTTAAGTGTTTTACTAATTCTTCTGGATTTTGCACTTGGTCAGTGGTGAAATACCAAAGCACTGGAGGGGCCCACTGGCCTAGATACTTGCCCATACTGTCCCATACACCCTGCCACTCATGGCTGTTCAGCCTCGGGGAAAATCTCTTGGTCCCCCTATATCGTCATCTAACCCCAGACAAAGCCCAAACCCGACTCTGCTTAACTCTTGGGACCAGACGAAATGGTTGTGGACAAAACACACTCTGTATGCGTGTCAACATGGTGATCCCCATCACAATCAGCAAACAGGTCTCATGGGTATTTAAAGGCCATTCAAAACCTAAACTCTTAAACGATGCTGTAAAGAGTCTGGTGGGGGGGCTGGGAGGGTAAGAGAATCTCTCCTTCACAGGTTGACCACCCGAGAAGGAGAAAAAAGATGTGTAATAGCTAAACACTTCTATTATATACTTCCCAAAATATAAAGGTGGTGATCCCACTGGGAACATAAGCCAGATCAGTTTCATGATCAATGAGTCTATTGTTTTACAAGTCATTACCATAAAGTACAATTAGACAAGAAACTTAGCCCAAGCCCCGCACCTGATAAACACTAACAAAGCAAATACCGGCTGTAAGTAAGGTACAAAAAAACTGCACCAGGGAGAGCAAGTGACCAGGAGCACAGTGAACAGGGTGGGTTGAGGCAGTTTGTGCGTCAGTTTGAGCGGGATGGTAAGCACCCGTCGTATGACCAGGGCCCAGTCTGGAAGCTCTGCTCTGGCTACCCTGGCAATCGCTAGCGTAGGCAACCAGACAGAGCTGATGAGAGGGGAGGCTGCAGTGCAGAGCTCGGAGTGTAGAGAGTGCCTGCATTGGTCTTGTGAGGGGAGGGTGCACAATGGGCAAGGCTGCACTCAGTGCTACCTGGTGGAGGTCCTCTTGCAGCAGGTAGCTGAGCTGCGGGATGCTATTAATAGACTGCAAGATGTCAGGGAAGCTGAGAGGAAGCAGGAATGCTTGCTCCAGGCCCAAACTGTGCAGGGGCCTCAAGCATCCCTTGCAGCTAAAGGAGGAGAGAAGGAAGCCGTTAACCCAGGAAGCTGGGAAACAGTAACAAAGAAAACCTGCAAAAAAAGGAGGAAGAGGACAATTAAAAGCAAGGGGCTTCCTCCTAAAGCTGTTGTTCTCACCCAGAACCGCTTTGCTATCCTGCAGGGGGCTGATGAGGAAATGCACTTGCACCAGAAACAACAGGCTAATGCACTGGTAAAGAAGAGCTCTACTGGTGCTGCGAGGAAAAAGTGGTGGGTCATAGTAGTAGGGGACTCTACTTTGAAAGGGACAGAAGCACTCATCTGTTGGCCTGACTCAGTCTCAAGGGAGGTGTGTTGCCTACATGGGGCACTGATCAAGGATGTTGCAGAGGCTGCCTGCTCTAGTGAGACCCATGGACTATTACCCACTTCTAGTGATCCATGTGGGTGCTAGTGATGTAGACAGCAGTAGCCTGGAGAACACAAAGAAGGACTACAGAGCCCTGGGAGAGGTGGTTAGGGGCTCTGGAGCTCAGATTGGCTTTTCGTCAATTCTCCAGGATACAGGGGAGGACCTTAAAAAAGCTAGGAGGGTTGGCCAGGTTAATAAATGGTTAGAAGGGTGGTGCCATAGTCAGGGCTTTGGGTGTCTTGAACACGGGACCCAAGTTTGTAGGCCAGGTCTACTGGGGTCTGAGGGAGCTACTCTGATAAAGAAGAGGAAGAGTGGTTTTGGTAGGAGGGATGCCAGACTGGTCAAGGTTTCTTTAAACTAGATGTGTTGGGGGAAGGGGGCATAATTCCATCCCAACACACCCAGTCAGTTGCCAGCACCTATAATGAATGCTCGGAGCAATGTAGAGATATTTTAGCAGCTCCAGCTAATGAGCCAGCTTCATTTGGAGCTTGGCTCAGATGCCTCTATACAAACGCCCGTAGCATGGGGAACGAACAAGAGGAATTAGAGATGCGTGCACGTCTACAGGGGTTTGATATAGTAGGCATCACAGAAACATGGTGGGATGACTCTTACGACTGGAGTGTTGGAAGGGGAGGTGTCGTGGTTTAAGCCCAGGCCGTAAATCAGAGCCATGAAGTCCACTTCCCCCCCACCTTTCTTCCGTCTGCTCCTGGAGGGACGGGGAGGAGAATCAAAAGAATGTAACTCCCACGGGTTGAGATAAGAACAGTCCAGCAACTAAGGTATAACACAAATCACCACTGCCGCCACCAACAATAACAACGACAAGAGAAATAACAAGGGAAGAGAATACGATACCCGCCCGCCAGAAAAGACAGCCCGACCCCCCAAAAAGGGACGTGCCCTTCCAGGTAGCTCCCAGTTACATCCCCTGGCATGACGTGCTGTGGTATGGAACACCTCCTTGGCCAGTCTGGGTCAGGTGTCCTGTCCCCGTTTCCTCCCGGCCCCTCCTCCTCCCTGGCAGAGCATGAGACTCACAAAGTCCTTGGTCAGTCTAAACATCAGTGTTATCAGTTTTTTGTTCCCAGGCCAAAAGTCAAAAACACAGTGCTGCAACAGCTACTAAGAAGGAGAAAAAAAAACTGACTGCCACTGCTGAACCCAGGACAGTATCCACCCCTTGTTCCATACCATTCACGTCATGCTCAGATCCCACATTTTCCATCTACCCTCACTCTCATCTCGGTGCACTGTTAGCTTAGTGCACGGACCAATTCCTATAAAGCTACTGAGTCCATTCGGTTCATGATGTTGGGCTCCATCTCTTGGAACAGTCTTTCAGGGCAGAAGAAGCTGTGTGCAGTGTTGGATCGTTGCCTGCTGATGCTGATTGTTCCTCTACTGTAGAACTCGTCCGGTTCTATCAAAGTTCAGTCTCTGTTGGGATGATGGTCGGAGGGAAGTCAGAGCCAGTCGCTGGTGCCCTGCAGACTTCTAGTTGATGGGCTATAGCAGGCAACAGCGTACAATTGAGTTCATTGGCTGTTTTCCCCTAAAATCAAATCCCCTTGAGGTACGTATCGGACTTCCCCATCTTCCCGCATTACCCACCAAGTATATCCAGGTCCCTGAGCAAAAACAATCCCACGAGTGGGTTTGCCTTTACCTGAAGCAGGAATAAGCCAGACTGTCTTCCCCAGCAAATTCTTCATGTGCACCACAGGAACTTTGTCCCCCTCTACAATATGTAAAAGTTCTGACTGGGCTGGGCCAGCCCTGTTGGCAGATCCTCTGGTGTTGACCAACCAGGTGGCTTTTGGTAAGTGTGTATCCCAATGCTTGAAAGTTCCCCCACCCATTGCTCTCAGTGTAGTTTTTAACAGCCCATTATACCGTTCGATTTTCCCAGAGGCTGGTGCATGGTAGGGGATGTGATATACCCACTCAATGCCATGCTCTTTGGCCCAAGTGTCTATAAGGTTATTCCGGAAATGAGTCCCATTGTCTGATTCAATTCTTTCTGGAGTGCCATGTCACCACAAAATCTGGTTCTCAAGGCCCAGGATAGTGTTCCGGGCAGTGGCATGGGGCACAGCGTATGTTTCCAGCCATCCGGTGGTTGCTTCCACCATGGTAAGCACATGGCGCTTGCCGTGGCGGGTTGGTGGGAGTGTGATATGGTCAATTTGCCAGGCCTCCCCATATTTATACTTCAGCCATCGTCCTCCATACCAAAGAGGCTTTAACCGTTTGGCTTGTTTAATTGCAGCACATGTTTCACACTCATGAATAACCTGGGCAATAGTGTCCATTGTTAAGTCCACCCCTCGATCACGGGCCCATCTGTATGTTGCATCTCTGCCCTGATGGCCTGAAGTGTCATGGGCCCACCGGGCCAAAAATAATTCACCCTTATGTTGCCAATCTAAGTCCATCTGAGTCACTTCAATCTTAGCAGCTTTGTCCACTTGTTGGTTGTTCTGGTGTTCCTCAGTGGCCCGACTCTTGGGTACATGGGCGTCCACATGGCGTACCTTCACCACCAGGTTCTGCACCCAGGCAGCGATATCTTGCCACAGTGCAGCAGCCCAGATGGGTTTACCTCTGCGTTGCCAGTTGCTCTGCTTCCATTGTTGCAACCACCCCCACGGGGCACTTGCCACCATCCATGAGTCTGTATAGAGATAAAGTACTGTCCACTTTTCTCGTTCAGCAATGTCCAGGGCCAGCTGGATGGCTTTCACCTCGGCAAACTGACTCGATTCACCCTCTCCTTCAGCAGTTTCTGCAACTTGTCGTTGAGGACTCCATACGGCTGCCTTCCATCTCCGATGCTTTCCCACAATACGGCAGGACCCATCAGTAAGCAAGGCATACTGCTTTTCACTTTCTGACAGTTTATTATATGGTGGGGCCTCTTCAGCACGCATCACCTCCTCCTCTGGTGACATTCCAAAATCTTTGCCCTCTGGCCAGTCCATGATGACTTCTAGAATTCCTGGACAACTGGGATTTCCTATTTGAGCTCGTTGTGTAATTAGTGCAGCCCATTTACTCCATGTCGCATCGGTTGCATGATGTGTAGAGGAGACCCTTCCTTTGAACATCCAGCCCAGAACGGGCAACCTGGGTGCCAGGAGGAGCTGTGCTTCAGTGCCAATCACCTCCGAAGCAGCTCGAACCCCTTCATAGGCTGCCAGTATCTCTTTCTCAGTTGGGGTATAGCTGGCCTCAGATCCTTTGTATCCCCAACTCCAAAAGCCGAGGGGTCGACCTCGAGTCTCCCCTGGAGCTTTCTGCCAGAGGCTCCAGGTAGGACCATTCTCCCCGGCTGCGGTGTACAGTACATTTTTTACATCTGGCCCATTCCGGACTGGTCCAAGGGCTACAGCATGAACTATCTCACGTTTAATTTGCTCAAAGGCTTGTTGTTGCTCAGGGCCCCATTTAAAATCATTCTTCTTCTGGGTTACATGATAGAGAGGGCTTACAATCGAACTGTAATTTGGGATGTGCATTCTCCAGAACCCCACAGCACCCAAGAAAGCTTGTGTTTCTTTCTTATTAGTTGGTGGAGACATTGCTGTTATTTTGTTGATCACATCTGTAGGGATCTGGCGACGTCCATCTTGCCATTTTATTCCCAAAAACTGAATCTCCTGTGCAGGTCCCTTGACCTTACTCCGTTTTATGGCAAAACCAGCTTTCAGCAGGATTTGGATTATTTTCCTCCCTTTCTCAAAGACTTCTTCCGCTGTATCACCCCACACAATAATGTCATCAATGTACTGCAGGTGTTCTGGAGCTTGCCCCCGTTCCAGTGCATTCTGGATCAGTCCATGGCAGATGGTAGGGCTGTGTTTCCACCCCTGGGGCAGGCACCCCCCCAAGGAGCCCCTGTGCCATCCAGCTCCAAGGTCTCACACTTGAAAAACACTAACACAGCAAATACCGGCTCTAAGTAACCTACGGCATATTGAGACTGTGAGATAAAAACAACAACTTTGAGAGCCAATAAATCAGCATTGTGACAAGTGACTATCAATCCAAAACACTGAATGCTTATCACAAATACGATTAGACACACTCCGGTCAGATCTGTCGTTATCTCAACCCTTCGGGCCCCACGTTGGGCGCCAAATTGAACTGTCGTGGTTTAAGCCCAGGCCGTAAATCAGAGCCACGAAGTCCACTTCCCTCCCACCTTTCTTCCGTCCGCTCCTGGAGGGACGGGGAGGAGAATCAAAAGAATGTAACTCCCACGGGTTGAGATAAGAACAGTCCAGCAACTAAGGTATAACACAAATCACCACTGCCGCCACCAACAATAACAACGACAAGAGAAATAACAAGGGAAGAGAATACGATACCGCCCGCCGGAAAAGACAGCCCGACCCCCCAAAAAGGGACGTGCCCTTCCGGGTAGCTCCCAGTTACATCCCCTGGCATGACGTGCTGTGGTATGGAACACCTCCTTGGCCAGTCTGGGTCAGGTGTCCTGTCCCCGTTTCCTCCCGGCCCCTCCTCCTCCCTGGCAGAGCATGAGACTCACAAAGTCCTTGGTCAGTCTAAACATCAGTGTTATCAGTTTTTTGTTCCCAGGCCAAAAGTCAAAAACACAGTGCTGCAACAGCTACTAAGAAGGAGAAAAAAAAACTGACTGCCACTGCTGAACCCAGGACAGGAGGTTACAGACTCTTTAGAAAAGACAGGCCTGGCAGGAGGGGAGGGGAAGTTGCTATTTATGTTAGAGATAGGCTGGAGAGTATGGAACTCTGTCTGGGGACGGGTGAGCAGTTGACAGAGAGTTTGTGGGTCAGGGTTAGAGGGAGAACAGCAACGGGAGACATTGCTGTGGGGATCTGTTACAGACCGCCTGATCAAGAGGAATCTGTGGATTAAGTGCTCTATAGGCAGATAGGAACAGCCTCACGCTCACAGGCCCTTGTTCTCACGGAGGACTTCAACCACCCTGATATCTCTTGGAGGGACAGTAAGGCCTGGCACAAGCAATCCAGGAGGTTCCTCAATTGTGTGGAAGACAACTTCCTTCTGCAAGTAATAGAGGAGCCGACAAGGAGAGGTGCCATGCTTGACCTTGTGCTCACCAACAGTGAAGGGCTCATTGGAAATGTGATGCTCCAGGGCAGCCCTGGATGCAGCGATCATGAGATGGTCAAATTCGAGATCAGCAAGTTTGCTGATGACGCCAAGGTGTGTGGTTCAGTTGATACGCTCGAGGGAAAGAATGCCATCCAGAGGGACCTTGACATGCTTGTGAGGTGGGCTGATGCCAACCTCATGAAGTTTAACCATGCCAAGTCAAAGTCCTACACCTGGGTCGGAGCAATCCCAGGCACAATTATAGGTTGGGCAGAGAAGAGATTCAGAGCAGCCCTGCAGAGAAGGACTTGGGGGTGTTGGTTGATGAGAAAATGTACATGAGCCGGCAGTGTGCGCTCGCAGCCCAGAAAGCCAATTGTATCCTGGGCTGCATCGAAAGGAGCGTGACCAGCAGGTCGAAGGAGATGATCCTGCCCATCTACTCTGCTCTTGTGAGACCTCACTGGGAGTATTGTGTACAGTTTTGGTGTCCTCATCATAAAAAGGACATGGAACTGTTGGAACAAGTGCAGAGGAGGGCCACGAGGATGATGAGGAGACTGGAGCACCTCCCATATGAAGATAGGCTGAGAAAGTCGGGGCTGTTCAGCCTGGAGAAGAGAAGGCTGCATGAACACTTCATAGCAGCCTTCCAGTATCTGAAGGGGGGCTATGAGGAGAGACTATTCATCAAGGACTCTACTGACAGGACAAGGGGTAATGGGTTAAAAATTAAAATAGGGGAAGTTTAGATTGGATATAAGGAAGAAATTCTTTACTGAGAGGGTGGTGAAGCAGTGGAATGGGTTGCCCCGGGACGTTTATATTGGATATAAGGAAAAAGTGGACAACTTGTTTTATAAGCAACTGGAGAATGTTTCTGGATCTTGAGCCCTTGTTCTTGTAGGTGACTTCAACGTACCAGATATATGTTGGGATTTTCATACAGCTCAAAAAACGCAGTCCAGAAAGTTTTTAGAGTGTGTGGAGGATAACTTTCTGTCACAGCTGGCGAGCGAGACTACCAGGGGAGGGTCTATGTTAGACCTGTTGTTCACTAATAGAGATGGACTGGTGGGTGAGGTGGAGGTTGGAGGTTGCCTGGGGCACAGTGATCATGAAATTGTAGAATTCTCAATACTCAGGGAAATCAGGAGGAACATCAATAAGACCTATGCCTTGGACTTCCAGAGGGCAGATTTCAGCCTGTTTAAAAGACTCATTTGGAGAGTTCCTTGGGAAACTGCCCTTGAAAATAAAGGAGCTCAGGAAAGATGGGTGTGCCTCAAAACAGAGATCTTGAGGGTGCAGGAAAAGTCTGCTCCTGTGTGCCGAAAGATGAGCCGACGAGGCAAGCGTCCAGCCTGGATGGGTACTGAGGTTATGAAGGAACTTAGAAATAAAAAGAAGGTTTATCATCTTTGGAAGGAGGGTAGGGTTTCTCAGGGAGTGTTTAAGGAGGCTGCTGGGGCATGTAGAAAGAAAATTAGGGAGGCCAAAGCTCAGTTTGAACTTAAATTGGCAACTTCCGTAAAGAATAATAAAAAAAGTTTTTATAAATATATCAGTGGTAAAAGGAAGGGTAAGACTGATCTTTGCTACTTATTGGATGAGGCAGGAAACTTAGTAACTAAAGATGAGGAGAAAGCAGAAGTGCTTAATGCCTTTTTTTGCCTCAGTTTTCAGTAGGAAGACACCTTGCCCTCAAGATAACTGTACTTCAGGGTTGGTAGTTTGTGTTAGGGAGCAGAATGGTCCTCTTGTTATTCAAGAAGAGGAAGTTAGAGAATTGTTGAGGCACCTGAACATTTACAAATCAATGGGACCAGATGGGATCCATCCCAGGGTGATGAGGGAGATGGCGGATGAGCTTGCAAAGCCGCTCTCCATCATTTACCAACAGTCGTGGCTCACTGGCGAGGTTCCAGATGATTGGAAGCTGGCCAATGTGACACCCATTTATAAAAAGGGTAGGAGGGAGGATCCTGGTAATTACAGGCCAGTTAGTCTGATCTCAGTGCCGGGAAAGTTAATGAAAAAGTTCATACTGAGTGCTATTAAGCAGCACTTAAGAAATGGCCAGGGTATTAGACCCAGCCAGCATGGGTTTATGAAGGGCAGGTCATGCTTGACCAACCTGATTTCCTGTTATGATCAGGTGACCTGCCTGGTGGATGTGGGAAGGGCTGTGGATGTTGTCTATTTGGATTTCAAGCAAGGCTTTTGATACTGTCCCCCATAACATACTCCTGGAAAAGCTAGCAGCTCACGGCTTGGACAGGAGCACTCTTTGCTGGGTCAGTAAGTGGCTGGATGGCCGGGCCCAGAGGGTGATGGTGAACGGTGTTGCATCCAGCTGGCAACCAGTCACCAGTGGTGTCCCTCAGGGGTCTGTGCTGGCACCGGTGTGGTTCAATATTTTTATTGATGAAATGGATGAGGGTATTGAGTCCTTCATCAGTAAGTTTGCAGATGACACTAAGCTGGGAGCTTGTGTCAATCTTTTGGAAGGAAGGAGGGCTCTGCAGAGAGACCTGGATAGGTTGGATAGATGGGCAGAATCCAATAAGATGAAGTTTAATAAGTCTAAGTGCCGAGTCCTACATTTCCATGAAAACCCTTTGCAATGTTACAAGTTGGGGACAGTGTGGCTGGATAGTGTCCAGGTAGAAAGGGATCTGGGGGTACTGGTGGATGGCCAGCTGAATATGAGCCAGCAGTGTGCCCTGGTGGCCAAGAAGGCCAGTGGCATTCTAGCCTGCATTAGGAATGGTGTGGCCAGCAGAAACAGGGAGGTTATTCTTCCCCTGTACTCAGCACTGGTGAGGCCGCACCTTGAGTACTGTGTCCAGCTCTGGGCTCCTCAGTTTAAGAAGGACGTGGAAATGATTGAGCGCGTCCAAAGGAGGGCAACGAGGCTGGTGAGGGGCTTGGACCACAAGCCCTACGAGGAGCGATTGAGAGAGTTGGAGTTGTTTAGCCTGGAGAAAAGGAGACTCAGAGGTGACCTTATCACTCTCCACAACTTCCTGAAAGGAGGTTGTAGACAAGTGGGAGTTGGTCTCTTTCACCAGGCAGCAACTGACAGAACGAGAGGACACAGTCTCAAACTGCGCCAAGGAAGGTACAGGTTGGATATTAGGAAGAAATTTTTCACAGAAAGAATATTAAAGTATTGGAACGGTCTGCCCAGGGTGGTGGTGGAGTCACCATCCCTGGATGTGTTTAAAAAGAGATTGGATGTGGCACTTGGTGACATGGTTTAGTCAAGGTGTAGGGCATGGGTTGGACTCGATGATCTTGAAGGTCCCTTCCAACCTGGTAATTCTGATTCTGATTCTGATTCTAATTCTTTACTGTTAGTGTGGTGAGGCAGTGGAATGGGTTACCCAGGGAAGTTGCAAATGCTCCATCCCTGGCAGTGTTCAAGGCCAGGTTGGATGAGGCGTTGAGTGGCATGGTTTAGTGTGAGGTGTCCCTGCCCATGGCATGGGGGTTGGAACTAGATGATCTTAAGGTCTTTTCCAACCCTAACTATTCTATGATTCTATGATTCTATGACATACTGAAGCTCTGAGATCAGGAACAACAACTTTAAGAGCCAATAAATCAGCATTGTGACGAGTGACTATTAATCTGAAACAATGAATATTTATCACAAATATGATTAAACACACTCTGGTCATGTCTGTTGTTATCTCAACCGTTCGTGCCCCACGATGGGCGCCAAAAAAGAACTGTTGTGGTTTAAGCCCAGGCCGTAAGTCAGCCATGCAGCCCTCTTGCTCACTCCCACCATTTCTTCCCCCCCCCCAGAGGGATGGGGAGGAGAATCTAAAGAATGTAACTCCCACAGGCTGAAGATAAGAACAGTCCAGCAACTAAGGTATAACACAAATCACTACTGCTACCACCCATAATAATAACCATAAAGGAGATAACAAGGGAAGAGAATACAATACCACCTGTTGATACCCAGCCCGACCGACCAGTGAACCAGCCCTTCTGGGTAAATCCCAGTTACATCCTGGGCATGACGTGCTGTGGTATGGAATACCTCTTTGGCTAGTTTGGGTCAGGTGTCCTGTCTCTGCTACCTCCCGGCTTCCCCTCCTCCCTGGCAGAGCATAAGACTCAGAAAGTCCCTGGTCAGACTAAACATTTGAGCAGTAACGAAAAACATCAGTATTATCAGCTGAAAAGTCAAAAACACAGCGCTGCACCAGCTACTAAGAAGGAGGAAAAATGAATGCTACTGCTGAACCCAGGACAAATCCTCTTGACATATAGTTATGGGGGTTTTTTAATTATATTTTTCCTGGGCTGATTACAAGAATATTTGAGTACTTCACAGTCATTAAATCCTTCAGATGCATAAAGTAATGTGATATGTCCCTAAACACCATGGGCCTCTGATCAATACTTAAAAATACAGTACAATAAAAATACAAGTAAAAATACAAATGACAGCACATTGGCTACTGTATTAAATAACCAAGCAGCACAAAAGTGCTCAACTTCTCCAAATATTGCACTCAGAATGGGTTTCTTTAACAAGACCTAATGTTCAGATGCAGTAGATTCTGAAAGCAAGTAGGTCATTTGTTTATCTTTGCAACTTCTGTTGTTTGATCATTACTCCAATTTTACGAAGAAGCTGAGGCACTGAGATGAAGCATTAAGAAAATTAGGAGTTAAAACCTCTTTCCTACTGTCTTTGATCTGGAAATCTGAGCCTCTTTCTCAACAGAATGCACCACTTATTCTATTTACATTCATTATCACATATCTTTATAGCTCTTTGAGGATCTGAGATACTGCAATTGAAAATCATCTTAACACGTCTAAAAAGAGAAAAGCTGTTTTAGTCATGTCTACTTTCTTAAAGATAAAATAGAAATTTTCATAGTAAGGGGTTAATAGCTAAACTA
This sequence comes from Psittacula echo, assembly GCF_963264785.1. Lineage (NCBI taxonomy): Eukaryota > Metazoa > Chordata > Aves > Psittaciformes > Psittacidae > Psittacula > Psittacula echo. Next base: position 19,963,413 of record NC_137739.1, on the reverse strand, counting down.
GATAATATTGTCCCCTTGCATTAAGTACCCCAATTTAGTTTTTCTAGGAATACTAAAGATTCAGCAGTGCACAGTCTGTATGTTTTTATCTTTAAGCAGCAAATCTTCCTATTTCTGCTGTCCTGAGCTCTTCTAAGTACATATTAAAACATTACAATTAGTTGCGGAGTTCCACAAGAATGTGTAAGGTTGGCAAAAATCCACTAGTAACAAATTTGAGAGATGTCATAACCGCTTCCTTTGCTGCAGCTCAAAGTTGAATTTAAAATTACTGGCATGAAAAAGAAGTGTTCTTTTAATAGAAATTGTAATTTGATACTGAACTGGAATCATTTAAAAATGGAGTTTCAAAGAGGAAATAGTGCCATGGTCCAAAAAAAAAAAAAAATTGAAAAATGAGGCTTGCACACCACATTGGATCAGTCTGTGTTCACAGCAACTAATTCAAGATGCATATAAAATTTATACATCCTGGATGGTTGCAGAGTGAAAACACTAATTATTCACTTGCTTCAATCAAAATTCTAATTAACGTGATTAACAGCAAAGAAGTAGAAAGTGTGTGCTAGGTTCTGGAATTTGTGTCAAATTAATGACACCATTGCTGTACCTGCCATGCTCTACTATGTCAGTGTCGGGTGATTAGGCTGCGTTAGCTGAAGAACCTCTTGAATGTTAATCCAAGACCAAATGATAGTTTCCACCTTTCCTTAACACAATATTTGGGAAATTTGTCTTCTCCAGTATTTTTTCCAGTATTATTCCCAGGCTTTTTTTCTTCCAGTGGATCTGTTTCAGACAGAATGCGACCAGAAATATTTTTCTGATGACCTCCTCACCAGACCAGTTGACAGGTATATGACACTCAAATAATAGCTGAAAATTCCTAAGAAAATCTAAATAAATCAGATGTACAGCCATTTACAGTAGATGTATTTTTCTGTTTTTATTTCCTCTTTGATTAAAAACACCATATGAATAACTTTCTAGAAGGTGAAAATTGAAATCTGATTTTCATGAGATCTGATGGGTGGGAAATGTAAACCTAATCTTCTATTTAGGAGGGCTTTGCTTGAAATTACTGGCATGCATTTTCAGTTCCACTTGACTGATTGTGTTCTTCAGCTTCCTTCATTTATGATGTGGTGAAGGAGGAATATTGGATGTTACTTACCTTATTTGCCAAAGTTTCAGATTTTCCCAAACCACGTGTGAGCAAATAATTCATGTAGGAGAATCCAATGTGGAACTTGGTGAGAATTTCAGAATTAAAACTGTAAGGTATGCTGTGTACAGATTTAAATAACAAGGAGCCTTTATTCCATGATGCTTAGAAATTACTTCCTGAAAAAAAGATACAGTATTCTAGGTTCTCACAAGGCAACACATTATTCATTCCTCTTTTTTCAAGTTAGGCACACAAAAAACATTGACACAAGTAACTGTAATCAGGAAACATGTAAAAACTAAATTAGGGATTATCCAGATGAGAAAATCTAATTAACATCTTCATAACCATAGAATGGCTTGGGTTGGAAGGGACCTTAAAACTCATCTAGTTCCAACCCCTTGACACAGGCAGGGACACCTTCCATAATGAAGGATATAACCTCCATTTTTAGTCTCAAAAGCGTATTTTGGTGATTTTTGAGTAATTTATTATTTCTGGAGTTCTTATAGAACAAACAAGAGAAATAAGAAAAAATGTTGTTTCTTTGAAAAGAAAGCATGTCTGTAAATATAGACTGACGTGAAACCTCCTAAGTCTAATGAAAACATGCTTGACACTCAAGAGGTGTGTTGGAGCTTTGCCTTAGTAATAGGTTTCCTGTCCATTCAGCTGTATTGATTTTTTGTTTAATTTGTTTTCATACTAGCTTGAACATAAACATTTTGATTAAATTTTACATATGCATTTTGATGATTTACACATTACTACGGATAACCTTCAGAAGTGTTGGAAACAACCAAAATGAAAAAGAGGAAGGGCTGACTTAGAACTCAGAAGAGTGATTTGTTTTCTAGTTAAGGTATATTTGGGAAAAACAAAAAGAGTTAAATTACTTCAGAGGAGGGTTACAGAGCTGTTGACGTATGGTGCTCAGAATCATGCCTGCCACACTGTCATACCAAGAATGCCATGGTTATTTCTAGTTCCCTGCAGATGCAAAGGATAAATTCGGTCTCATTATAATACATTATGTTCTCCACTGGAAGAGTGCATATTCGTTACTGAATGTAAGAAATTATATTGAACAGGATATATTGTAGACAACTGTCAATACTGTCATACCTATATTTATTATGAGTATTAAAATGAAACTAAATTTGTGAGGGCTGTAAAATTTACCAATGGTAAATTAATTTGGCACATCTTAGCTTTAAGATTTTATTAATATTTTAATCACTTTTTTATTAATTTTACTGTGTGATTTTCATTAAATTCATAATAAAACTGTGCACACACAATCCATTAAAACCTGTACTTTGTTTTCTTGGACAAACCTCACTGAAATAGAAATTTGCCATACTTCACCCCCTTCTTTGCCCTCTTCAATATAAATGTAGTTCATATATAAGCTCTGCTATGGTAGAAAATAATTTTTTTTTCCATCAAATGGTGGGAGGAATGAAATGGCTATACTGTATGCATCTACATAAAGATTATGATGCTATCTTCAAGTGCACGATCATATTTTAGTCATTCTTTCTCTTATATTCATCATCCATTGGGACCTCATTCATAGCCCAGGATGACTTAAAAAGGAACTGCAGACAAGGAAAGTCTGGGGTGTTTTTTTAATGCTTGTCTTTGAAACTGAAAGAACTTACGTTTTTTTTGAGGGTAACATGTTTTAGATGTACTACATATAGATTTTTTTTCCCCTGCTATTATTAGGAAGTTTAAACTCTGTCAGTGAGTACTCAGAACTCCCAGTAAAAACAGCTGGAGATTTGTACATGGAGGGGAAGCAGAATACCAAGTTGAGCTCAGCAGCACATCTGAGAAAGGAGGGAGCTTCTCTAGACCTTTATCTTTTTCTTCTGGCAGTAGGTAATATAAAGAAGAGGGACATTAAGGACTACATATTTCAAATGCCCTGATTTGTGCTGCCATTTGCATATTTTATACTCCTTCAGTTTCTCTCTAAAAGAAACTGTGTGCATTTTTAATATGACTTCTGGTTTTATCTGTTCTAACTTGGTATATATGTTATATCTAGTTTAACTTATACATTGTTAAAAGGAGAATTTATTAACTTTCCATTTGTTTCCTCCCTCAGCTCAGAGGGGATGCTTTTGGTCTCCTTTGATGTACTCTTACTCTCTTCCCTCTGCATTTAATCAATGCTTCTGAAGTCACTTATAGTTCTGCCTTGTATGCTTCAATAGCCTTCTCACATCTGGTTCTACTAAAGGCCTCATGAAAACAATTCTACCAGCATCTCATTGACTTCATTTACATATAATAATTAATTTTTTTCTCTTGTTGCTGACTCACCCAGCCCTTCTCTACCCCAGAAAAATACAATGGTTTCCTGACACCCTTTGTCTTCCAGATTGGTGTTCTAGTTAATAATTAGTCCTTGTGTCTCCTAGCTCTATTGTCAGTCTGTACAGAGGCAGTCATTCAGTAGCTCATTCTGCTGAAACTGATACTGTCCCTGTTGTTTGCCCCTATGACTGTTTATGGGACTGCATGATGAAACAGATAGATTACTGATCTATTTTAAAAATATTCTGCTTTTACAGGGAGGTTTGGTTTTGACCTGAGAGTTATGACCTGGTTCCTTGGAGATCTGTAGAGTGAGTGGAATTATACCAGCGCAGACAAACATGCTATGGGGATGGAAACATGTGGCTGGGGGCACAAGAAGCCAGAGCTTTCTGAGAAAGACACAGTTGCCAAGAGAAATGGCTGTGCAACAATGGTCTGTTTTCCTTGTTATCTCTCCCCAGATCTTTAATGATTACATTTAGACAGATTTCTGAAAGTTAAAGGCCCTTTCAGCTCATCTGGTTTTGAGTGATCTCCACCAGTCAGTATTAACCAGTCACTCCAGGACAGGAGAGTGAAAAACAACTGTGCTTATTGACTTCCTCAGTTTGAAGGAGCTGAACTGTTTCCAGAAATTAAAGGCAATTTGAAGTTTTCTGGGAAGTGTAAAAATTGGAGTAAGTAATAATAGTCCCTCTTCCCAGCCCTGCGGGGATTGGGCTGTTGCTCACTGACAGCTCTATTTTTTAACCTTTGTATGACCTCTAAGGGATTTACGACCCATAGTTAAAGAATACTAATTTAGTGCCCTTTTTGATCTCAGATGTCATCTTTCAGTGAATAAAATGTGTTATGTGCTTCTCTGTTACAACTCTTGTTTTTTGGAACACCATCAGTCTTAGGAGAAATGCAATATGCATTATTGATATTACTAGGAAACTTATGAATGTGAAGCTATGAGTAAAGCTTGTTAAGCCGTTCAAGTTAACTAGGCACAGGAAAATAGTAGATGGAAGCCCAGGATGTTAGATATGATTGGAAAGAACCTCAGGGCCAAAGGATAACATGGGTTGACATAAAATGGCATCTTCTTACTTGGTATTTGTTCTTAGTTGATCTTTGCAGTCTATTTTACTGTCAGAAATATGCATGTTAAGAAATCATGCCAAATCAGTGTTGCTATAGGAGGGGCTCACTCGTGTTCCACTGCAAGCATTGCGACTTGTCAAGGATTTTATTTTTGGTGGGGATGATATAAGGTGCAGAAAGTAATTTGCTGGGCTGGCTTTCAAATGCAGAGTTTGTGATGCTGTTACTTACAAGGCATGGGTATTCTTCCCCATCAGTGGACAAACAAGACTACAGTTACTCATCTTTGGTTTTACTTTTATTATTTACAGCAACAGGAAAGTTTCTATCCCTTCTCTTGCCTTGCAGCCATACATAGACAGACAGATTTTCTATCTTTATTTTAATAATTCTGTATGTCATCAACAGAATTCCCCTGGTCTTCACTCTGGGCCTGCGTTCACTTTTAATAGTTTGCTAACCTATCTCAGTGCAATGGTAACACACCAGTAATGACCATTAGATCCAGTGATGTAGTTTTTGTCACTAGCAGAGTACATCTACTGCTGTAGTGGCTTTTTGCCTTTTGTCTTTCTCACTTACTGGTGCCGTGCTTCTGGTAATGCAGCCTCATCCCCTTTCCCTATATAATTTTTGTTATCTACTTATGAAGTGTTTCTGCACTGTGTGATTAATTTTGCTGATCTCAGACTTTTAAATGAATCATTATTATGTTCAGCTATTATTCCGAGCATCTGAGATCTGCATGACCTTGTGGTGTCCATACATTCTTGCATCAGTGTACTTAAATATAGTAAATATATATATTATAGTAAATACATGTGTATATATATACTTGTATACAACCACTGAAATTTTACTTCACGCACAGGTGATTTTGTAGAGTACTGTTGTCCTGGGGAATATCTGTTCTGTCTTATTAAAATTGTCTTGTTTCCTGAGACACCACATATATGGGAAACAGTGGGTCAAACCAACTGAGGAATACAAACTTAAAATCCATGCTTAAATTATTTCTCATCATGTCTCTGGAGCTGATCCCAGACTGGCTCCATCTCAGATATTCTTGCTGTTATTGCTTATCACAGTAAGTGATTTCCATCAGAAATTTGAAGCTGTTTCCAGTACTGCAAGACATTCCTCAATATCAGAATGTGGGCTTGGTATGATGAAATAAAATGAGGTATATTCACTGCTTTTTTTCAAGTTCATAGCAAGGTAAAACTTGATTCTTACATAATATGACTGATTTGATATGAGCCGTTAAATGGCTGGTTCAATCATGTAGTATTTGCCTTCATCCTTCTAGTGAATAGGAGGAATTTTTCTTCTCTGATGTTTTACTTCCTAATTTCTTTTCTTTTGGTGTGTTCAGTCACATAATATGTCCAAATAAAAAATGAATTTGACAATTTCTGCTATGACAGCCTATATGATGTGGAAGGTGTTCAGATACAATTTTGAGGGAACAGGAGAAAACCCCAAGGAAATCAGACAGAAAGATTAAACCTTAGATCAAAGATAACTCCTGCAGGACATTGTACCACTCCAACATGTACTTCATCTTTGGACAAAAGCTCATGTGCTTTTCCTTTAAACAGATAATTTTTATGAGCCTCAGAGCATTCACAGAAATTTTATTGTACTATTTCAAGTAATAAGAAGATCTGATACTGTAAGGGTCCCCATCTCCGGAAGCATTCGAGGCCAGGTTGGACAGCAATCTGATCTAGTGAAAGGTGTGGAAGGGGTTTTGGAACTGAATGAGATTTAAGGTCCCTTCCAAACCATTCTGTGATACTGTGAGTCTTATGTTCAGTTTCCAGTTATGAAGCTCTTGGGTGATCAGGGCTTGCCAAAATCCAGATCTCTAGCTTAGTGCTTCATTCCATAACTTTTTGTATCTGAAGCCTCAGATACTTGGCACAATATAGAAGAGGAAAAATTTGATGCATTTTGAAAACAAGATTGTTGAAAATTATTTTAAAATCATCTAAACATATGCATTTCATTCTCTCTTGTCATAGTGCCTATTGCACTCTGAGCTCATAAAAAACCTGGACATATACTTGATGAGCAAGTAACACAACTCTCACAGGCAAAGAGCTGGCCATATGGGAGCCTTTAAGGCAAATGCTAAGAAAATAAGAGATAATATTAACAACCCTGTGGTTTCCTTATACTCTTTTGGATGAAAGAAGAAAAACTAATATGGAGACTGCTTGATTTGCTATTGGTGGCTTAATGGTAGCCTCCTTTAATGTATGTCTTCAGGAAGTGAAGGGCTCTAAAGAAGAGATATGAAGACAGTGACTAGACTTTTATGGACAGTAATCGGCAAGTGATCAATGGTGAATATCCAGAATTTAATAGAAGAAGAAAGACTGCAAGTCTAAGAAAACTAGATAAGCACTATACTGTTTCTTAAAGAGCTCTGTGATACTCTAGGTTTAGACATTTGGAATTCTAAATTTTAAACTGCTTGTTTAAGTGATATATGCGGTGTGGGAGATGCAATTGCATTGCTGCAAGAATAGCTACAGCAAAAATGTATGCTGTAGTCAAGTATTTAAAATGACAGTGGAGCATACAAGAAACCTGAAAAGTTGTGAAAGTTGGGACTACATTGATTCTTGCGTGATATTCCAGGCACTATGTTAAAAGGAAACAGGATTTATCCTAATGAAACATGACCTCTCTACTGTGCCAGACTACTATCAACTGAACCTGATTGGCTGCTGCACTGGTGACATTTTCTCATCCAATTTAATGGATTCTAGCACTTGCCAGGGCAGCTATTGAAACTTCCCATTGACTGCAACCTGCGTCATATTTTCATCTGTCTTTTTTGCATTTCAATTATCATTTCCACTTCATTTCACCTCTTCTGATCAGGTGGGTATCTAGCAAATGTCTACTATCAAAATAATCCCCAGATTGCAAGTAATTTCCTGTAATGATCCTATGCCACCTCTAGTTCACATTAGGCTCTTTGTCTAACAGCTAAACAGCGCTTCACACATAAAACTTGTTATTTCTTCTCTGTGTTTTCCAAGCTCAGTCTGCTCTTTGCTTATCACTGAGTTTTGATTCTTTAGTGCACTTTTATTCAAATCTGATGAGCTCATGGTCCCTCTATGCAGGTCTCCTCCTTACATAGAACATACATTTTTTCTTGGCCATATTCTTCATAAAATAAAGTTGAAGTCTCAACTCTTAGTTTTCAAGAGAACCAAGATGCACAAATTTTTCTTTTACCACTGTTTTAGATTATCCACTCCTAGGTATGCCACTTAAGCTGCCCATGCCTAAGCTTAATGGTCTATAAAATGATTTACCATAGTAGTTAATTCACTGGATTATGATCTAACTAATGAAATCTTTGAAAAATTCTTCTAATTTCTTGTTTGTCGGGTACTTTATAAGTATGTAATAGTCATAGCAATAAATTAATTTAATTTCCTGAGTTCAGGCCCAATATCATAGTGGGACTTCTGTTTTGTTTTATCCTTTCCACACGTAATGCTTCATTTTGTGGCTCACATCTGAGTTTTTTCAAAACTCAGTTCTACCTCTAAGTAACTATTTTGTCTTGTGCACACATGTATCAAAGAGAATTTTAAAGATTCGTTATTCATATTCCATATGAACCACTGGGTTCTTAATGATAAAATAAGCCTCTTGAAAAACATTGATTGATTATTTTCCTTTCAATCTTGTCTAGAGAATTTAGAAACATGCAATAAATATACGCTATTCACAGGTGAAGCATTACCTCCTGAAGATACAGTCTTACATGGGCCAAACCATGTGGAGTATTACTAATACTTTTTGTTATCATGAAGTATTTCAAACAGGATACAAAAATCCCAGCTTACTTTTTGCCTTAGCTCCATGCTTTTTGGTAAGGATTAAAAAAACCATACAAGTGTTGTACGGGTGCCGTTGTCTCTGAAACACCACTAAATCTAGGGACAATGTATAACAGTGCAGAATACAAAATTGTGACATGAACTATTGAACATTTTAATCCAGTTGTATTGTAATTGTGGTTTTCAACTAATAGGATCTCATTTTTAACAGATTACTGAATTTGAAGTTATCATTCCTGTTCTGCTGGATGATATGGCTTACTTAAATGTCTTAAGCAAAGAATTCATATAATCATAGAATACTTTGGGCTGGAAGGGACCTTAAGAATCATCTAGTTCCAAACCCCTGCAATGAGCAGGAACATCTTCCACTAAACCAGGTTACTCAGAGTCCCATCCAACCTCACCTTGAGTGTTCCCAGGGCTAGGACATCTACCACCTCTCTGGGCAACCTGTTCTAGTGTTTCACCACCCTCAGTGTAAAAAACATCTTCCTTACATCTTGTCTAAATCTACTCACTTATAAAGTAAAGCCATTATCTCTCGTCCTATCACAACAAGCTTTGCTAAAAATTTGTTCCCATCTTTCTTATAAGCCCCTCTGAAGTATTGAAAGGCCTCAGTTAGGTCTCCCCAAAGCTTTCTCTTCTCCAGGCTAAACAGCCCAAACTCTTTCAGCCTTTTGTCATAGAAGAGGTGCTTCAGGCCTCTGATCATTTCTGTGGCCTTCTTCTGGACCCACTCCAAAAGGTCCTCATCTTTCCTTTGCTGAGGGCTCCAGAGCTGGAAGCAGTAGTCACCAGGGTAGAATAGCGGGGCAGCATCACCTGCTGGCCATGCTTGTTTTCATGCAACCCAGGATACAGTTGGCCTGCTGGGCACCCATTACCAGATCATGTCCAGCTTCTTCTTCCACCAGTACCCCCAACTCCTTCTCTGCAGGACTGCTCTCACTCCCTCCATACCCCAGTCTGTACTGATACCAGGGGTTGCCCTTATCCAGCTGCAGGATGTTGCATTTTCCCTTGTTGAACTTCGTAAGGTTCACATGGGTCCAATTCTTGAGGAAAATTTTTCTATTTCTTTTTCTTTCTTATACTAAAATCTACTCTGGTTTTGTATGTAACAAGAATCTAGCCTCACAATATAAGTAAATCTCATATATAAGTAAACACATAGCTGTATTATGTGCTTGTAAGATCAGAGCTTGTAAGATCAGAACCCAGGAATGGCTTCCTCCTCCTGTGCTAGAGCAAAATACTCCATTTTATTTATGTCTTAGTTATACTTTAAGCTTGCCTTAATTTTGAATTATTCCATTAGCAAGATCATGAGAATGAAGAAGTAGGACAATTTTAACTGCTGAAGTGGCTTTTCAGGAAATTGCACAAGTTATTGGCATCATTCACAAGTTGCTTGGCACCATTATATCTAATGTGACTAAATTCATTAAGGCTGAAATATTAACTGTAGGAGGGGCAGCCAACTGAAGCTGTAGTTCTCTACCCTACTGTTGCTGAATCATTTCTGTTTATCAGTCAAGAAAGGGTTGCTCCAGAATTAAACGACATTTACTTATCTATACAAATATGGACATCACTGACTGCTGTGAGCTCATGAAACTAAAAGAAGAGAACAGGCAGAAAGTTTGTAATATGTCTGACAACAATGTTACAATTATTTGAGTTTAGGGAATAAAATGGAGAAAATATTAATAGACTGCCAGAGAATAACACTTGTAATACTATAGTAGGAATTAGTCTGTACGTCTTTCACACTCCTTTACAAATATTGGAAACACAACGTTTGCAAACTTTTACTACATCCTCACAGCTCCACTGAGAGTTAATATTTTTAACCCTATTGTAATGAAAAGCAGTGTAGTAGCATATCTTTTATAGAATTAGAAAGAGTCTTTTAATCTTGAAAATGGAAAAAAAGTATGAACATGGCTTGTTTTCTACATTTATATTTGGCATATAGTAGTACCTAATGCATTTAAGTATTTACTTATGTAGTCATATTCATCACTGAGTTTATATCATGATGAAAATAATTATGAAGTCATGAAGTCTAAAAATTTAAGAAACTTTTTATAAAATATGAGAATAAATTTTAAAATCTAACTTTTTAATCCTTCAGCTATACAGTTTGTACTCACAAATGACTGCTTGGAAATGTAATGCAGGTTTATAGTAGGAATATACTTTTTTTGAAATTAGGTTGACACATTCCTGTTGAAAGAACCTATTTGATGTTACAGATTTTAATATTTTTCTCAGTTTTCTGTCATTTGGGAAGCAAACAATAAAAGAATAAATGATTGATTTTATTTCATTTAAGATCTTTTGAGGCTCTGATTTCTGACAGGGCTGATGTAACATCATTTGTAATGGATGCCTAGGGCTGGGCCTAGACACAGGCATCTGTTTTGAAAATCCTGGCAGTGATTAATTCTGGGAAAGCCCATAGAGATTGAGACATTAGGTTTATTGTAGCCTGAACTTCAACCTTTTAGGTTTCTTTCCTCTAAGAGGTCTAAATCAAACAGAATTACTGTACAAAGGATTTTTTTTAATGGAAAAGTACTGTTGTAAAGATAATAGATGTTTTTAAAAATGAAGTACAAGGAAATGCCATGCAAGTGGTAGTTCAATTCCTAAGCCTTTTTGCTCTGTTTTTAGTATTTTCTGTAGTTAAATATTAATAGAGTCAGTGCCACTTAAGCAAAGTCATTCGTATCATCTCACTAGCTTACATGGAATTAAGGAAGAATGAACTTCAGCTCTCTAAGTGAGCAAGAGATAACAACGCAGCATGACGCAGAAATTATTGAATTTGCCAGCAGTGTTTGTGCAGTGCTTGCTAATATGCAAGGGCAGTTTTAAGCGATTCAGTGGCTGGGATTCCTTGGGGGCAGTTCTCTTGGGCACTGGAACTGAATCAACATTGAAATTGTTTTACTTTTAGAGTGGATTAGAAAAATTGTAAGTAAATAGATGTTTTCATAAATAATACAGTAACTGCAAATCAGGCAAGGATCACTCATTTCTCAAAAGAAGAGAAAACAGTATTCTCATTTGTCTGGGCATCTTGCACTGTATTTGTTAGAACTGGAGAAACATAAAATGCACATTGGTGGATTAAGACAAGAGCAATTACTCACTGATCTGGATGAATCCACTCCCCTGTTAGTAGATACTACATCTGCTGTAGAGGAAATAAAGTGAGCTGGAAGCTAGAGATCTGAATTCTTCTGTCTGCTCTGCCTCTGATGTGCATGTGCCAAGGCATCCCACCTTTCCTTGATTCAGTCCCCCTTTGGCTAGAAACAGGAGAGGCAATGACTCCTTTCAAAACAACATCCAAGCACTTAATTTTCAAAACAATGTATTATTTCCACCTATAAGTTGTATTTCAAACCTACAGGAACTCCTATTGTTTCTTTCACTTCGTAGCATCCCTGATATGTTCTAAAATATGACTGTTAATGTTTTGCTGCAGTGCAAACGTTTCAGTAGAACAGCATAAGGGAGATTGCTTTGCTCCTGTGTTTGTACTCTTTCTGTGTGTTTACAAAAAGAGACAGGCTGCTGTGTTGATGTAATAAATACCTGCGCTCACTCGATTGCTGTAAAATCTAACAAGGTGTGAATTTTGGGGCTGAATGTCGCTTTTTGTGTCAGGAAGTAAGGTGATATTCTGGCAAAGGCATAGAGTGGAAACAAGAGACAAGTCTTTTGTTCCTGCCACCTTGATTTCCTGTATGTTTTATGGAAAGTCAAATAAAAAAGACTTTTAAATTTTTTTAAGCAATGACATTTTTTGGTAAACTGTTGCCTTCAGTAAAACTGCTAAGGCTTCACCATTGCTAGTTGCCACCCTCTGCGTCTATACTAGAACTTTCTCACTCTACATAAGATAATATGTAAATAGCGTATTTATGGAGTCTTTGAGGGTTTAAATATTCTTCTTTTGCAAAACCTCTGCAGGGAAAGGTATAAAATGCAATTCTAAAAACCTCTGGGGAGATGGAAACCCCAAAATGGTAATCATCAACATGAGAAAAAAATAATGTTGTCTCCAGCTTTTGTCTAATGAGCTCTTGAATTTTTCAAAATCACAAAAGGGGCTCCTGGAACTAAAGTGGCAGTTGACTAAAGGAGCACACTGGTGAAGATAGGAAAACAGCGATGCTTCCTCTGCCTCATTTATATTTTGCAAAACATTACAAAGTGAAGCCATTGTGCGTGCTAAAGAAGTAGTTCAGCCTTTATGGGATGAAGAATATTGCTTGATGCTTAATGTTGCTGTTGTTGTGTATTTTAATTTCTTTTCAATTCCTTGAATTTTCCTTGACTGCCCTAGTTGTACAGTAAAGAAAAATTCTCACTGAGTCTTTTAGCTGAGTCTGTGTAAGGCCCATCAGCCTCTGTCAGTCTTGATATTTTAGAGCTTTATAGACTGACTAGATGAAGCTCCTTCCCCAAATTTGTGTCCTTTTCCTTCTGAAATTGCTAGTTGTGCTAAACTTTCGGAACAACAGACAACTTTTGCCTTTGACCTAATGCTTCTCTTTGTTAGGCTTATATTACCTAGAGAAAGGCTGCAAGAATTTTGGTTTTTGAAGTTTTTATATACATACTTGTTAAGATACAATTTAGTTTTATTTTTTAACTTTTTGACAAAGTCATTCAGCTCCTTTTATTGTAAAATTATCTCAAAAGTAAAACTAAAGAGCTGAAAGGACTGCTGGGAATTGAGCAGCAGTGATGATTAATGGCCTGCTGCCTCTGAAAACTGAAAGTCAGATATGAAATGTCTTTGATAACATAAATGGAATTTTCCATGGAAATTTTTATTGAATGCTGAAATGTTTTCAATTAAAGGAGTTATGTTGCAATATTTGTTGTTGTAACAGCTTTTGGAGCATATGAAATGACACTGAATTTGACAGGATACTCAGTGGCTAGATATTCCCACAATGGTCATATCTGGGGAGCTGGTAGTAAATATATTGAACTAATCCCAGAAGAAAGTTGGTTTAAAACCATCTGATGCTTCCCTTAAGGAACAATTACCATGTTTGAGAACATAATTAAAGGTAGAGTCTCTGAGGTCCGGCTTGACTGAAAAATCTGTTTAAAAATATAGGGGTTTAGTTTTCTTCCTTGCTATACTTCCCCTCTGTTCTATTCACATTGAATTCAGCTTCATTAGATCTTTACTTTGGAACTTACTTTTATTTTATTCAAATTTATAAAATCATATTATCTATTTCAGTCTTCTGTTTAAGAGGCACAGTGTGAGATCCATTCTACTTTGAATTATGGAAATACTTCCATATGAATTATTACTCGAGATCTTTGCTGTACCCAGACAAATGGTTGCAAATCACCTCTCTGGCAAAGGGTATTTCCCTCTATTGGAGGTTATTGCTGCATATCTTTCATAGTAATCAAAAGTTTGAAATCACTCTCTCAATTAGTGGACATGTGGCAAAGTGTACGTGAAAAGCATTAGTGGACAATTTCTTCCATTTTGGAGATGTCACTCTATAAAATAAGGGGGAAACTGCTGGGCTCCAAGGCAATCTACACTGTAGCAATGTTCAGTTGGTCACTAACCAGGAGTGACACCAGGCAGAGCCATGCCTTAGAGCTTTTATCCACATCGTTAAACAGCTGAATTTTTGCCAGAAAGTTAGAGCAGAAGACTGATGCCAGTTACTTTGGGTTGTAGTTTTACTCCTGCTTTATTGCATGGCATTAAACAAATCATCTGGCATCTGTCCTCACTTTTAAGGTAAATTTTGGGGTAGGATTCTTTCAGCATTAACATAATGATTTGGACTTCCAGATGTTACTGTGTATAACAGCTGAATTAATAACTAATTCATATAATAATATTAAGAAAGTATTATAATAATATTGTGTGATTAATATAATAATATTTATATATTAACATTATTAGCTTATTTGATATTATATACTAGATATAACTGTTGCTTATCTATAGGAGCTATTATATGTTATATCACTTATTTAATTATATATAATATATACTGTATATGTTCTCATATGTTTTATATATAATTATTATATTATAATATTAGATTATTAGATATCTATATATCCATATATTTGTATCTATAAAAATTCTGTATAATTATTATATTATTTAATTATAATTTAATAATATATATTTAAATATTATGTAGTATGGAATAATTATTATATCTGGTATATTGTAATAATATATCATTATTAATTATATGTTATGGAAATCATAATTAATTGTGGAATAACTGTAATGAAAAATAACGTAGCTCACCTTTGTATAAGAAACATTTGAGTACAAAGTGTATATTATCCTTGATTGAACAGATTAGTCTTGAAGTGGTAAGACCAACCCATCACAGTTCAGATAGACCTAAGCATATATCACTTCTACCTCCAATCTATGTTACCAATCCTAGACTGTGAAATCTGTTCTCAGATGATACAGGGGCTGTCTTTGTCTTATCACATGAGTATGGGAAAAGTTCTATGGAGAATACTGTAACTGCATAAGGCAGTTTCATAATACACCTTGTTGCAGCTCATTGCTTTTTAAATAGTAGGAAAGGGTAGTAGGGGTATTGAACACTAGAGATATACCATATCTATATATCTGACTTTGACATTCACTTAGATACCTCAGCCCAGAAGTTATACTAGCCTCATATGTGTTAAGACTGTAGCAGCTGAGCCAGCTTGGCAGGAGCAGCCATGTGGAATAGAGCTTATTGCTAAGATGTAGGCACACCCATGTACAGTTTTACATATCCAGGGCAATATTAGATACACAGCCAATTCTCTCTGCTAGGGTCCTTTGAAAATCTTACCTTTAATGTAATTAAGCAACACAGTGAGCTCCAGTCACCTTGATGCACCTAGCTGACAGTTTCACTGTGTTTCTGTGTTATATCTCTACTTTAATTAGGCCCAGATACATTTAATTAGCAGGTTGCTTGATCAATTAAATAATGAACCCTAAAGTCACCTTTTTACTTAGATGTGCTTTGAACAACAATTTTAATCTTAGTGACAACTCCTTTAGAAAGAAAAGGGGAGAAACGGATATAATTAAAATGTGAATGCACAAAAATGCCTATGTGGCTCTTCAACATAAAACTGAAAGCACTTTGAACTCTACAACATAGAAGACATAGATTTCAGTGGATGTAAACTCTAAGGTTGTCAACTGAGTAACCATTTGTTTATGTCTAGGTCTATGATGAATGGAGAGAAATATCTGAAAGCATTTGATGTTGGTTCAGCTTTGCTTCCACTTCACTGATTTCTTTAGCACCAGTCAGGCTAATGCTGAGTGGGAATTTAATGTTGTTTAGTGTTTATGTGGTGCTGTCATAAAATGCTCCTAAGTCTCTAATGAATAGCAGTAGGTAAAAAACAAAACCCAAGAAAAAAAACACATGAGCACTTATGGGAAAACACTTATTAGAAAATTTCTGAAGCATTGTGATAGAAATAAGTAGAAGTTCCCTTCAGACAATCAGAAGTTGTCCCAGCCTTGTTGAATTAGTGGAAGTGGGAACAAGGATGGGTCAAGGTTCATCTTGGCTTTTGAGATTATGAGAAGGCCACATTATGCCATGCAATAGTAAATACTAGGAATAATCCTCCCCCTCTACTCGGCCCTGGTGAGGCCACATCTGGAGTAGTATGTCCAGTCCTGGTCTCCTCAGTACAAGAAATACAAGTAGCTACTTGAGAGGATCCAGGGGAAGCCACAGGGATGATCAGGGGTCTGGAGCATCTCTGTTATGAGGAGCTGGGGCTGTTTAGCCTGGAGAAGAGTAGACTGAGAAGGTATCTCAGCAATGCAAATCAATATCTCAAAGGCAGGTGCCAGGAGGATGGTGCAGGTACCACTCTTTTCAGTGGTGCCTCAACCTAAGGATGATGCTACTGGTTCAGATTCACCACAGGATTGTCTGTGCTGGTGTTCCATTTCCAGAAGGAATTTTGTTAATACAGCAAAGAGCTAGAGGTGGTCAATTGTTTATGCTTCTTCCCTAGGTATGTACTGTTCAGTCTGTGACTGTTTTCAGCTCAGATTAATTTCTGAGCCTGACATGGGCTTATGTTTAATAACTTTTACTGGATTGCTCTTCCAAACATTTGCCTAGCATCCATTTCTTTAACTATGTGTTTTATGAAAAGCCTTTCCTTTTGTGTCCTGATACATTCACTTTGTACTTTCTACTGCTTGTATACAGAAAAGCAGCAAAAACTGGTCAATTCGTATTAATTGTCTTTTATCATGTGTTTTTTTATACACCCATTATTTTGCCCTCTTCTGTTTCTTTTACAAAATTCTAGTCCATTTTGTCATATCCCATATAGAATCTGTTGCATATCTTTCCTCACTTCAACTACTGCTCTGTAAACTTTCTTCAGTTCCACTTATATCCTTGCTGAAACGCAGCACAGTGTTCAAGAAGTAGGAATATCAAGCATTTAAAGAGAGAATAGCAATGGCATTGTTTTCTATTATTTCCCTAACATTTCCTGATGTTAATGTGCTTTTTTCTGACTGCTGTAAAATAGGTTTTGTAGCCATTATAACTTCAGAGTCCCTTTCTGCACAGCTTTTCCCCCTGCATTACAGAATGCATTTATCTGCATTATCCTCAGCCTCCTGCAGACTTCCTACATGCGCCCATGCCTTTGTGCAGTAAAACTGGCTGGGTGCTGAAACTCATTACTGCACAAATAAAAAAATAAGAAGGTAAAAAAAATAATTGTAGAATAAACTTTACAAATTCCATGTGAGTGGCCTAGGAAGTCTGAGATATTGTTTCAAGCAAACTGAAGTGACAAAAATGTTAATATCTTAAGATTCCTGAGGTGCTGAGGAAACCAGCACTCCTGATATAAGCCTTGGTACAAAGATGGGCAACAAGAAACTCTGGGAGAATCATCTTAAGCCAGACTTACAGAGCTTCAGAGAAATGTGCTTCAGTTCCCCTCACTCTGTAGCAGGCAGAAGGATGGTCTTAGATATTGTCTCTAAATAGGGTTGAAACACTTTTTGGGCAGTGGAAGCCCTGAGAAATTTGTCTTATTGCCAAGGATTTGGGGGAAAGGAGGAAATTCCCGTGAACTCAGTCTGATTATTCAGCCCACTAAGCATGAAATCAAATCTAGGAAGTGGCCATTAACTCTCAGGGAACCCTAGCTTTATTTTACTAAAAGCAGTGGATATTTATACACGAACTGCAGCAAATCCCAGTATTAGAAATATGGCCAGTAGTTATTTCAAAGTGCAGAAAACATCATGATTGACTGCAGGATGGTAATAGAATTTGACACTTAAAACAAATATCTCATTATAAAATCATAAGAGTTGTCAATAGCAGAACAATGACTCAACAAGGCAGGTAACTCATTATCATGACCTAAATATAAAGGAAGAAGGAATGGCTCTATTGAAAAGGAAAGATTAAGGCATCTTGAGGGAGGAAAACTACCAGCAGCAAGTCTGTGGAATTCTATATAGAAACATTCATATTTTGAAAGGTTAATCTATTTTGTTATTTTTCTTGCTATAATAAAGCCTAACCACAAGAAAGGCAAGAATTTTGGACTCTGCTTTGTACATAGAAAATCTTGGGAAACATGCCTGCTCACACAGCGTTACTAATAATAACAACGTAAATTATTAAAGCTGACAGAATTCTTATAGCTAATGCATGTGCTTTTTGCACCCTGCACTTTCTACAGCTTGAACAATGAATAAACACCAGTCAGGTTTTTCTTCTGCAGTTTATGCACCAACGCAATGCTGTTATTTGTGATCATAGCACTGCAGGAAAGTGTTGAAGTATAGAGGAGAAAAAGTGAAAACCAGACAAATGATCTTTTGGGTTTAAATTAAATTTTCTGATTACAGTACGTTCTTGTACTATTCCTTTCTTAATGAAAAATCTAAATATCTGAACAATGCAAAATTTAAATATGTGTCCAGTGCTTTTGATAATCTCATTATTAAGACTGACACCACCCTTCACAACCTTTCTAATAAACACAAAGTAATTTTTTTATTTTTTTGTAGGTAGGAAAGAGCCATATTTTTAAACCGTAATCTTAATGTCTGGAGAGATTTATAAAACCAAGTGATTACAAAAGTGTTTTGCCCTTGAGCTCAAAAGAAAGGGAATTGGCAGGTACAGAAATAATTTTGTCAGTCATTTCTAAATCTTACAATGCTTAATTCCTACTTATATGCACCATCAGTAAAACACAGCTTTAAAATGGATTTTCCAAGTGTTGTCTTCAGGCACTTGAGCATGCATTCTAAGAGTTAATTTCCATTAGAACAACTAGTGGAATAGCATTTAGGAGTTGGGCATTGATTGTAATGAAACCAGATGGCTAGGGTAACTGTAAATTTGTAGAGATATAGATAACTATATCTCTACAAATACAGAAAAAATATAGGCAAATATAGAAAATGCAGAACCAGATTTTGAGAGCTGTGGTCTAGAGAATTTTGTCATCGATTTCTACATTTCTTGTGTATCATCTTTAGCTAAATATTTCTGGTTCTATTTAAAGGATATTGCCCATGCAAAGAGAGTTGCAATGTACTACACATGCTTTATTGATCTGCATATACATCCTTATTTTTAAGTTTGGTGCAGAAGGAAATGCCATAGATTCGTTTTTGGGCTACAGTCTCAGGAGCTGGAATTGCTTCTGTATACAAAAATATTTTCCCCAATGACTTTCAAATACCCCTTGTCCTCTAATTAGTCTTTTTTTCAGAAACTGAGCATGATCTCAATTTCTCTGACTGCTTGTTGTGGTTTACGTTTGAATAGCTGCTGTACTTGCCTCTGGGGGTGGTGTAGCTGCTGTGCTTGGAGCTGGAGTAGCTACGTTGTCTGTTGCTTTGCCCTCAGATCCAGGGACATTTTTTTCTTTTGAAGGTGCTGGATAGTGTTGAACAGGGCCCCGTAAGCATAGGCCAAGCCCCAGCACGTTGACATGATTTGTCCGTCTCTGGTATGATCAGGATGACAACACACCTCATTTAAGTGTTTTACTAATTCTTCTGGATTTTGCACTTGTTCGGTGGTGAAATTCCAAAGCACTGGAGGGGCCCACTGGCCTAGATACTTGCCCATACTGTCCCACACACCCTGCCACTCATGGCTGTCCAGCCTCGGGGAAAATCTCTCGGTCCCCCTATATCGTCGTCTAACCCCAGACAAGACCCAAACCTGACTCTGCTTAACTCTTGAGATCAGACGTAATGGTTGTGGACAAAACACACTCTGTATGCGTGCCAACATGGTGATCCCCATCACAATCAGCAAACAGGTCTCAACAGTATTAAAACACCATTCAAAAATGTCAAAACTCTCAAATGATGCTGTAAACAGTCTGAGGGGGCGCTGGGAGGGTAAGAGAATCTCTCCTTCACAGATTGACCACCCAAGAAGGAGAAAAAATGTGTAATTGCTAAGCACTTCTATTATATACTTCCCAAAGTATAAAGGTGGTGACCACACTGGGAACTTAAGCCAGATCAGTTTCATGATCAATGATTCTATTGTTTTACAAGTCATTACCATAAAGTACAATGAGACAATAACCTTAGCCCAAGCCCCACACTTGAAAAACACTAACACAGCAAATACCGCTCTAAGTAAGCTACTACATATTGAAACTGTGAGATCAAAACCAACAACTTTGAGAGCCAATAAATCAGCATTGTGATGAGTGACTATTAATCCGAAACACTGAATGCTTATCACAAATACGATTAGAGACACTCCGGTCAGATCTGTCGTTATCTCAACCCTTCGTGCCGCACGTTGGGCTCCAAAAAGAACTGTCGTGGTTTAAGCCAGTTGGCAAGTCAGCCACACAGTTTCTACTTCCCCCACCTCCTCCCGGAGGGATGGAGAGGAGAATCAAAAAAATGTAACTCCCACGGGTTGAGATAAAAACAGTCCAGTAACTAAGGTATAATACAAATCACTACTGCTACCACCAATAATAATAATGATAAGAGAAATAACAAACGAAAAGAACACAATACCTCCCACCGAAAATGAGCCTGACAGAGCAGAGAGCGTGCCCTTCCGGGTAACTCCCAGTTACATCTCCGGGCATGATGTGCTGTGGTATGGAATATCTCTTTGGCTAGTTTGGATCAGGCATCCTGTCCTTGCTTCCTCCCGGCTTCCTCTCCTTCCTGGCAGAGCATGAGACTCACAAAGTCCCTGGTCAGAGTAAACATTCTGACCAGCAACTGAAAACATCAGTTTTATCAGTACTGTCCCCAGGCCGAAAGTCAAAACCACAGCGCTGCACCAGCTACTAAGAAGGAGAAAAAGTGACTGTTGCTGCTGAACCCACGACACTGCTTTATTCCTCATTCTCTTGCCCACTTTTGGGGTATGAATAGCTATTGGTGCATGACTTTCCTCTCATATTCTGCCAAGTGAGGTCTCTACTGTGCACAGCAATATGTTGGTGACTTAAAAGAATCCTTCTCTGCTGGGAGCAATAACACCAGAGATGATTAAAACAAAACCTAAAATGTCACCTTAGACTACTGAAATTCCATCATCAAGCAATACAGAGTTGACACTTCTGTGAGACCCTTTAAAAGAAGAGAAAATTAAACTCAAAATGAGAGGAAACAAAACCAGCTGTCTTTTCCATGTCAAGAGTTGAGTACAGTATGTACAGTGAGTACAGATGAGCTGATCTCACAGACAGTGACCCTAACTCAGCATAAACAGCTAACAACAAGGCTTTAGATAGTGTTATCTATTCATCATCTTCAAAAATGAAATATCCATCTGTCATGTAGCTAGCTGATCTGTAGCTTAACTCATATGTCCCCTCATGTGTGGGGAGACAGTTGAGGAACTGCCTTACTAGCTCAACCTAGAGATTATTCTCATCTTTTTTTCCCATTCCTCAGGGACGTACAGAGTGCTTCAGTGGAAAGCATGGGATTCCTGCACAAATAGCAGTTATAAAATAACCTGTGCTAAAAGGAGTTTTCTTTTAAATTCCTCTAATTACTGACTAATTGGAAATTCAGGGTTTTGTAGCTTTTTATTGGAAATTCAGAGTTTTGTAGCTTTTTATTTGGTTCAGTAAAGTTGTAGGTTTAAGCCACTTCAACTATTCTATGATTCTATGATTCACAACACCATCAAACACCCCCTGGACGTCACATTTAAATCTAGGTACCCTGGTGGTACCTCTTAGTGATGAACAGCAGAGATCAACTGCATTTTTTGCGGGGGGTATCATTCCACTGGTTTTGGGGAGAGCAGAAGTGAGAGAACAGCACCGGGGACCTGACTCTGAGAGCTGCAGCTTGCCTGAAAAAGGTTTAAATCTCCTGTAGGGACACACCTGCATCACGTAACAGCACTACATTTGGCTGCAAAAAATATACATTTATAACATTTAGGTTGAACCCTGAGGTTGCAATCTTCAGCTGCTTTTAGGATCGAGTAGGAATAGCAAGTTAACTCAGATAGTCCCTGCGCACTCCAGCATTTTTCTCTCAGCTGTTCAGCTGCATGTGAGAGTTTAGATACAATTTTGCCTTCGGCACAGAGCCAGTCCCTGCAACACTGAGTGAAGGGAGAGTTCAGGGCTGCTCTTTTACTTCTTTTTGTCACTGGTGAGTGTTGTTTTACTTTTCCCATTTCTGAAAGAAACTGATGATCCCGCGTGCTGGCTATCAGCAGCTCCCTCACTCTCTCATTTCTTATTGTGGTTCAGCCTGGTGCAGTGTTTCCACACCCTTGCTGCTCTGCCCCCAGCTGCCCAGCCTCCTTTGCCTGCAAGGAATACCCATAAATTCCCTCTGGCCAGACATGCCATTGCATGTAGTGTGATCGCTAAGGCAGTAGTTGTAGTGAGACAGATCTAGCAGTCTACCACCTGCTGTGAGAGGTTTTATGATGTTAGATCAGGTCACGCAATCATGAAGTCCAGTATCTTGCTTTAAGCAGTAAGCAATACTTGATGTTTCAAATGCCTGCCCAGAGAAGCTGTGGCTGCCCCATCGCTGACAGTGCTCAAGGCCAGATTGGACAGGGCTTGGAGCAACCTGGTCTAGTGGAAGGTGTCCCTGCCCATGGCAGGGGGTTGGAACTGGATGAGCTTTAAGGTCTCTTACAACACAAACCAGTCTATGATTCTGTGAAGTTCTTCACTATAAAGGTGGTTAGACACTGCACGGGTTACCCAGAGAATCTGTGACTGCCCCGTTCCTGGAAGTGTTCAAGGCCAGGCTGGACAGGGCTTGGAACAACCTGGTCTAGTGGAAGGTTCCTCCAAGTTCCTGCCCCTCCCATGGCAGGGGTAGGAACAAGGTGATCTTTAAGGTCCCTTTCAAACCAGACTGGCCTATGAAGTGAAGCTGAAAGTACCTAACAGTGTCACTGGAGAATTGTGGGAGACAGAAGAAAAGCTTCTTTTACTGGCTCTGTGTGCCTATGAAATGGAAGCACAGTTACTTCTATTCAGTCATCGGTCCATTCTGTGTCTGGAGTTGGTAATAATAATAGACTGTCTTTAGCAGTAATAACAGACTGTCTTTAATTGCTCTGAAAGCAATTTTTCATGGTGAAAAAAATGTTTTCTATTTACAGATAGGTTGGAATTATCTTGGCCAAACTTGCGAAACTCATTGAATTACATGCTGCTCAAGCTAGCACACTGTGCTGTTAATGTTGTTTCATTATATTTTATTGCTGATTGCAATGCCACTGGTATGGAACATTGTGTGTTCAGATAAAGGTTCTCTGAAGCATCAATCTGTTGAAATAGTGGAACCCTGATAAGGATGTACAAATTAGGATACCTTTAATGGATTATAAAAGCACTGTCCATCTACAGCTCTTATTTGAAACTGATCGTGATTTCCATGTTCCAGTGATCATGTAATTATAAAAACGGTGATCTTTGCTGATTTTACTGGCTGTTATAATTTGGATTGAATTGCATCTGCTAGTGGTGATAATAAGACTAAAATGCTCTGTGTTAAATGTAATTTAATTTTCAAGGTTGCAGAAGGACCAAACCCATGGGTGATAGGTTTTTATATGAAATCTTTGAAGATGTGGAGTTTCAGGAAGTCATCTTAGTGCATCTTTGTTTTGCTGCAGGATATCTTTTCAAATGAAATGCATCCAGACCCTATAGTATTTTGTGGACATAAGGCTATCAATTATGTCATAAGAATTATTATATTTTTTTTAAGAAGTAAGTCTTCAACAAAGAAAGATTTTCCAAGTGATTCAATCTCAGAACATGGTCAGTTTTAGATAGACTATACATATCTTTGTTCCTTTGTTAGTAGACTTGTTTCCCAGTGCTCTTCAGCCCGAAGGATAAAATAGAGTTCAAGAAATGTCTTCAGCTATTGTCATTAAAACTAGCAACTTCTTCTTTTTTTTTTTTTTTTTTTTTTAATGTGAATTTTTTAGTCACATAGAAAGATACATTTGCCAATTTCACAAGACACATTTGAAGGAGTTTTTGATTGGTTCTGGGGACTTGAATGAAATTCTCTCATGTTTGTGTCTAGCCTAATACAGACATCATGAATTAGGAGAATGCTCTTTTGGTTCTCTGTGCAGAGATTAACTTCATTTCAGTGAAAATCCAGATTTAAAAATAGGTATTGCAGACGTTCCACAGAGGAAAGCTCTTTGAAATGTCTCCTTGGGTACATGCAGTTCCCTGCATTTGTGCTTAGTAGTACAGCATAATTAGCAGAGCATAATTAGATCCATTCAAATTGATGGATCCTGTGAATACCCTCAAACAAGACTAGGCTAGGCTGAGTCAGTAGGCAAGTGGGTCCATTTCCTCTTTCCAGACCTTCATTCCAGTCCCTGTGTCTTTCTCAACCATGTGTATCTGTGAAATACGTACGGTTTGTACTTTTAGACATAAATGTATTCATCTCTCAACTAACAACAGAATAGATGATCAGTTGGGCTAACCTCCTTGGTAGGATGAAATAGCATTTATAAATGTCATTATTTGTCTGGAACCCCACACTGCAAACAAGTGTCTGAGGAACTGGTCTTAGCAGCTTTAAGGCATGATTATTCTATTAAATAGAAAATGGTAATGAAGACGCTTATCTTCCCATTTCATTACCTCTCCCCAGAAGCAATTCTATTTCATCTGCATGGCACAATATTCAAGTTATTGAATCCTAGTCTCTCAGGACTGTCTCAAAGGACTGGTAATGGTTTCAGGCCCTCTGCATAAAAATCCATTGCACACTATAATTCTGCACTTTTTCGTCTCCATAATTTTTATTTCTATCTGGAGTGCTGCACTAGTAAGAACTTTAAAAGGGATGAGACTAAATTAGGGATAGAGGACAACACAACATGGCTCTCTTTCCAACTTAGAAATCCGTGATTCATATATTACTCAACTGAACTGAATATAAAAAGACATTTAAACCTCCAGGGAAATTGCAATAAACAATGCAAAAATATGCCACAGAAATTAGCTGTGGCTTAGATCCTCAAAACTAGGTAGACACCTTACTCTTACTTTAGGAATTAAGGATTTGGTTATGGTGAAGTATGCTGCATTCAGTCCTTTAAGTCTCCGAGTATCTATGCTTATTGGTAACTGACCCACGAGAAAATATATAGGAGTAATAGGGAATTGGAATGTAGCTTTTAACAGGGATGAAACGAATAGAGATCTTTCTTACAAAAAGACTGCATTTATTTTGTTCTAAAAACATATGGAGCATAATGAACTTCTTGTGGAAAGAATGCATTTTTCTAATTATTTTACTGGGGCTAGCATTTCCACCTCAGAAACTAATTAAAAATGATGTCTTTTAGATAGTTTGGGGTTATCTTAGGTAGGATGGGTAAAACTCTCTTGTAAGGTCTGTAGAAATGAAATTCTTTATTTTTTTTTATCCCTAGGCTCTTCAAAAAAAGTATTTCCAGGCTTCTGGATAGTTTATTATCATCAAAACCACTGTTTACATTTTAGTATATTGCATAAGAGGCTATTGTTCAGTAAATTCTATTGGTGGTGGTTTTGGAAAGGGGGAGAAGATCCTTAAAAAAGAAAGCAACTTAAAATATGGCTTCTAATTAAATTAGCAGTTGTTTTGCGTTTTTGGTTTTTTGGGTTTTTTTTTTTCTGGCAAGCCCTATGGTTGGTTTGATTTTTTTTTTTTTTTTTTTTTTGCATTATCTAGTCATTTACCCCTTATGTTACACATGTATCAGATGATCAAAGGAATAAGTTACCATAAGCTAGTGATTCTATTTCATTCATAATTACAGAAGTGCATTT
Source organism: Psittacula echo (assembly GCF_963264785.1). Lineage (NCBI taxonomy): Eukaryota > Metazoa > Chordata > Aves > Psittaciformes > Psittacidae > Psittacula > Psittacula echo. The sequence goes on along the minus strand of NC_137739.1, from coordinate 19,937,553 downwards.
TTCATGTTTAGTTTGCTGGGGTGCAACCTTTTCAGTTGTGGTTCTTCACACCACATGAGTCAATTACACTAATGAGCTAAATATGGCTATAGTAATTAACTGAGATGAGTTTCTTGGCGTTTACTTTCTGTTGTTGAGGGTTTGGTGTTTTGTGGTTTTGTTTTTGTTTGTTTTGTTTGCTTTTAATCTAATCCTTTATTGAGGAAAAGTGTACAACTCTATGATCTTGAGCCAGGAAGCTACTCTGCTGAATTTCAAGAGCAAACCAGCTTCAACTCAGAGTAATGACACTCTCCATCCCCCAAGAATCTTTAAGCAGCAGGGTATAACTTTTGACCTTCAGTAATGCAGCACAAAAGTTCTGCTACATGTATTAGAGGAATAACTACATTAGGTGGGGCACAAGACTATTTTCTTTACCTCAGAGTTGCAACTAATGACAAAAGTCCCACACAACACTCAGCTTTGCTCTGAGTCACCAAGGGATGGGGTGAATAATACCTAAACTGCTTATAAAAGGCAAGGTTTTATTCTATTTTTTCCATAACATATTTAACTGCTGAAAATTCATGTCCAGCAATGCTCAGGTACAACAGGTATCTGATACTATATGTAGGCAAGTATAAGGAAAAGAAAAACCCAAAACTGAAGGAGTATTTGGAAAAATGATGTTTTCGTGTTTAGAAAATACAGAGTTCTCACTATTGAGTATGAATAACTTTCTTCCTATTCTGACATTTTGAGTTATATTGTAAAATATATCAAAATTACGCTTTTAAATGCATTTTGGACAACAGACTCAGGTCTTTGATAAGCTAAAGAATAATTTTTGAAGTGCAGACTCTAGGAAAAGCCTTTTTGCAGTTTCCAGATTTTGCAAACAGCTGCTTTGAGTAACAAGAAACATTCAATTAGCTCATGCTTTTCTTTGTATGCGTATGCAAGCTGACCATGCAGAAAAAGGCAAACTCTATTCCGACCTGCGTCGCTTCACTCAAAAGGTTCCTATAGATGATAAGATTGTAATTCTTGGTGACTTCAATGCCCGAGTAGGTAAGAACTTTGAAGCCTGAGAGGGAGTACTAGGCAAGCACGGTGTTCGTAGCTGCAATGATAATGGTTGCCTCTTGCTAGAGTTTTGTGCAGAGCAGCAGCTTACCATCACCAACACTATTTTCCAGCAGAAAGACAGACTGAAGACAACCTGGATGCGTCCTCGATCTAAACATTGGCACATTATTGATTATGTCTTAGTGCGCCAGAGAAATGCTCGCAATGTCCGTCACACCTGAGTGATGCCTAGTGCTAGGCTCAACCTAGCAGAAAAGACTCAATTATGTGCAGATTTGGGTGACCACAGAGGATTCTATGAGGCTCTGAAAGCAATGTATGGGCCCACATTTCAAGTTCAAAGCCCCTTACTTAGTGCAGATGGCCAAATGCTTCTTACAGATAAAATCTCCATCCATTCAAACACTCTTTAGTGTTTAGTTACCATCAGATTTTCATTACGCGATCTTCATCACTCTGTATAAGAAAAAAGGTGTAAAGTCAGACTGCTCAAGCTACAAAGGTATAACTCTGCTCTCCATTGCAGGAAAAATTCTAGCAAGAATACTTTTGAACAGATTAATACCCGCTATCGCAGAAGAACTTCTAGCTGAAAGTCAGTGTGGTTTTAGAGCTAATAGAAGTACCACTGGATGTCAGCTTGAAGAAGACAGAAGTTCTCTACCAGCCTGCACCACAAGAAGATTATCATCATCCCCACATTACCATTGGCAAGTCAGATCTTAAGTCAGTTCAGCAGTTCAGCTATCTGGGAAGCATTATTTCCTTGGATGCCACAATTGACAAAGAGATATACAAGAGAATAGCAAAGGCATATAGAGCCTTTGGAAAACTCCATAAAAGAGTCTGGTGCAATAAACACCTGAAGAAAAGTACAAAGATTAGTGTCTATAGGGCCATTGTACTGTCTACTCTTTTACATGGGTCTGAATCACGGGTTATCTACTGCCATCACCTGCAACTCCTCGAATGCTTCCATCAGCACTGCCTCCGTACAATTCTAAACATCCATTGGACTGACTGTGTCAAATGTTACTGTCCTTGAATAGGCAGGGGTCACCAGTATCGAGGCCTTATTGCTGAAATCGCAGCTGTGCTGGACAGGGCACATTTCTAGGATGAAGGATCACCACCTCCCTAAGATTGTGGTTTACGGTTAACTCGCCACCGGTTACCGCAAGAGAAGTGCCCCAAAGAAGAGATATAAGGACTCCCTGAAAGAATACCTCAGCCTTGCCCATATTGACTACCACCAGTGGTCCACCTTGGCCTCAAATCGGGAGACTTGGAGACACACTGTGCACAACGCCGTTGTCTCCTTTGAGAACACACGCAGAATTAGTCTTGAGGAGAAAAGACAATGTAGAAAGAATCGTACCCCGCCTATACCACCCTAGGAGACCTTTCATTATGCTTTTTGCAGCCGGATTTGCCTATCCCACATTGGCCTTTTTAGTCATTAGCGTGCTTGTAGTAAGTGTGGGTAAAGCCCTTCCCAAATCTTCATTTGCGAAGTCAAGCCATGATGATAGAAGAGTCAAACATCAAAGATTAGGAGTCCTATTTTCTAATACAGTCCTGATAGTTTTATACACTTTGTTCTAAATCAGATGAAGTGCTGTCAGGCCTCATTAAGATAATGGAAGGCTGTGATCTTCTCCAATATACACTTCTAACTCCTGTTTAAGACAAATCTGTGACTTTAAACTGAAGGTGAGATTTCTGCTTATTGCAAAAGGGAATATGATACTGCTAAGAGGTATAGCATTTTCCTAAAGGGACAAGTGGCAAACAGCAGTGTCATAGACACACAAAGCATCAACCCAATTTCTCTTTCAAAGTCCTTAGTCACTTCATTGGTTACTGGCACATGAGTTATCCTTGAGTGAGCTGGCTGGGAAAATAGGGGAGATAAAGAGGCAAAGATCATGATAGTAAACCTAATGTGAATTTAATATTATCAAGAAGACAACATTTGTAGCAGGAAACAAACAAACAAAAAAAAACCCCTTGAACTTGGGACCTCAGGGTACTGAGCCTTAATTTATTTGTTAATCAAGGCATGGCTTTGGCATATCATAATTCATCAGAAAAGTAGTAAAAAATTGAATTTAAATACTTACACTGTGCACCCTTTAATGCCTTCATTCCAGAGGAAAGACACTCATGCGTATCAAACCCTGAATTCCTCATAGCCACCATCCCCACCTCCTAGAAACCTCCCTTTATTTCTTGAAACAGAAATACAATAGTCATCATAAAGGACAGAGGCACAAAAATTGTCTCAGCATCCATAACTGTAATTTTGTGTTGAATCACCTGGTCTTCATGTACTGAATTGAAATGGAAACTTCACATTAAAAGAACATTCCAAGATGACAAAATTCAGTGTGCATTCAGAAAAGAGAACTTTTTTCTTAGGGTGATTAAAAGTCAGGTCACTTCAGTTGAAGTATGAAGTCTGGATCTTTTAATTTTATTTGTGCTATTTGACGATTATGCCACCATGTAATGGGCAGAGTGAAATGGCAAATGATGTTCATAAGGCACAAGGCTACTTTCTGGGATAGATTTGCTAGTTCATACTTCTACATGAGAGAAAGGAAAGACTGAATGCCCAAATAACTTTGTGTCCAGATATAGGACCATACATCCACAACCTATCTAGAGAAATTAGGTGTGTTTCGTTGCAAATGGAATCAGCCATTATTCCTTGAAATCTGCAAGAAGGGTGCACCAAAACCCTGTTTGAAATCCTTGAATCAATACTCTGAGAATCAGAATTTTAGGGCAAAGACAGTAGTAGCCCTATGTCCACTTTCAGGTGTAATGTATGCTGTGTCTACATTGTCTGTTCAACAATCACTGATGAAAATATTCCTCTGATTTCCTACAATAGTCTTACTTTGCCTTTCAGTAAAAATTGGGAGATCCAGAATAACAGTGAAGTGCAATTGAATACAGTCTAGTTAGTGCCTTTACCCCTCTTAAATACTGCTTGTTAAACTTCATTTTGAAAAATGAAGCTGTATTTTGTATAAATGTGAGGGATCCTGGTGAGAAGAAAAGCATCCTAAACCACTGAAAAAATCTCTTCTTTTTGCTTCTGTACAATTTTGAAATGACTTAACAATTTGTTCTATACTTAAGGAAAAAAAAATTTCTGACAACTTGGACACCAGGCTGCAGGTAAATGACATTTTAAAAGGAGGGTACTCTCTAAGAAGGAAAAATGAAGTTTGTAAGCTCCTTGCAGACAATTTAATTGATAGGTGTCTTGCTACACTACTTCCGTACATTAAGGAGAAACTGTTAAGGCTGTTTTGCTGACTGCATTATATGGCGGTTTTCCAGTGTTTTTTGGGGAGCAGCAGCAAACTCCCACGCCTCAGCTCACCCAACCCCCCTTACAGCTGAAGAGAATTATGGTAAGATTTTAATACAACTTTCCTCTCTTTTTGCTTTTTCTTTTGGTTACCTATGCAGAGGACTTTAACTCCCAGTATTTGCCACCAAGCGTTAATTTGTTATCTTTGTTAAATAAGAAGCAGCAGCTGCTGAAGGCAGTCTAAATAGCTGTCCTGGGTTCAGCAGCAGCAGTCATTTTTTCTTCTTCTTAGTAGCTGCTGCAGCGCTGTGTTTTTGATTTTCGGCCTGGGAACAAAGCTGATAACACAGATGTTTAGACTGACCAAGGACTTTGTGAGTCTCATGCTCTGCCAGGGAGGAGGAGAAGCCGGGAGGAAGCAAGGACAGGGCACCTGACCCAAGCTAGCCAAAGAGGTATTCCATACCACAGCACGTCATGCCCAGGATGTAGAACTGAGAGTTCCCGGAAGGGCTGGAACGCTGCGGGGTGGGGGTGAGGTACCGGTTGGTGAGCGGTTGTATTCTCTTGCCTTGTTATTTCCTTTATCATTATTATTATTGGTGGTAGCAGTAGTGATTTGTGTTATACCTTAGTTACCAAACTGTTCTTATCTCAACCCGTGGGAGTTGCATTCTTTCGATTCTCCTCCCCATCCCTCCAGAAGTGGAGGGAAGAAAGGGGTGGGGGGGAAGTGGACTGCGTGGTTCTGATTTATGGCCTGGGCTTAAACCACGACAGTTGTTTTTGGCGCCCAACGTGGGGCACAAAGGGTTGAGATAACAACAGATCTGACCAAGGCACAATGCTGATTTATGGGCTCTCAAAGTTGTCTCTCTTGATGTCACAGTTTCAGTGTGCTGTAGCTTACTTAGAGCCGGTATTTGCTGTGTTAGGGTTTATCAAGTGTGGGCCTTGGGCTAAGGTTCTTGTTTCATTGTATTTTATGGTAATGGCTTGTAATACGGGGGGGCTCCGGCAGCAGGGCGGGAGGGACGTGGCCGTGGACTTGTACCTGGCCGTCCCACTGCTCTTCACTGTCCTGGCCCTTGTCCTCGCCTCCGTCTTCGTGAGGCTGCGGGGAGCTGAGGGGCAGCGGCCCCGGGAGCCGGCGGCGGACGAAGCGGCCCGAGAGAGGGGCCCCGGGGACCAAGCGGTGGCGGGAGCGGGGCTGGAGGCCGGGAAGGAGGCGGCTGCCGAGGAGGGGAAGGAGGCAGCTGCCGAGCAGCGGGAGGAGGTGGCGGAGGAGCCGAGCCCCACAGCCGAGCCCTGTGGATGATTTTCTGGCAAAGAACAGCCACATACCCAGATCAGCAAGTGCCTACATGGAGTTCGACATGAACCAAGGAACAACAAAAGGTGAAGGAGGATGGGAGCGAGGCACTGGGAGTGAGAATCCCAGCAAGATAAGAAGGAGCTGGAATTTACTGAGTTGCTAAATTGAGGACTGTTGGAAAACTTGGAAGGTCAGGTTCTCACACCTGTGCTTAACCAATTGTATGTTAGTTGTTAAGGGCCTCACAGATATGTATCCAATCACAATGTGCCAAGTTAGTGAAAACAACTTTAAGAAATAGTATATAAAGAGTTAGTTTTCTAGAATAAATGGCTTTGTCTGATCACATTGATCTCCGACTGAGTCCCTTCCGCGACAAATGGCGCCCGAACAGGCTTTTTCACATTGAAAATGAAGAATGCGGTGCCGCGGGGAAGTCGATCCGGCAGGACCAGGATTCATCCGGCAGGACTGGGATCCGGCAGGATCGGACCGCTACGGAACCTTTGAGCCCGGGAGGCAGAAGCCTCGGAACGCTACGGAGCCTTTGAGCCCGGGAGGCAAAAGCCTCGGAACGCTACGGAGCCTTTGAGCCCGGGAGGCAAAAGCCTCGGAACGCTACAGAGCCTTTGAGCCCGGGAGGCAAAAGCCTCGGAACGCTACGGAGCCTTTGAGCCCAGGAGGCAAAAGCCTCAGAACGCTACGGAGCCTTTGAGCCCGGGAGGCAAAAGCCTCGGAACGCTACGGAACCTTTGAGCCCGGGAGGTAAAAGCCTCGGAACGCTACGGAGCCTTTGAGCCCGGGACACACTACAGTGGAATTCAGGTGAGCAGCTGAGTGTTCGGAAGAGGATTAAAATGGGGACTCAATTGAGTAAAAAAAAGGCAGCAATATTTAAGCTCTTCCAGCATATCCCCTTTACGAGAGGGATAGAGTATGATGACTCTATGTTAAAAAAGTTGTTGCTCTGGAGTACAGAGAAAAACTTAATCCAGGGGGTCGGCGAAGCCTTTGAGCTTGGGACTTGGGAAAAGATCGGGGCACACTTGTGGGACGAAATTACCCTTGGGTCTAAAGAAGCAAAATCTCTAGCTACCCTGTGGCGGTTACTAAAAGAAACTATATCCAAGATGAAGGTTGAGCAACAAGTAGTAAAGTCAGCTTTTGCGGCTTTTTCTGACTCGCCTTCACAAAAGCATGGGGGACCGGCTGCTGTGGGTCTGACACCTGACACCGTACTTAAGGGGGAACTGCCTGCCGCTTCAAGCGCAAAACATCTGGTTCGAAAGCTTGTGTGCCCTAGAGTGCGAATGTTTGAGGATCCAGCGCATCCTCCCTATCCTGTGCCGACAACGCCTTCACCAGCGGCAGCAATAACTAGTGATCGGGATTTTGAAAACTATGATGGACCGCCAAAACGCCCTAACTCGAATCCTTTTCGTGCCGCTACCGCCCCTGAGCACAGCCCCCAAATTCCCCCGCCCGCCCATCACGCCAGCCCGCCCGCCCCTCACGTCGGCCCGCCTGCCCCTCACGCCGCCCTCACAGCCCCCCCCGCCCCTGACGGCCGCTTTTACGCCGCCGCAGCCCCCCCACCGCCTGATGCAGGAGAATGGGAACATCCAGAGGAGGACACTGAGACTCTGAATTTATACCCACCCGTACCATGTACACCATTGTTAGCGCTGCCCCAGCCGGGGCCAAAAACTAACCAGGATTGGGGGCAGTGGACTAAGCTTGTAGATAAAAAATTACGGGACCTACGAGACCGATTGAAGCGAATTGAAGCAAAGAGAGAGGGGCACGAATCAGAAAAGTTAGACAAGGTTAATCCTTTTGCTACGCCCTTGCCACCGCCCTCGAAGCCCCCTTTGCAAGCTAACCCTAGTGCCTTGAGATGGCGAGGTCGTATTCAAGACGCAATGATAGACGGCACTGTTCTACCAATTGACATCCCTGCTGCATTTCCAGTCATTACGAATGTTCAGGGACAAACCCAATGGACTCCTATGGAGTGGAAAATCATAAAGGAACTTAAGGGAGCAATTTCTCAATATGGGTTGTCTTCTCCATATACACAACAAATGTTAACTGCCTTGTTTTGTAGTATGGTCTTAACTCCCAATGATTGTCTTAAGGTAGCTTCAGTCCTGTTAACTCCTTCACAGCTATTGCATTTTAAAAGTGGGTTTGAGGAGCTTGCTGAAAGAGCTGCTGATGATAATTTGGGTCGCAACCCTAATGATCCCTTATATGGTGTTACATATGAAATGTTAATAGGGAAGGGACAATTTCACCCTGATGCAGTACAGGCTCGTATGAGAACCGAGGTGTTACAGCAAGCGCAGCAATTGGCCTTAGCTGCTTTAAAAGCTGTGCCAGAAGCAGGAAAACCTAATCCCTCCTATACATCGATAAAACAGGGAATTACTGAGCCATATATGCAATTTATTGATAGATTGACAGCAGCTATTGAAAAGAATATTGATTTGGCACCTAATGCTAAAGAATCTGTGCTTATGTCCTTGGCCATGGAAAATGCTAACCCAGCTTGTAAGCGTATTTTACAGGTTTTACCGAAATCTGCTGGCTTGCAGGAAATGATGGATGCTTGTTCTAAGGTGGGCACGGCCGAAGAAAAGGCAGAATACATGGCTACTGCCTTTGCTGCTGCTGTCAAACCTTTGTTACAGCAAGGTCGAGGTGATCGAGTGGGTATGAAGGGCGTGAGATGTTTTAATTGTGGGCAAATGGGACATCATAGAAAACGATGTAGAGTAAAGAAAACTAACTCAGCAGGTGGTGCTTCAGTTTTTACAGGTGATTGTACTAGATGCAACAAACATGGCCATAGGGCAACTGAATGTCACTCGAAGTATAAGAAAGATGGAACTCCGTTGGGAAACTTGAATGTGAGTGCGATGCCACCCCGCACGATGACACAAAATCAGAGTGTTTGGACTGCGTCCCCTCCGCTACAGCAGGGAGTGCCGGAGTGGACATGGCAACAGCAATAGATTTTACCATAACTGATACCTCTCCAAACTGGCAAAAGTAGGTTTAGTGCTTGCACCTGAAAAGGTACAGCACAATGCCCCATGGAGATACCTGGGGTGGATTATTTCCAGAACTGAAGTTAGGCCCCAGAAGATGAAGATTACTACGGAGATAAGAACCTTGTCAGATGTGCAGAAATTGATAGGTGATATTCAGTGTTCCTTATGTGGAATTACTAATGATTTCGCAGAACTAATGCCTCTTTTGAAGAGCAAACCACAGACAGAGGAAAAGAGAACTCTGTCAAAAATCCAGCATGAGGCCCTAGCCCATATTATGGCTAAAATATCTACTTCTTATGCTTCCCAATGGAACCCAAATTTATCTATAACTTTGTTTGTTGTAAACAATCAGTATTATCCGTTTAGCCTGTTGGCGCAATGGAATCTGCAGAAAAAGGATCCCTTGTGTATATTGGAATGGATCTTCTTATCGGTTGCGCAAAACTGCTACTACACAATTGGAAACCTTTGCCCTTTTAATTAAGCAAGGTCGTGAACGTTGTCAAGAAATTCTAGGTAGTGATCCATCACAAATTTGTTTACCCCTTACCAAAATATGGTTGGAGTGGGCACAGCAGTCCAGCACTGTTTTTCAAACTGTCTTAGTAGATTTTGTTGGCCAAGTTAGCATACATTTCCTGCCACATAAATTGTTTACTGTGCTAAAAAACAACCAATATGAAGATGTTACCTTTTACTCCGACAGACCTGTTTCAGGTATAACTGTTTTTACAGATGCTAGCAGAAATAATCACATAGCCGGATACATTTGGAAAACAGAAGATGGTTGGAAGAAACAGAAAATACCTGGTCACTCTACAGATTTCTTACAAACATTAGAACTGTTATTGTTGTGGTATTTCAGCGATGGCCTGATACTCTGCTTAACATTGTGATTCTTTGTATGTCATAGGAATTGTTCAACATCTAGAGAGGGCAATTTTACAGAATGTTATTAATTGCAGGTTATGGACTTTGTTGAAAACTCTGTTACATCTTGTAAATAATCATAACTGTAAATATTTCATTATGCATATTCGCAGTCACTTGGGCCTCCCAGGGAGCCTTAGTGATGGTAATGACAAAGCAGATAAATTAGTTGCTCCAGCTTGGGCAGGACCACCGGTAGATATTTCTCAACAAGCCCGAGCATTTCATGCCTTCTTTCACCAATCAGCAAAAATGTTAGTTCGCCAGGTTGGCTTGTCCCTGACAGGCATTGTACAGTCTTGTCCTGATTGTCAGGGCCAGACAATAAGCATAGGCCTTGGAGTCAATCCTCGAGGTCTCCAGCCTCTCCAACTTTGGCAGATGGATGTAACCCATGAATCATCTTTTGGAAAATTGAGGTCAGGCTATTATTGAATGTACACACCAGACCTTGAAACAATTGTTAGAAAAACAAAAAACGGGGGAAGAAGGGCTTACCCCGGCAGCAAGAATACAGAAAGCTGTGTATGTTATGAACTTTTTGCGATTGGTAGGAGACTCTAGTGACCCTCCTGCTGTAATACATGTCAAGCGTTAGGGTCAGGTTATGTGAATAAGACTCAGGGTATACTGGTCCAGTATAGGGATCTGGAAACTGGTACCTGGAAGGGTCCCGTGGAAGTAAAACTAACTGGTGGAGGATATATGTGTGTAATCACAGACTCTGGTCCGCGCTGGGTACCAGCTCGATGGGTGAAAGCTTGGAAGGAGCCAGCGTTGCCAAAAGAAGACAGAACACCCTCATTGCCGGCGAATGAATCGGCTAGATGAAGAGGCACGAGCCAGGTTTCACGCCTAGAATTTTTGAAGGACAGTTTGAGCTGCAGAGACGGGTATTGAAGCAGAAGAAGCAGATACGCGTTATTCAGTTTGAATGTTCAAAGCCCTTACTGGTGCCATACAAATGGCAGATTCCTCCTGAGCATTGGGAGGGGACTAAGCGAAGGTGTGCCAAGCGATCTGCTTAGAAGCATGAAGATAGACATAGTCATGAGTGTAAATAGAGTATTCTTTCTTTCAGTATTCATGCTTATGTTTCAGATAGCTAATACTGCTTTTAAGGCTAATGCTTATGTAGATCTGTCAGAAAAGGTGGTTAATTGTACACAAGTGAAAAACTGTTGGGTGCATGAAAATGTAGAGCAATTTAATGCACCATTATTAGGAGTCCCTTTAAATAATTGAACAAGTCTTAACCCTTGTAGGCTTTTGAACATGTTATATGAGTACCGTTGCGGACTGTGGACTTGGGACCCCCTATACAACTCATTTGATAGTCTCTCTGTGATCCACATGTACTAGAAGATGGCAAATATATATCCATGTATATCCATGTTTCTATCAACCCTTGGAGACTTTTATGGATATTGCTGACCACTTCTTCCGATGTAGGCTGGCCACCTGCATCGGAATGAGTGTGCGTTTTGGTCAGTGTGAAAGCCCAAGACTCATGCGATGTGGGGGAGGCAGAGCCTCTGCGGGGACGCCTGCTAAAATTGAGCCTGCCACCTCACACTGTGATGGTGCTTCTTGGAGCTGATTTTTTGATTGTCTTCACAGGGTCCTTACGCCACGTTCTGTATGAGGGACCGTATAGTGGGAATAATGATTGTCTGTTTTTTGTATTTCAAATATTGTAATTGAATGGAGTTTGCTTGTGGGATCCCATGCATGCATGTGTGTGTGTTGAGGACAAACAGTGTTCTGTGTATTTATTGTTGTTGGGTTTATGTAAAAGTTTTTAATGGGTAGCAGATTAACATTTTGGGCAGGAAAGGGTTAATGCGAAAGTGCCGTTGCTGGCAGGTATTTATGGCTGCTGCTAAGCAGGCAGGCAGCTGTAGCTTCACATTCCTTTTCCATCAGGATGCCTTTGAATCACTTTAACCCAACTCCTTCTCAAGAGCTGATAGCCTGGGAGAGGGGGTATGTTTGTGTCCTCCTACCTACAGGTCCGTGGCAGCTGCCTGCAAAGTTTGCAAAGCCTTGCCATGAGCTGGACAGACAAGTGGAGGAACCCAGTGCCTCAGTTATAGGAGCTGACAGTGAATACCCTGAGCAGAATGAAATAGAGGAAGAAAAAAAAAAAAAAAAAAAAAAAAGAATGATTACAGGACATCACTTGGGGGCAGCTGAAAAGTAACAATATGCGTGCTTGTAACGTAGCTATTATTAGAGGCTGTGATTTTGTGTATAAAACCACCTGTATTTACTAGCCAGTTGCTAATGAGAAACTATATCTTGTGTTGTGTGGATTTGTTACTTGTAAAAGAGATGTTAGAGCATGCAAATTTGCAGCAGCTGCTAGAAAATGCTAAGGCAAAAGCTAGAAAGATTCTAATATGATGGTAGTGTTATAAAGCAGGTAATGGAACAAATTAAGAGGGTGGGAGAACTCCACTGGTAAGAAAATTCTTTGGTTGGTTTCTTGCTGCCATCAGCATCTTCAACATGCTGCTGTAACCTGTAATAGTTATCTGGTAATGTAAATCTGTGTGTGCTTTGCCACAGTAGCAACTTGTTACTGGATGAAGCAGGTGAAACTCTGCGCTGACAACGAGGTACAAGAACTGAGGTTGACCAAATGCCTGCTGCCACAGTCAAGGGCAAGACTGGGTTGGCCTCTGTGTTTGCCACCAAGAAGAACCTTTAGCTCTGCTGTTGGCTGCAACCCAGCAGGTGTGGAGCGGTGGGGACACATGCCATGCCAGACCTTGATGTGAGGGGATGGCCTCCCCTGTTACCAAAGAGACATCCAGGAGAAAAAGGGCAGACCCAGCAGCCTGTGATTGGCATCTGTTGAAGAAATATGGAAACATGCTAAGATCTTACACATGGTGTATGAGGATGAGCAAGCCTTTTGGCTGGACAATTTATTAGGTGAATGGGGACTGACAGGTTGGCTGGTTGCTTTAGTCAAAGGTGGACTAACGGTGTTTATTGTCATTTTAACGATTTTGATTTTGTTGCTGTGTATTTTTAATGTATCCAACGAATGATTATGAGTGCTACAAAGCGTGTTTGGCTTGTATAAAAAGAAAAAGGGGGAGATGTGGATGATTTTCTGGCAAAGAACAGCCACATACCCAGATCAGCAAGTGCCTACATGGAGTTCGACATGAACCAAGGAACAACAAAAGGTGAAGGAGGATGGGAGCGAGGCACTGGGAGTGAGAATCCCAGCAAGATAAGAAGGAGCTGGAATTTACTGAGTTGCTAAATTGAGGACTGTTGGAAAACTTGGAAGGTCAGGTTCTCACACCTGTGCTTAACCAATTGTATGTTAGTTGTTAAGGGCCTCACAGATATGTATCCAATCACAATGTGCCAAGTTAGTGAAAACAACTTTAAGAAATAGTATATACAGAGTTAGTTTTCTAGAATAAATGGCTTTGTCTGATCACATTGATCTCCGACTGAGTCCCTTCCGTGACAGAGCCCAGCCCCGCGGTGGCCGAGAGCATCCCTCAGCAGCCGTCCGCCGAGCCCCCTGAGCCCGAGCCCCAGAAGGATGCAGGAGACCCCGCAGCGCTTTCCAGCAAGGCAGAGGAGGAAGATCTGGACTCAGAAAAACAGGAGCTGGTGGTGAGAGAGCCTGCAAGCATAGCAGCTGCACCAGCCTCAGTGACAAGTACAGCAGCATCATTTGAGAGTTCTGAAGGTTTTGAATGGCCTTTGGGTACCCTTGGGACCTGCCTGCTGATTGTGATGGTGATCACCATGTTGGCACACACACAGAGTGTGTTCTACCCACAACCATTTTGTCTGATCCCGAGAGTTAAGCAGAGTCAGGTTTGGGTCTTGCCTGGGGTTAGACGACGATATAGGGGGACCAAGAGGTTTTCCCCAAGGCTGGACAGCCATGAGTGTCATGGTGTGTGAGACAGCATGGGCGAGTATCTAGTTCACTGGGCCCCTCCAGTGCTTTGGAAGCATTGGAGATGGAAGGCAGCTGTATGGAGTCCCCAACAACAAGTTGCAGGAAACTGCTGGAGGGGAGGGTGAATTATTTTGAGCCTGATGGGTCCATGACACTTCATTCCATCAGGGCAGAGATGCAACATAGAAATGGACTCATGATCGAGGGGTGGACTTTGCAATGGGCCTCTCCTGCTCTGAAAGACTGTTACAAGAGATGGAGCCCACCATCATGGACCAAATGGACTGGTCCATTGGGATGGTCCGTGCACTAAGATAAGAGTGCACTGAGATGAAAGTGATGGTATATTGAAAATGTGGGATCTGAGCATGACGTGAATGGTATGGAATAAGGGGTGGATACTGTCCTGGGTTCAGCAGCAGCAGTCATTTTTTCTTCTTCTTAGTAGCTTCTGCAGCGCTGTGTTTTTGATTTTCGGCCTGGGAACAAAGCTGATAACACAGATGTTTAGACTGACCAAGGACTTTGTGAGTCTCATGCTCTGCCAGGGAGGAGGAGAAGCCGGGAGGAAGCAAGGACAGGGCACCTGACCCAAGCTAGCCAAAGAGGTATTCCATACCACAGCACGTCATGCCCAGGATGTAGAACTGAGAGTTCCCGGAAGGGCTGGAACGCTGCGGGGTGGGGGTGAGGTACCGGTTGGTGAGCGGTTGTATTCTCTTGCCTTGTTATTTCCTTTATCATTATTATTATTGGTGGTAGCAGTAGTGATTTGTGTTATACCTTAGTTACTAAACTGTTCTTATCTCAACCCGTGGGAGTTGCATTCTTTCGATTCTCCTCCCCATCCCTCCAGAAGTGGAGGGAAGAAAGGGGTGGGGGGGAAGTGGACTGCGTGGTTCTGATTTATGGCCTGGGCTTAAACCACGACAATAGCAGATACTCGATGTCCATAGATCCCACCAAATGATGATTATTCTCTTAGAAGAGGTAAAATAATTCATGGCTATCTCTTTCCCAAGTAATTTGTCATTCCCTGGCTCACTCAAGACAAAAGTCAGGAATCATAGAATCATAGAATTATAGAATAGTTAGGGTTGGAAAGGACCTTAAGATCATCTAGTTCTAACCCACCTGCCATGAGCAGGGACACCTCACATTAAACTATGCCAATCAAGGCCTCATCCAACCTGGCCTTGAAAACTGCCAGGGATGGAGCATTCACAACCTCCCTGGGAAACCCATTCCAATGCCTCACCACCCTAGCAGTAAAGAATTTCCAATCTAAACTTCCCCTGATTAAGTTTTAACCCGTTACCCCTTGTCCTGTCACTAGAGTCTCTAATGAATAGTTCATCCCCAGCATCCTTGTAGAGCCCCTTCAGATACTGCAAGACTGCTATGAGGCCTCCACGCAGCCTTCTCTTCTCCAGGCTGAATAGCCCCGACTTTCTCAGCCTTTCTCCATACGGGAGGTGCTCCAGTCCCCTCATCATCCTCGTGGCCTTCCTCTGCACTTGTTCCAACAGTTCCATGTCCTTTTTATGTTGAGGACACCAGAACTGCACACAATACTCCAAGTGACGTCTCACAAGAGCGGAGTAGAGGGGCAGGATCACCTCCTTCGACCTGCTGGTTGTGCTCCTTTTGATGCAGCCCAGGATACGGTTGGCTTTCGGGGCTGCGAGCGCACACTGCCGGCTCATGTTCATTTTCTCATCGACCAACACCTCCAAGCCCTTCTCCGCTGGGCTGCTCTGAATCTCTTCTCTGCCCAACCTGTAGCTGTGCCACAGATTGCTTCGACCCAGGTGGAGGACCTTGCACTTGGCATGGTTAAACTTCATAAGGTTGGCATCAGCCCACCTCACAAGTGTGTCAAGGTCCCTCTGGATGGCCGGCATTTCTTTCCTCCAGTGTACCAACTGAACCACACAGCTTGGTGTCATCAGCAAACTTGCTGAGGGTGCACTCAATCCCACTGTCTATGTCACCGACAAAGATGTTGAACAAGACCGGTCTCAACACCGATCCCTGAGGGACACCACTCGTTACTGGTCTCCAACCGGATATTGATCCATTGACCACAACTCTTTGCTTGCAGCCATCCAGCCAGTTCTTTATCCACCGAGTGGTCCATCCATCAAATTGATGTCTCTCCAATTTAGAGACAAGGATGTCATGTGGGACAGTGTCGAACACTTTGCACAAGTCCAGGTAGATGACGCCAACTGCTCTGCCCCTGTCCATCAGTTTTGTAGCCCCATCATAGAAGGCCACCAAATCGGTCAGGCAGGAGTTCCCCTTAGTGAAGCCATGCTGGCTGTCACGAAGCACCTTGTTGCTTTTCATGTGCCTTAGCATGCCTTCCAGGAGAATCTGCTCCAAGATTTTGCCAGGCACAGAGGTGAGACTGACTGGTCTGTAATTCCCTGGGTCATCCATTTTCCCCTTCTTGAAAATGGGGGTTATATTTCCCTTTTTCCAGTCGTCAGGAACTTCACCTGACTGCCATGATTTTTCAAATATGATGGCCAGTGGCTTAGCAACTTCATTCACCAGGTCCTTCAGGACCCGTGGATGGATTTCATCAGGTACCATGGACTTGTGTAGGTTTTTAAGATGGTCTCGAACCAGATCCTCTCCTACGGTGGGCTTGGGTCTTCATTCTCACAGTCCCTGTGTCTGCCTTCCAAGACTTGGGTGGTGTGGTCAGAGCCTTTGCCAGTGAAGACCGAGGCAAAGAAGTCATTAAGAACCTCAGCCTTCTCCAAATCCTGGGTAGCCAGTTCGCCCGATAGCTTCTGGAGGGGGCCTACATTGTCCTTAGTCTGTCTTTCATTTGCTACGTACCTATAGAATCCCTTCTTGTTATCCTTAACATCCCTAGCCAAGTTTCATTCTAACTGGGCCTTAGCTTTCCTACCCTGGTCCCTAGCTTCCCGGACAACATCCCTGTATTCTTCCCAGGCCACCTGTCCTTGCTTCTGCCTTTTATAAGCCTCTTTTTTCCTTTGAATTTTCCTGAGCAGCTCCTTATCCATCCAAGGAGGTCTCCTGGCCCTCCTGCTGCACTTCCTTCTAGTTGGGATGCAACATTCCTGAGCTTGTAGCAGGTGATCCTTGAGTATTAACCAACAGTCTTGGGCCCCCCTGCCCAATAATAAGAGAGACTAACGTATACTTCTGCAAATATTAATAGATTATCAGTATGCATATGTTACTGTTGACTAAAGGATGTGGAGTGATAGTTTGCTCACATTATATACCTAGATTTCTGTTTATTTTGAAAAAGATCCATTATATCTGCTGAATGAAACAAAAAGTTGCAAGAATCTATTTTAGCAATTCCACAAAAGCAGATTTTTCTTGCAAGTTAATCCTAACGCAATGTTCTAGTGTTGTTATGACAGAAATACTGTTCTCTAAAGTGATAGAAGTGACAAATCCATTCTACTTGGAGTCAAGCCTTTGGAATTCAAGAATACACTTTTGAAAACAGTAGGGAACTTTACCCTAGTTGTTGATGCATGTCAAATTTGAGTATAGATATATACCCCACATATCTAAAGTCTGCCTTCAGTCTCAGGTGAAGATATCAATCTTTGGTATTTCTTGATATAACATGGTGAAATAGAAAAAACCCTGCAGTTTCTCTCCAGAAATAGCTGAATTTCACTGGATGAGTTAAGTCTGATGCACATATGCGCACACATATATGGGTTTTGTCAATGTAGGGTTTAAAGCTCACCAGGAAAGTTCTAGATTAAAGTGAGTATATAGCTGTAAACAGTTAGCATCTCTTAGTTAATGCAAAACCTTCTAAATCTCATGTACACCAGATGTAACATGTTACAAATGTTTGAGATAAATATCTCTTTTTGTTCAATTTGGGGTAGCTACACAGCTACCATTGCAACCCTGTGTTTCATGGTACTAAGGAAATAAAAAGAGAAAAATAAAGGAGATAACATTATTTAGAAAATGGAAGGTTTATTTTTTAAGAAAACTAAATCCATTCTTAATGTACAATTACCATTCTTTCAGAGTTTCAAGAGAGATTCTTTATTACACAGTTAAAACAAAGGCACTGTCTTATCTTTACCCTCTGAAGCCTATTATATAAAAGCTGCAATTTCATAGCAGTTGGCTATCTGAACCTCATGGTATTCCTCAAGAATGGATCTGTCTAGTGTAGAGGATAACAAGGATCACAAACTTCAGTTGGAATAAAAATCATTGTGGTTTCACTGACTTGACTGCAGCAATGCCAGTTTATCCCATCTGAGAACTAAATTAAATTCAGCCAATTTCTGTAGAATTACAGAGAAAAAAATGCCTTCACACTTCTGGAATGGAAAGAATTATAAAGAAAAGAAACCACAGGAATGTGGTATTTATATAATTCCCCTCCTCAGAGCCATGGAGGAGCTCACATATATTTAAATATCTTTTTTCATCATCATGTCCCGGGTAGTGATAGTTTTGATCTATGGCTGCAGTATTAGAGAAAGTTCTTAAATCTGTGCATGCTCCTCATCTCTGATACCCAAGCACTCTCCTGTCTTCCATTAAATCCTTCTGAGATTTAGATCCCAGTTCAGAAATCAGAGCTAGTGAAGAAGAGCTCTGTGCTTCTTCGTGAACAATGTGAGACATAACTCCCTGTAATCTTTACTGGTTCTAGTGGCTGTAATTACATCTTGTCACTTCCTGAACTTTTTAAAGTATTGAGCATATGGACAGCAATATGATTAAAGAAAAGAAGGTGTTTTTCCCAAGATGCCTGAACCCAGATTTTAAAATCATTCTTGCAAATCAAGAGCAGACACTCTCAGCCAGTGACTTGGTAACAGCTGCCCTTAGGCATGCTTACAGAAGTCAATACAGCTACATATATCAGGCAAATAGCAAAACCTACTCTACAATGAATTTTGTCATCTTCCACACTACGGTGTGGAACGGTCCACTCTGTGATGTAGGTCTATAAGGCAGAGGACTGCCAGGTTATATATGCTGTATAGCCTCATTATTTAAATGCAACATTAGCACTTACATTTATAATTTTTCTAGCAGCTGACAACCACATGGAACTGCTCTGAAATACTCTGCTAAGAGAGTGCCTATGATGCCAAAATGCTTCAGATTGGTGCATACTTCATAGGAGGGCTGGAATGTGAATATACTCAAAGTGCTTATCTGGCCCCCTGCTAATGACTGCCTGAAAATATTTAATGTACTTCATGCATTATTCTGGAGCAGAGAATATAAATGACGATCCAGGAAATAGTTGTCAGCCAGAGATATCTGAACACATTAGCCCCTTTGTTATTCAAGTATATTTTTTATGTGTTCATGCTGGACCAATAGTTACACAACAAAACAACCTGAACTCAATACTTTGGATTTATCAGTATTATTCTCCTTTTTTTGTAACTATTTGTTATCATAAGATATGACAGCTGCTTTAAAGCTGCATTGGGTGCATCTGCATACGTTTCAGTGACTATAGTATAGGGATATGCCTAGCATGGAGCATTTCAACTGTAAATGGTTAAAGAAACTGAAGACAACCTTTCACAGTGATAGATGCTGGACTTCCTTAATAATAGCTGGTATCACTGCTGTCTGTGATAATTATATTTTCATTGATGGAAATCTTTATTGTAAACAAGCATATTTATATCCTAGAATAACATCAGCTATCAAGTTTATTCTACCTTGGAAAGATAATTTTCAGATTTATTTTGAACCTTGGATTCACTCTCTTGCTATACATTTGTAAAGTAACAGAGTAATTTCTTGGAATTTTTTTAAGAATCCAATATGTTAATATCTTGACATTTTCTTTTTTTATTTTTTTTTTCCCACAAATATGAACTCTGGTTTTTTAGCAGTCACAGTTACTACTTTTCCTTTTATGTATGTGATAGTTTTAATTGACTGGAAGTTAGATCTCCATGTGTGAAAACTATCCTAACAGAGTGGCATCAAAGCTCTGGTGCTTACATCAGCAATAATATGCAGTTGACTCTGTACAGCAAATTCTTATTGACATATGAGATAGAGTCCTGACTCACTCACATCAAAGGCAAACTTCCATTGGTTTCTGTAGGAGTCAATTTTTACCTGTGATTTTCTCCCAATGGAAATTTGTGATGGGCTCACGGACATAGAACACTATCTCAGCACTTCAAGAGCCCGAACAGCTGAACAAGCAGACAGCACTGCTGATGCTTGACATTGTATCCTGTTGGTTAACTTGAAGCAATAAAAACAGCACTTCAGTGAAAATGATCATTTGCTAAAGAAGTATATGCCAGTTTTCCTGGATCTGATATGAATTTCATATTGACTTACTAATACTTCAAATTTAGCCAATTATTTCAATCAGTAGGTTAGGCAACCTACATAAAGATAATTCCACTGCAAAAATATATATTCATCAATTTTAAAGCCATGACTACATGAATATATGAATTAATCTATTCTTTATAACACTTACCACAGTGTATGGATTCAGAGAGATAACATCTTCTCTATCTTTATAATTTATGTTTCTTGGATTTGTACGTGGTCTAGATGGAAAGAGAATAACTCATCATTTATCACTGTTTCTTGCAAACTCCTTTGGAGCCTTTGATTTTTCACCAAGCTTCATTCAAAGCTTTCTTTGTTAATAATATTTTTTCCAGGCAGTTCTACATAATCAGTTCTTGATTCAGTCCATGTGTTCAGTAAATATGTTTTGGATGCCTCAGGAAAACACATTGGGATGGATGATATGGGATTGTGATGGTGCCTTATTTCAGCAGATATAGAAACAGTTCCAGTATTAACAAATTACTAAATAATTAATTTAATATTTGAATAAAATTAAAACAGGTTAAAGTAAAAATACATAATTATTTTTGTTTGCAGTGCTCTAAGCAGGTAAGGTAGTTATACAATTTTACTTACTTATGTCTTTTTAGTTTTGCTTGCAGTGCTTGACTAAGATGTTAAGGGAAAGGATGTTTTTTACCTATTAAGGTAGAATTCAAATGTAGTCCTATATATACATGTGTGACCCTGTCACTGAGCTTTATATAAACATATGCATTAGTTAATGCACATGAATTTAGTAATTTAAATATTAGTAATTAGTCACTTTAGAATTAAACTGGTACTGGAGTATACTATCTTTCAAAAGTATTGTGGTCTATGAAACACCATCAGTCCTTTATTAGGTGAAAAGAGATGTTTGTGGCAGAAGGAGGAGGATATGGTTATTGCAAATGGGAAAGGTAGAATTCATGTTATCCTGGACTGGTGCAGAAGATATTTTGCCTAGTTGCATTCAAAACAGTTATGAACGTCTTTAACTGTTATCCTTTTCACTTTCCTTCTTCAGCTAGTGGGGATACTTCTCTGAATGTGAAGTGTTGTTCATTTTCAAGTGATTTACATCTTCCTTATTGAATATCCCCAAATGATAATGAATGTGAAATGTCACATTTTGACACTTGTGCAGTTCTTTGGCAGGAATTTTCTTTCAGGTTGTTTTAAACATTTATATTTAAAAGTCAGTTCAGGGCTGGCAAGACCCAGTCTGACATGAGGCTTGTATGGAAGCTATCTTGTAGCCAAGGATCAGATGATTGTAGTACGTGTATTGAAGAGCCTTGCTAAGAGGAAGCTTTTAAGAACTCTTCGTAGAGAAAAGATGACAGTAGGTCTCCAAGAGTCTCTGCCCATTCCCTTTGTAGTAAGAATTGGACTGGCTCACAGTTGATCCATACTCGTGTCAGTAGCTTGTTCTCTGGGTAGAAGAGAGCAACACTTCTCAGGAGACATCCAACAACTTTCAAGAAGGAATAGCATAGCAAACATTGTAACTTTAAACTCACAATGTATTTCTTCAAACTTGTCATCTATAGTGTCAACTGCTTGCAGCAGATACTTGGTAATATCTGTGTCTGAATATAGTCCTGTAGGAGAAGGAATGAGAGATGCAGATTAAATGACAGATTTAGGATATTTAATGCATTTCTGGAAGATGTACAAGTGCTATGACAAGGATAATAATAGAGGAATCTGTAGAATAGGACAGAACATTTTCGAATATTTATCAAATTTAGTTTCAAATTGCATGGCGTGTTGGTCTTCTAAAACTTGATGATGTGCATAAAACTTTAGTATGTAAAAATCCTCATTCTGGTGTAAATTTGACTTGGGAGTTCTGGGCCCCTGTCCTGCCTCTGCTACTGGTACCTTTCATTATAGCATGTCCGCTTGGACTGTTTTGGACTGCTGTGGACTGCTGTGATCAAGAATCTGCTCCAGTCACATGCAGATTCTGCCTCTGTGCTCTTAGGGCCAGGCTGGATCAGTGCTGAGAGGCCTGCTAGCCTGGAGTCATCAGCTAGCTAGTGATTGCTACATGGCTATCATTTGGAGCAACATATGGTGCATCTAGTCAGCATAGAGTGTGAAGTGTCATGGGGACATATGCTAAATTTTGACAACAGTTTTAATCCATTATTGCCTCAGTTTCTTCACCCATAAACTAGAATAATATTACCTATCTCCTTTCCAGAGGCCTTGCGAGGATGAGTTTATGTTCGACATCTTATTAAGGTGATCAACCATGGATGGATTGTTGCCAAACCTCCCATTGTACACAGAGGGCCCTGGGACCCCTACATTCATGCAACTCCCAACAACAGAAGCATCAGGTCAAAGTTTGTTGTCCAGATCTGGGAAGTTACTTATAAGTAATTGTTATAATCCCTCTGAGTCATCACATGGTTTCACTCTTAATTTTTTTTCACTAGCTGCTTCCTAATTTGAACTGAAACATTTTCCTACTTTGTAGTAAATACCATTTAATAATGGTGTATAATGATGCATGTAAGAGCACCTATTTATTGTCCAGCAGTGATAGATCTGGTAATAGCATGCTTGCTATTCTGACTGTGCTGCACTTTGGTAACACCTAGGGTTTAGCTGAAATGCACCCTGACCTTGGGTTTGTTCATAGGGCATAGAATGGACATAATTACTGTGAATCTACTGAGGGATATTATGGCAAAATGTCGTATTACTAATTTTGGCTCCTCACACCCTTTGGGAAAAAAAAAAAAATATCGATCACAAATCTCAGTAAAAAGTAATGTGCTGCAGTTTCATAGAAGTCCTAAACCAAGAAATTTGCAAAAAAATTAGCTTTGTGTATTTCTCTATACTTAATTTTGCTTTCAAAACAGTATTGTAGAATTATAGAATAGTTAGGGTTGGAAAGGACCTTAAGATCAGCTAGTTCCAACCCCCTGCCATTGGCAGGGATGCCTCACACTAGACCATGTCTCCTAAGGCTCTGTCCAACCTGGCCTTGAACACCGCCAGGGATGGAGCATTCACCACTTCTTTGGGCAACCTGTGCCAGTGCCTCAACACCATCACAGCAAAGAACTTCCTTATATCTAACCTGAACTTCCCCCATTTAAGTTTAAACCCATTGCCCGTTGTACTATCACTACAAATATGTATAACAGTATGAAAATTGCATTGCCCCTAGCAGTTTCATATTCCTTCATAATTAAATAAACAGCTTGTAAATTGCAGACTACAAAATGCCTGAGTTCTACTCTTACCTTAAGGGGTTTTTATAGTTACCAAGGACAAGAAATTTAACTACCGTTTGCCAGACTCAAGGCTATTTGCAGCCTTAACTTTTCATCTCATGTCTCCCTTTCTGTCTCTTTGTTTATTAACAAAATGAGGGAGCAATTTGGATTCAGTTAGCCACTGCAAATGCAATGATGCGAAATGGATTCTGGTGCTTCAGTGTGTTATTAGCTGGGTATGTTTCTCTCAGAAGGTGTTTTAGAATAATGCATGCTAGCCTATAGTTACCAGGGTTATGAAATACCTACCAAGCACTTCTCCAACTCAACACCAAATAATTCAGCCTTTAAAAAAAGGAAAACACCTTTCTTGACAGCATTATGGCATAGAAAAATTAGGCAAATACCAATTTTAATTCATACCCCAAAAAGCATTAGAGCAGATTTTGCATGACTGCTTTAATAGAATTCCCTTTCATCCTTAATCTCCTCTGTTTTATTCATTATAAAATGCATTTGGAAAAACTGCACTTGTTAAGGCACAAACTTGATTTTAATACCACTGAAATGCATAATCCTCTGATTCGCTAATCTCAAAATAATATTAAAATTAATCTTAAAAATAATCTTTCTAACTTATTTCAAATTTTACCAGAGCATCTATGCCAAAATATAGAAATTACTACTGATCCTCAACTGCATTATATGTTCATTGAACTGAAATATTTTGGTTTTCTAATTTATATTGGCTACTGAGCTCAACAGCTCAGCAAAGTTCAGAGGATGATTTGTATGGGTAACAAGAATATTCAGCATTAGCACATTTAGTAGGCACGTACATATTGTAATTTAGGAAATTATGTTTCGGGCTTTAAAACTAGACTCCAGTTCTCTCAGATTAGGACGAAACTTTCTTAGGGGCAAGTATATACTCTGCTGGTTGTTTTTTGTTGTTGTTGCTCTTCACTGTACATGTGTACATGCATTCTTAGACTATGTGGTGCTCTAATCTGACATTTCCTACATCTGCTTTTACAGTTTGTGCATAGGGATAAAATTTTGGAAGGAATTGGGGCAAACATCTTGGATTCTGCCAGCCTTGCATCTTTTAAAAGACAAAACATTTTAATATTTTGTATACTTAACCAGTAGATCTTTGCATGCTTTTTTGCAATCTTGTAGTATGTTGTTGAAAAGAT
This sequence comes from Psittacula echo, assembly GCF_963264785.1. Lineage (NCBI taxonomy): Eukaryota > Metazoa > Chordata > Aves > Psittaciformes > Psittacidae > Psittacula > Psittacula echo. Next base: position 19,913,103 of record NC_137739.1, on the reverse strand, counting down.
GGTTAATTTATACAACCTGATGTTTCCATGTTTAAAAAAAAATTATAAAAATCTACCAGACAAAAACTAGCTTGAAGTATCACTGTAGTACTTTTGAATAGGTGTCTTAAATCACTATTATTCTGCTAAAACCAAAGAAATACCGCAGAAGTGAAAATTGCATTGTTTTGGAGAGGTGCTTTAGGACATCATATAACTTTTTATTAAGGGTTGGTTTTATAGTAATTTTGCTGTGGTTCACAGATGCCTTCTGAATAGGGAACTGTGATTTTCCTTTTATAATAAGCCAAAAAGGGATTAAGAAAGCTTCCTTTCAATAGTTACAAATATGCTTCAGTTTAATTGTTGCTCACTGAGGCATTTCTAGCATAAGATAATGAAATCCTGAAGGTGCTTGTTGGATTTCCCCTTATATCGTGGTTGGCACATGAGATATAGTGACCCGATGCTGTAATTTAGAGAATTTTGTTATCCTGGGTATTGCAAAATTTCTTTTGTGCAGTTGCCTGGTTCCTCCTACATAAATATCTGTCCAGAAAAATATATAAGACAAAACAAACAAAAAATATTCTAGAAACTTTATCGACTGAATTAGTGAAGTGAGAAGAGCAAAATAGGACTTGAATAACCCTTGGGTTGCCCAGTGATGAGGTAGAAAACGTTTTTACCTCTACATAATTGTTTCAAATCAAGCCCAAGTCTATACATAACAAAAGTTCCTAATGTCTACATGGGGTTTCAAAAAAATGAATCCAAATTAAGTTTAAAAAAGGACTGCATTACGTCCTTTTATAGACACTCTTAATTGAAATTGCAGTGACCTTGATTCAATTTAGCTTAAATTAAATTCTAAATAAGAGTGTCCACAAAAAGATTTAATGCAATATAATTAACCGACTTTAAAAGTGACTTCCAATAAATTTCTAGAATGTTTCTGAGTGGACTAGTACCAAATCGTATTGTGGTAGCTTTTGTAAATGAATTTAAGTTAGTTCATTGATTGCTCCTATTCATACCAATGTGAGCAGTTTGAACAGGGAGATTAGGATTGGTTTGTCCTCTTCATCCTTTGGGTCACATCAGAAACCAAAGGTCAATACAGAAACCAAATAATTCCTTTTAATAAGTATGTCCTTAAGAAATATCTGTTACATATTGACTGATGTTTCCTATGACTTTTCCTAGAAAATTAGCAAATGTTATGACTTGCACTGAGAACACGTGTAAATGACACTTAGGAGTAAAAGAATGTTTATAAATAAAGACACATACCAGACTGATTTAGTTTAGAACATTGGGAAATCTCTTAATTTCCAGCTAAAATGCAAATATTTGTGGTTGGACCAATATTCATTAAAATTCTCCTTTTTAAAATGTCTACTTCATGATCATTTCTGTTACCAGAAGTTAAGGATAAAACTTTAAACCTTAGGAGAACATGAGAGAGGAAACATGAAAGCATGCTGAGAAATGACAGGTGTGAAATACAGCTGTTTTCTGTATAACAAAATTAAAGGAAAAAAGTAAAAGGCAGAGAGGGTCAAACTCATCCTTGACTGAACTCCCTGGAGATCAGTGGTGATTCAGGAGGATTGACTGTGTCCAATCACATTTAGGTCTTTCAGGTCAGTGTCTTAGTGGTTTAGCTGGGTCTTCAAAGGCTTGTAGAAGAGAACCTGGAAGTATCTGTGATACAGCGATATCCACTCTGCCTCTTACACTTACATGTTTCTAGGGGCAATAGAAAATCTCAACTATGTCCCAAAGCGAAACAGTGAAATATGCAAAGATGAGAATAATTTACATTGTAAGTATTTTCATTTATCTGGTCTCATGAGTGACCAGGTTGCATTGCAGGGCTGCCTATCTAGCCCACTTTGGCCTTCACTGAATTTAAAGAAGTAAAATAAACCCTAAGTAGATGAAAGCTGCTGGGGTTTGAAACCTCCCAGGTTTTTAGGCATTATTGCAAAGGCTCCCTAAATTGTTGTTGAGACTCAAAGTCCTAAAGCATTGAAAAGGGAAACTGACTTTTAAGAATAGAGGAAAAGATACAAAGCTGTATATTGCAGTGATGGGTTTTCACTGTAAGATAGTCCATTTTAAAAAATCCCAACACCTCAAACAAGAGCCAATCTATAAGAGAAAAGAAAAATAAGATTAGGAAGAGAAAGATTTGAGATCTACTGTAATCCAGTTTACTGATTTTGCACGATGATTATTGTAATTCTGTATTAAGAAGATAGCATGTGTGGCATGTTGATGGCAGACATTCAGTGGAGAAAAAGAATGGTGTCATTGTGCTGTATATGGACAGGGAACTGCATGCAAAGTATTTATAATTCTGTTGAACTGGAAGCTCCAGTCCTAAGGGGTTCATCCAGGTGGAAAGGAGTTTCAGGACAGAAGAGGGAGGGGAAGGGTGAGCAGGAGGGTATGGGGAGCAAATCCTATGCAATGTTTTTCCATCAGCCCAAATCTTCACAGCCAGATGGGGACATGCACCTGAGGCTGCAGGAGTGTTTGCAGAGCAGATGTTGGTAGAGGATTTTGGACCCCAGTGGAGCTCGCTGCCCACAGTTCAGTCTTTGTTCAGGGATGAGTGTATACCCTCATGTGTTTCAGTATTTTGTGGAGCTAAAACATACTGTATGCTTGTTTCCTGCTATCTACACTGAAATTCCCTTGGCTTCCTCTGCTGGCATTGCTTCCAAAAGGGGATCACTCTTAGGCCCTGCAAGCATTCAGAGTTCCTGAAAAGAAAGTAAAAAAAAAAATTTCTGCATAAGGTCATCCTGGGATTTAGGCTTATTTTTATTTTTGTACTCCATGCTTTGCTCCATACAGCAACTATTTTCAATTCTCCAGTGCTGATATTACCAGAAAAGACTTCTCAGCATAATTAGCTGCTTGACGTACCTTGCTCCTCTTCATATGTTTGGAAATTTGCCATTTAGTTTGCAACTGTAGAGTGTCTTGTTTACTAAAAACGCAGACATATTTGCAGAGGGTTTTTCCTCTCAAAAACCTCTTTAAAAGGGTGTAATGTACAGAATACACTGTGCTATATAAAGTGGAGCAAAGGTGCTGAATGCATCCCCATATTTGTCAACTTGGGAAAAAGTTGTAAGAAGTGATCTGAATGCTCCTAACCCTGAAATTTTCTGGCACGCGGCTGAGGGAGAGTTGTGATTATTTAACTGTGTTTTAGCTGAGATTTAATCATGATGTAGTTGTGATGGTTTAATTTTTCTGTGATAGTTTAATTACCTTATATCTGATAAATTTTGCTATATTTTCAACACAGTGACATATACCATCACATCTCATTTTTTAGTGGCAGATGGACAGCACAAAAGAAAGTGTGCTAGATCACATTGTATCATAAACCATGTATTGGGATAAAGCCACGGTCTTTGCACTGCAGCACTCCACTGCTGCAACACTTATTCATAGACCGACAGACTAGACAGAAAGCTAAGTATGAGGTGCCAACAGCAAATAAACTGCCAGTGATCCAGCTAAGGGTCACTGGATCTTGGGAAAATATCTTTGCCACCTGCCTGAGGTATTCATTAGGCAGATCTTTGGGAATGGTGTAGATGTTCTCTTTTGTAATCAAATCCCACCATTACAGGAAAATCCTTCAGAGATCAAAGTGATTAGATTAGCTTTCTCCTGGTAAAATAACAAAGAGGGATCAAAGCTCATCAGTCCTCAAACCTAATTACAAAAAATAGAAAAACAAATTGCAGGTTCTATAACAAAGGAAGACAACTCTGCATACACATTTGGTAAAGTTGCATTTCAACAGCATAACTACTGCATCCTTCCAGATGTCCCTCAGGAAAGCTGCACGTCTGCAGAGATAGATCAGCTCTGTTATTCCTTGCTTCATGTTCTGCATTGGATCTTAAGGGAGCAACACTTTGCTCAAAGTAAAATGTGTAGTACATTGAAACTAAGATTCACATAAGCTACAGAGTGGAGAACATGCATGTCAAATGTCAGTTTGAAAAAAGATTTTGTGAGTTCTGTGGAAATAACAAAACAAAGAACTCCATATATGTATATGTAAGTACTTGGCCATGGAGAGAATATACATACTAAAATGACAGATGATATATGCTTTAGTAATTAGAGCAATGCCATGGACAGACTTAAGGTCATGTTTTGAAATACCTGTAATAATTATACCTTTCTGGGGAACTGATAAGAGTAAAAATTCTCAGCGTGTTAAACTGCATTTTAGATCTATACAGCAGAGGGCACTAGTGTTATTGAGTTGACCATAGAGTTGCTATTTTGATACTAGAAAAATGAAGGGGGGGGAAAATCACTTAGAAGACAAAGAGTTGTCAACAAAGACTAAAGAAGCTGGTGTGTGGTCTGTGTTCCATGTGTGGATTTATAAAGCTAAACCTTTATGGGTCTCTAACATAACAGACAGATTGAATAGGAAATTACTCTAGTACTGTGTTCCAGATGGGTCTTTATGTAAAGCCCATTAAAATATTTCCATGATGTTCTTCGATGCTTTAAATGAATTTTTCACTGTCGTTTTTGTGCTGGCTGATTTGTTTTCCAGGGTATTTATGATTTAAAATTACCCTGATGTGAAATAACTGCACCCAGGCTTCCTGAATAGTTGAGCTCTGAGCTGTAGAAAAACACCAGCACAAAAGAAAGGACCTTTTTAATAAATTGCTACTGCCACTAGGAATCTTACTGCAGTATGTTAGCCTCATGCAAAGCTTACCAGTTGGAAGGGAGCACTTGCAAGGCATTGCCTAGCATATTTTCTGCTGATCAAGTTGGCTTTTTTTATCAGCTCCCATACACTTCAGCAACACCAAACCCGCTTAATGTCGTCCTATGCTAAATACTGTATTTTGCTCCCTGTATTACCAGGAAAGAGGGAGAAATATTTAGTAATGCAAATAAATTCAAAGTTAAATCAAATGCTACAAAAGCTGAGACTTGCTCACTGCCTCCCAGAAAACATTCCAGAGGAATGGCAATATAAAGCTTCTGTACTTATATATTAAACAAGATAAAGCTTAAACAGAGAAAAATCAAGCACACTGATACATATGAAAATGCATCTAGAACTTCCCATCCACATCTCACAAAATGCTCACAAAATGATACGCTCAGAGAAGCTAATAAGCAGTCAGTGACCAAGCTTGTATTTGAAGAATACACAGATTTGAATTTTGCAGAAACTTGAAGTTTGCAGAATTTCCTAAGGATCTTTGATAGATCATAGTTCTGAGGCTTATCTGTGATTGGGACATCCTTACACAGGACTGAGGTAAAAGGTAAATGGAAAAGCCACAGATGATTTTGGCCTTTAGCACAAAGAGCTGTTCTACATGGCTGATTCATTGCCTGAGTCAATACCCAAACATGGGAAGAATATAGGGAATTTATTAAAAGATGATAAAACAAAAGCATGTATTTTAAAAATCTTTTTGCAGCTGAGACATGGAAACATTTTTGGGGGATGAACAATTTTTGCCAATCAGTATCATAACTGGATAATTTGTTATAATGAAGTACTGTATTTGAGTAAAATATGTTTGTCTGCTTGGGAGTTTTTTTAACCCATGGAGCATATGTGTAGTGATAGAAAGAGAAGATTTGCTGGATAATGGAGTATCCTTTAAAGTAAAAGGGGCATGATACATGAAGTGTTCAAGGCCAGAACGTATGGGGCTTGGAGCAACCTGGTCTAGTGGAAGGTGCTCCTGCCCATAGCAGGGGATTGGAACTAGATGAAATTTAAGGTCTCTCCCAACCCAAACCATTCTTTGATTCTCTGAATGGTAAAATATTTTTTTTGGTGTATTTCTTGATCTGATTTATAACTTTTAATGGAATTCACTATTCAGTGCAACTCCTTAGGGGATAAGTTTTAGAATTTTTTTTTTTTTTTTTTTTTTTAAAGAAGAGAACAGAAAGAGAAATCTACTGAATAAAGAAAAAACAGTAACAAACAAAAATGCTAATACAGTTAAATTAACTATCACAGAAAATGGTTTGTTCAGCTGCAAAACTCAGGAGCCTTAGGCTCATTAATAGAATTCTTTAGACTACAGTGTGCAGATTCTTCTTCCTGACAGTCTAAGCAAGATGAGGAACAGGTCTTTTTCATCCCCTTTTTGCAGATAGCTTTGCTACAGTTGGACATTTGAAGTAAGGGAACTTGAATCTTAGTGATTACTTGGAGAATGTTTCTCCATATATTGTGTTCAGCACCTCTGAAGTGAAAAGTGACCTTGTAAGTCTCAGTAAAAAGGAAGAGCAGCTACCCTTATCTAGTCTAGTACATTATCCTAAACCCATGAAGCCAATGTCAAGAAGTGCAGTTGTCGGCAGAGGGAAGAGATGGAGAGGTGGGAACAGTTAACATTACAGCTACAGGGTTCTCCAAAGTCGTGTGGCAGAAGTGTAAGCCACAGCGGAAGAACCTGAGTGACTTGCTCAAGGTTGCAAAACACATTAGCTTCATGAATCTTTCATGACAAGAATGATGTTTTATAAATAGTACTTACAGACCAGATCAAACAAACTGATAGGGCCCAGACTTTCCAATTCCCATTCAGAGGTTTTTAACCATTATATTGTCTTTTTTCTGCAGCAAATTATTAAAAGTGAGATTGGAAAGACTTGCAAGCCTTTATAACAACCATTGCAACCATTATAACAAGTTTTCTAAAAATGCAGAAATGAATTCTCAAACCTCTCATAATTCTCAAGAAAATTGTCTGAATACATAATTAGGAAAAAAAAAGGCTTTCATTAAATGGATTGCTGTGAGATGCAAGTAAATATATTTCTTCCTGTACTTTTATTTTTATTTTTTTTAATATGAGGTTTTACACAAAATGAAACAATTTTAAGGCTGGAGTGGGAAACTGTTGGCCTTATAGTATTTTGTTTTACTGAAAATATGTATTATGCATCTAGGTGCTTTAGTTTATAAATATGCTTTAAGCTTGCTGTAATTTGTAAAGCTTCACTTTCTGCTGATCTATAAGAAATTTAATTAATCTCTACAACAGACAGATCTTGCACTGAGCACCAGACTGAAAATAAGCTGAGGGCTGGGGGCTTTCAGAACTAGCACAAACAAAGCAGTACTTAAAATGGTAATGACTATATTGGAAAGACCTTTTTTCCCCTTACAGTAAGATCTGTAGGATTTCTTTAGAGTTGCTAATGAAACTGCCAACCCTGAAGCTACAGGGATAATTTTCAGTGTTTAAATGTCTATTCTTATTTCCGTGTTCAGCACACATTTACTAATGAGTGTTTCTCTGGTGTTGGTGCCAAACAAAAGAATTGATGAAAAAATATCATGAAATTGGATGATGCTGTTTAACAGTAGGGAAAAATTACAGAACTGATGGATGGGGCAGAACAGCTGATGTCATCTACCTGTATTTCTGCAAAGCGTTCAACACTGCCCCACACAACATCCCTGTTTCTAAACTGGAGAGACATAAATTTGATGGATGGACCACTCAGTGGATAAAGAATTGGCTGGATGGCCACACACAGAGAATTGTGGTTAACAGCTTGATGTCCAGCTGGAGACGGTAACAAGTGGTGTCCCTCAGGGGTTACTGTTGGGACCGATCCTGTTCAACATCTTTGTCAGCAACATGGACAACGGGATTGAGGCTCCCAAAGCAAGTTTGCTGATGACCTCATAGCAGCCTTCCAGTTTCTGAAAGGTGCCTACAAGGATGCTGGATAGGGAAATTTAAACAGGGGAAGTTTAGGTTAGATAGAAAGAAGGGTGGTGAGGCACTGGAACAGGTTGCTCAAGGAAGTTGTGAATGCTCCATCCCTGGCAGCGTTCAAGGCCAGGATGGACAGTTTTGGGTGACATGGTGTAGTGTGTGGTGTCCCTGCCCATGGCATGGGAGTTGGAACTTGATGATCTTAAGGTCCTTTCTAACCCTAACTATTCTATGATTCTATAATCGGTGCTTAGCATGTTTCTTTTGAGTTTTCATTTAGTTATTTTGTTGGTTTGTTTTTAATTTGAAATAGGTAAGATCTTGTCCTGATATTTGTATGACCTGCTACATTCAGTATTAAAGGTTTTACTTCTAGTTAAACCTCGAAGCAGGAATCATGTTTATATAGACAAAGATTTTCACTCCTACAAAACAGGAATATCCCGTTGCTCTTCATGTTATATGTTGTCTTATAATGTGTCAAGAAGATTAACAACTTGAATATTCTGATTATTCCTATATTACCCATTTTTGCCTTTTGAGGCCTTTGTCACTTCTTTCAATTGTCCCCCGAGTCAGAACGTTTTTGTTAGGTATGCACTGCAATTTAACTTGTTATCTGCCATTCAGCTACATGTGTTATACATTGGAATAAGCAGGAAAACCTAGTGTCTGGGGTTTTGTTATGTCATTGCCAATTACAGCTGACATACGTAGCTGTACAGGAAACAAAATATGAGAATTTCTATAGCTATTCTTGCTATGGAGTTTCATGAAATTGAGTTGACTGGAAGGCCTTGAGAAGCCTTTGTTTAGAGAGCACACTTCACGCTTAAATATTTGATACTAATTTAATGTTTTCCTTCTCCCTTCTTTCTTTCAGGCTATTCAAACTCCAGAAAGACCAGCACCAAATAAATTATGAATGTTGAACAAGATGACCTTACATCCACAGCAGATAATGATAGGTCCTAGGTTTAACAGGGCCCTATTTGACCCCCTGCTTGTGGTGCTCTTGGCTCTTCAGCTTCTTGTGGTGGCTGGTCTAGTGAGGGCTCAAACTTGCCCTTCTGTCTGCTCCTGCAGCAACCAGTTCAGTAAAGTGATCTGTGTACGGAAAAATCTGAGAGACGTGCCAGACGGCATCTCCACCAACACCCGCTTACTCAATCTCCATGAGAACCAGATCCAAATCATTAAAGTTAATAGCTTCAAGCATCTGAGGCACTTAGAAATCCTGCAGCTGAGTAGGAATCACATCAGAACAATTGAAATTGGGGCTTTCAATGGTCTGGCCAATCTCAACACTTTGGAACTCTTTGACAATCGTCTGACCACTATCCCAAATGGGGCTTTTGTATACCTGTCAAAACTGAAAGAACTGTGGCTGAGAAACAATCCCATTGAGAGCATCCCTTCTTATGCTTTTAATAGAATCCCTTCTCTACGGAGGTTGGATTTGGGGGAATTGAAAAGGCTTTCATACATCTCAGAAGGTGCCTTTGAAGGTTTGTCCAACCTGAGGTATTTGAACCTTGCCATGTGCAATCTTCGAGAGATTCCTAACCTCACCCCACTTGTAAAACTGGATGAGTTAGACCTTTCTGGGAATCACCTTACTGCTATCCGGCCAGGTTCTTTCCAAGGGTTAATGCATCTTCAGAAATTGTGGATGATACAGTCCCAGATTCAAGTGATAGAAAGGAATGCTTTCGATAACCTTCAGTCACTCGTAGAGATCAATCTGGCACACAACAATCTAACATTACTGCCTCATGACCTGTTCACACCACTCCACCTAGAAAGGATCCACTTGCATCACAACCCTTGGAACTGCAATTGTGATATTCTTTGGCTTAGCTGGTGGATTAAAGACAAGGCACCCTCTAATACTGCATGCTGTGCCCGTTGTCACACACCTCCCAGTTTAAAAGGAAGGTACATTGGTGAGCTGGACCTGAATTACTTCACTTGTTATGCTCCAGTCATAGTGGAGCCACCAGCAGACCTCAATGTCACAGAAGGCATGGCTGCAGAGATGAAATGCCGGGCATCAACCTCCCTGACCTCTGTATCTTGGATTACCCCAAATGGATCTGTTATGACACATGGGGCATACAGAGTTCGGATTGCTGTGCTTAGTGATGGCACATTAAATTTTACAAAGGTAACTGTGCAAGACACGGGTTTGTATACATGCATGGTGAGTAACTCTGTCGGAAATACCACAGCTTCTGCCACACTGAATGTGACTGCCCTGGATAACCCTGGTTACACTTACTTTTCAACCGTCACAGTAGAGACTGTAGAACCTTCTCAGGATGAGGCACAGACCACAGAGCAGATTGGGCCCACACCAGTTACCAACTGGGAGACTACTAATATGACAACCTCATTCACTCCACAGAGCACAAGATCAACAGAAAAAACGTTCACCATTCCTGTGACGGATGCAAACAACGGGATTCCAGGAATAGATGAGGTTATGAAGACTACCAAAATCATAATTGGTTGTTTTGTGGCTATCACTCTCATGGCTGCTGTGATGCTGGTAATTTTCTACAAAATGAGGAAACAGCATCACCGGCAGAGCCATCATGCTCCAACACGGACTGTAGAGATCATTAATGTGGATGATGAGCTTACAGGTGACACACCCATAGAGAGTCACTTGCCCATGCCAGCAATAGAGCATGAGCACCTAAATCACTATAACTCTTATAAATCTCCTTTCAACCACACAACAACAATTAACACAATAAATTCAATACACAGTTCAGTGCATGAACCGTTATTGATCCGAATGAACTCAAAAGACAATGTACAAGAAACTCAAATCTAAAACGTTTATGACATTATGGGGTAGGGGTGGGGATGACAAAAGATGATTTATAAAACAAATGACACAAATGACTGGGCTAATCTACTGTTTCAAAAAAAGTGTCTTTACAAAGAAAAAGAAATTTATTTATTAAAAATTCTATTGTGATCTAAAGCAGACAAAATTATGTGTATTCCTCAGAACCTGTTTTGCTGCACTTATTTGCCCTCTTTGTTCCCATTTTAATTCCCACCTCACCGTGATTTCCAGTCACCATATTTTTCATAGGAGATCTCGATTCCTTAAAAGAACTGGTCTAGGAAATTTTGTAAGAATTCTGTTACTTTTGGGGAATTTTTATGGTGAATACTAGTGGTGAGATTCGGTCTATTTTGTCACTTTTTCTCCTTTTTTTTTTTTTTTTTCCCTCATTCCCTTTTTGAAATTATTCAATAGAGAATGGAACCATAACATCAACTTTACAAGTGAGAAAAACAAAAAAGCAAACCTTATTTTTCTCGTGTAATGATTTGCTCTGTATTTACTGAAAGCACCGTTGTGTGAAAAAAATTAAAAAGTAAAAAAAGTAACAAACAAAACCCCAAGAAATTAATTTACTTGTGAAAACCTATGAACCCCATGATCTTTAAGACAATTCTAGAACAGAATTTGTAGTTCAAACACTAAACAAAGATTATAAATAAAATATTGGGTTTTTCTGTCATTGAATATAGCACATTTTTAGTGTGGCTTTGAACATCACAATTTGTTAAAATTCTTACAATATTCTGCTGTGATGGTCCAAAACACAATCAGTTTAAAGAGAATAATTAAGTCATTTTGGATCATTACTGAAGCATAGCATAGTTTTCATTTTAGTTTATGTAAGCAGCATACTGACAAACAAGGGTGAGTGACTTTTAATGCAAGATTAAGATCCTTCCTTCTAATGGTGTTTTCAATTATCTATATCATATAGCAAGATGTATTTCACAATGCCAGGAAGTTTTGCAAGGACTTACAGTTATCACAGAATTTATTGGACAGAGATAAAAAGTTTGTTCTGGTTTTTTTTGTAATTTGTAACTGTCAATAAGAAAATTCATCTTTACATTAAAGCTGGTATTTTCCAGTTCAGTTGTTCTAGGACTCCTGGACATAAATATGAAACACATTTTAGCTGTCTATAATACCTCTAATCAGAGCTGTATCCCTATGTGCAAAATGAAATCAAAATGCTGGTAACAAAGTAACTCACAGGAAGAAGTCTAACAATTTTGGCTTAAAAATCCCAGATCAGAGGAGAGCATAGGTTAATGTAATTTCATGACTATTAGACTCCCTGTAAAGTAACCAATTTACATTAATTTAAACTCAAATTCTTTTACCAACAGAAAACTTACATCATTTTCTATTTATATATGTTCACTGGATTTAGCATATTGGTATAGGCATGGTGTAGACCTTGCATGCTGAAAGCTAAAAGGAAGCCTTTGAGTAAGAAAAAACAGCTTCAGAACATTGTGTTCTTCCAAGTAGAAGTTCTGCCAAATTAAAATACTTGATGCATTGGCAATTGAACAGAAGTATTTTAAGACAATATAGATGGGGGAAAAGAATCATACCTATCATCTCTGAATGTCTTTTCACCTATTTTCTTCCTTGATCACCCTTACCGTGAGTTTTCAAGGTCCTGTGCCAGGTAAATAATGTTATTGGTTTATATCAAAATCTCTTTGGAGCTTTCTAGTATGCAATAGCATGTAGAATGAAGACTCTACTGAACAGTGAATTTCTGTAAATTTAAGAAGGAGTTTCTGCTAGGTTGAGGTGGTAAATATCTCTTACTGGATGCACAGTTCTCAAGGTTGCAAGTGAATATTGTAGTAAGAAGGCCTGATTTAAAGAGGACACAGTGAAGATAGGTGATGGTGAATCACACCCTGCAAGGAGTCTGATAAGTATAACACAGAATGAAACCTGAAGTTCTATAATAAACTCAAAGAAACATTTGCAAGACATTATCCTTTGATGTACTACATGAAAAATAATATCTACTCTTAGAGAATTTTAATAGAGGACAAAGATGGACCTGAATGTAAAATGTTTCAGTTCTGATTCCCAGCTTTGCCTATTTCTTCAAAATGCATTGGAGCATTTCATTGGCGATTTCATTTAAACATTGTGATAGAGTCTGCACAGAAACACTGCAATTACACATTGCTATTTGTACTTTATTCATCTGTCTAATAACATTGTGTCCACGACCAATGCTTATCTGAAAATTGGAAAAATTCTTTCCAGGAAACCTAGGGCTATCTGTCAACAGGTTTATGTTAAAAAATTATGGCTACTCTCCAAACAGTATTTGTGAAAGCATTTATGGTCACCATGGTTTTATAAGCAGGTAGTTTTTACTAACTCCTAAAGATTATGCTTGGGAGGTCTTTAAGAAAAAAAGGTATAACTATTGCTAAGTGGAACAGGGGGTCAGTGACAATCTTTATTCCTCTATGGAGTAATACAAAATAATATCAGTGACTGTTTTAAGCAATATTTGGTTGGATGAGTATACACATGTTATGTGGAAACTATATTAGTTATTTTCCCAGCATCTTCCCTATCCCTCTTGGAACCACAGAGATTATTTCTGACTCCTTCCTACTTCTATAAAACACTCATTATTTTCACAGATTAATTAAATGCCAGAGTTAGAGAGCATCAGAGTTTATATTTTGCACTGAGCTCTGAAATAAAGTGAGAGGAGTGCTGTGCTTTCTTGTTTTGATGCTGAAATCACATGCCAATACAGCCTGTTACTGCTCCAGAGACTACAATGTTAAGAATGAAGCATGAGTCTTCTATACGGCAGAGCACAAGTGATAGAAAGTTCTCATGAAATTTCTCTTGCAGGTGACCACATTTTAGATTCTGTGTGATGTAAAAATAAAAATAAAAAAAACCCAACAAAAAAACCACACAAGGGATCTTGTTTATGAGCTATCACTTTTACCTGGGCTCATGAGAAAGGAAGAATTATTCTTCAGTTCATTTGATGGAGTTTGAAGACATTTCTCTGCTGTCCTGTGCAAATACGAAGTGCACACACATTTTATTTCTGGAATTGTCATCAAGTCTTACAAATCTGGCCATATGCAGAAACAACATGTAAAAAGCATAGCAAGTGAGTTCCATTCAATTCACCATACAAGGCAGACATTTTATTTTACTTTGAAAAGGGCCAAATGAGTGAAAATTATTACAGTAATTGTATTTTTTTGCTAAAATACTCTAATGTGTTAAAAATAATGTATAATGGTTACAGGATTCCCTGTCCCAACTGATGGCATTATAGGTTGATCACAGACTTAGAGAAAAGATAATTAAGTTAATATTGTATATAGTTTAGCTTCATAACCTTGTAAAAAGATTTCATAACAGCTGTTATAAGCTTTTATATGTCAGATGCAACCATGACTGTAGTCTTTTCAATGAGAAGAATGGAAAATCTTTTCCACCTATTTGCCCTTCTCTAAAGTTTATATTTAATTTTTTATGTGAGCTAAATACAACATTTCTGAAACGTTCACTTTATTTCTAAGTACAGGCAGTGAAGGCCCAGGAAGTGTCAGGAACTGTCTTGCAATTTCATACCAAAAGAAGTAAATGAAGAAACAATTTCTCATTATCTTCAAGATATAATAAGAAAAGTTAGACTTCCACATCTGGTTTTCTGCTTTTCTTAGTGAAATTCTGTAAAGTCTTTAATGCATCTTTGTTCTCCTTTGTGCAGCTGTTGCCAAAAAACAACCTCATTTCAAACTTGCATTGAAAATTCAATCAACAGTTAGCCTGATGGTAGTAGTGGACATCTTATTATGAGGTGGTATGTATTAGTATTAGCAGAGTAATGCTCAGAGCCATCACTACTGAAATAACAAGGGTTCATGAGCAGGGGATGGACTCGGGAAGATTCTGGAAAACCTACTCAGTAAATCTACATTTCTGTTGGCCCTAGACCCTCACTCATAGCAGTGCCCCATGGAAGCATTGTGGTGCTGTGTAATTTATGGCTGGAAAAGCACAGCAGGGAAGAAGAACTTTCAGTTGGGAACAACTTCACTGGCTGCTCCCACTGAAGATCATAGATGCAGAAGTAATGAGGGTGTAAAATCTGAGCTTCAGACATACAGTGTATGAAGAGAAATGAGGGACTTATATATGTTCATCACATTTAATCACAAGTAGGTTTTAAGGCTTAATGCACCCTAAACAATTGAAACCTTGAATAATAAAAGTCACAGATCTACAATGTAAATTTGACACAAGTGGCAAATTATATTTTGACAAAATAGTAATGCTGGTTTGAAGGAGTATTGGTAATTTTTTTCGTTATTAGCTCTATTAAGACAAATGAGATCTGTAGTTCAATAGCTGCATGCTCTTTGCTTTGATACTAATGCCATGATTTCTTTTGGTGAGATCTGTTAAACAAAATATTATGTTGAATTTGTCTTGGTCTTAATCCTTGCTTTCATATATTTCTAACTTACAGCTGGATTGTCTGTTAATTGGAGTGCTCTCCAAAAGACTGAATCAGTGAACATGATTGAATTTCATAAGAGAGAAATTTTTCCCATACTGTAACTTCAGTGAGGCATGGAATTTTGGAATGAGGATGAGACACTGAAATTACATCATCAGATGATTTTATAGCTATCCTTTGTAAAATAATAAAGAAGAAAATATAATATGCTATTTTTGAGAACTTTGAAAGCTAAATCTTATGTAAAAATAGGAAATTTTGGTAAAAAATAATAGAAGTAGTTAGAATATTATTGAACTTGAAAGTAACAGTAGATATATTGGTTAAAGCAAGAAGTGTCAGCCATATATCTCAGATAAGCTTTACATCTTTTCTAACAACCCAATTTGCAAACTCAAAAGTTTGAGTTACTTTTCTAAGTATCTTTCCGCTTGTGCAAGGATTCTGGCTGCACTATCCATAGTTTTCTGGTTTCTTCTTAAATTTTGCAGTACATTTATGGTGCAATTTGAGTTTTCAGCTCCAGAACAGTTTCCCAAACAGAACATGCAAAGAATTCTCTGCTAAGTCATCTAAACTGCACCCATTGAAGTTTAATAATTAATGTTTAATACTCTGGGGCTTTTTTTCATCAACCTGAAATGGCTTGTGCAGTGAAAGTTTCCATAATTTCTTTGATTAATATCCTAATATGGTTTTGCATTGATTATATTTTTATCAAATTCAAAATATATATTGCAATTGTGTTTTATTTTAGTAAAAAATTTTGACTTCTCTTGACTTGAAAAGTACTTCCGTTATTTTCATAATAACTCAGTTAAACACTATACTACGTAAAAATCCAAAGAGAAACTATATCTTGGAATGCTGTGTATGCACATATGTGTCTGTATGTGTGTATTATTTAAAAAGTGATTCTACAGGTGAGATTAAAGGAATAAAAGAAGAAATTTATAAAAAATAGAAAGATGGAATAAATGAGCTGAGAGAGAATATACTAAACCAGAACTGGAGTCAGTAGACTTCAGAATTAATCCAACCCTTACAACTGATTTAATCCTGTAATATGTAATTCAATTTGATTTAATTTGCTCATTTAATTTCTCAAAAGGACAGTTGGTTGTCTGAGGAAGGAGGTGGAAATCTGAGTTCTGTTTTTGACAGTACCCACATGATGTCAAGTAGGTCTTCCTTTTCCCTGTCTTTCTTGGCTTGGCATTTCTGTCTGTTTGTTCAACTATCATTTTCTGAAACAGAGGCACCCATCTCTCCAGGCCAACTTTGGACTGAATTCCAGTGGTCAATGAGACAGGAGGTAGGTCAGTCTGAGTAGAACCTCTGCAGATCTGGGTACTAGCCGTTTACGTCCATTAACTGCAAAACAACTAGTACCTGTTTGATACTGCAAGGTAGTTTCATAGATCATTTATATGGCTTTTAATAATATTGTAGCTGAGTTTAGCATTATTGATCACCTGCTGTGAGTTAACTATATTCCAGGTTAAAACAATCTTTTCTTTTTCTCCTGTTGCAACATACCTTTCTTTGTGATGATATTTGGTCAAGTTCTAGAACTGGAGAAAAAAATATCAATGTCTTTCTTTGGATATCCAGACTATAAAAGGATTCCAAATTGTATAAAATTGCATTTTAAAAAAAGGACAATAAATAACAATGCTATCAGATGCCTAGAAAGCAAATGCCTAAAGAGAAAATCATCAAAGCCTTATCAGACTGAATAAACCAAAAGCACTGACCAGTTCCATGGCTTTTGCTAAGACTTCCATGACAGAGATTTTTTTTCTGCCATTTTTATTTTAATAAATTCTATTGCCTATGTCAGCAATGTTTCCATCAGGATGGATATAAGTAATTATTGTTGGAAATATTGTCACCTCTTTTTTGTACCTGGAGAAACATTGGCTCTGGGTGTTGATATTTTCAACTCTCTGCTGATTTCTGACACTCCCGTGGGGAAGCAATCAATCAATTCCTTACTGAAAGGGAAGCTTTAGCCTATCTAACACAACAAGGAAATAGTAATGGGTTGACCAGGCAAGGAAGAGTAAATTAAAATGCAGTAGTGATGGGGAGAGAAGAATCCTGAGAAGATAGCTAAGCATTACAAAAAAATATTACAAAGCAGGAGGAAGTTGAAAATGAGTGAGAATCCTCATCACCTCCTTTTATTCTCATTTCATACATTATATTTCCTGGTATAGCTGGAAAATATTTGAATACACTGATAAATGCATTCTAAATAAATCACATGGGAAACTCTCTGAGGGATAACTTGAAGCTAGAAAAAGGAACAGTCTTTAAACTTGTATAGGTCAAACCATCTCATAGGAAAATTTAGGATGTTAGGAAATTGTACTAAGATGCTAGGAGATTACTGTAGCAAGAGATTTAAGTTGGAATTCTAAAAAGGAAAAAAAACAAACCAAAACCAAAAGCAAAACCCAAACTAATAATATTTTGTGAGTAAAAAACAATTTTGCAAGGAAAAAAGTAGCAATTTGCATTCTGGGAACACCCAATTGGCAATTTCTGCATGTAAATATAATTTTAACATTAACTTTTACTGATTTTAAATTGGTCCTTTGAAATGAATATGGAGGAAGCACTAAATGCACAGAATGGACAAGGATTATACCAGTGAAATGTTTAATTTACTAGAACTTTCAATTTCTGCCCTCTGGGATTATATTTAGTAATACAGTATTTCTAATCAAGAAAAAAGAAGAGTTTTATTTGTACATTTTTCTCTCCTTTTCTCCCCTCAAGTTGGGATAACAATTTTAACTAATAAAACTGGTATCAGAAATTCGAGAAAAAAAATGATACCTTGTGAAACACCTGGTAATTTGGTAGTATGCTTTTGCTTTTTGTTTTAAATTGCTTTTTCTTGCTTTTACAAATATAAGTTAAGGAACTGAAATGATAAAACAAAAAATTAAGTCTATGATGAAGTTTGTGAAGGTTCAAGATTTATATGTCCTTACTATTTTTTTGATTTCATTCTAATGTGCTGTCACAGAAAGGTAGGAAGCCCAAATAAATTCTCATAATTTTTTCATGATTCTTTAGCTTTTGGATATGTTTTTTTTCTGCACTGGTCAGTCACATTTTCCTTGTATTTATGTTTTAGACTAGCATCTTATTTTCTTGTGTCTGTTTACAATTTCAGCTTTTTCTGAACCTCCAATTTTCACTCAACATATTTTCTCAAAAGCTGAGCCTTTTTAATTATATATTTTCTCCATGGTTGTAGGATATAAGACTACATTGCCCTGCTATGTATTCAGCCTAACTCATTCACTACCTTCATAGCATTTGATCATATCATTCTTTGTATCTAATTGAGAGTATGTCCGTAAAGTTATTAGCCATCTTTCCTTCACAAAACCACAAATTATTGCTGTCAAATGAATGTGTGGAAGAGTATGACTGTCCAGCACTTGTTTCAAGGCTTAACAGCAAAACACTGTAAACTTTTCATGCTTCAGTGCTAATTGGATTTTGGCTGCAGAAAATCAGCAGAAGAGCCTGACCTGTGTGAGGTAACTAATCTTTGGTGCATATCTTGACGTTGGAAAATGTTATATCTGAACAAGAGAATACTCCATTTCCTCTAAAGTCTGTTTGATAACCTCAGTCAAAAGGAAGCAGATTTTTTTTTTTTTTACTAAGCTGTTTTCTTTTTTAGAATTTCTGAAACCTGCTGGTAGTTTAGATTTGTGCAGTAGTATTTCATGCATGGCTGATAGAGGTGCCACAAGACTGGGATTCAGTCAACATCACTGAAGGATTGGATCAGGCTGTTTTTAAATGGGTTTTCCTTCTGCTGACCATAGTTAATTATGGATCTTTTTTTAAGTGACTGCTAAGTACTGATAGCACAGTTACAGAAGAACATTACTAGGAATGATACCAAATGTTACGGTTGTGCAAATTCATGGCGTCTAATCCAGTGGTGGTGGTCTGTTGCTCTAGTTTAATTTTGAACTTGTGAACTGACATGCGTTGCTAAAATGGTTCAGTAAGGGAAATTATTTTGTTCTTTTAAATTGTTATTCAAGTTCTAAAAGAATTGTTGGGCTGAGAACCAAGTCCTTTACTTTGCTTTGCTTCAGTACGACAGTTTTGCAGCTTCGGTTTTAAGGGTGCACCAGAGGTGTACGAGAAGTATTCAGTTTTTGTAATCCATTCTCTTGTGACCAGAACTGTGACAAATGCAGTTTTCTATAAGAACATTTATTCTAAGAAACTAACTCTATCAGACACATGGCAAGTAGACCACAGTATATTCAACATGTGGTAGTAAATATATCTCTTCCTCCTGAGTTTGGCCACGTGGTTAGCGTTCTGTATCTTCCTTCAAGTTTCCATCCAGTTTTCCCACCTTAATGCAGCTGCAAAGTGATTGATAGATAAAATCCCGTCTTTGGAAGGTAAGCTATGCAAAAGTAAATGGATCATCACTATATGTCTGTTGTTCGGATACAAACTTCTCTCTGTTCATCCCTTACAGAAAAACTTTCAATGGTCATGTTTCTCTGCAATACTAGTTGATAAGATTAATTCTCTTTATTCCATTTCATTTCTCAGGGTGTTTCCAAAGAATGGCGCAAGTAATGGCAAGAAGAAAGAAGTTGGTGATTTTGCTTCCAGGACATACACGAATCCAGATAATGTTTGTGTAAAAAGCCCATGAAAAGAAAAACAACAAACTGTTAGAAGAAATAGATCAGTAAAGACAGAAAATATTAAAACCAAATATAAATTCCACTCTTTTCTCTGTTGTATACACACATGTAGATATATATAGATATAGATATAAATGATATAGAGATAGAGATAGATTAGATATAGATATAGATAGATTATAGATATAGATGATATAGATATAGATAGATATAGATATAGAGATAGAGATAGAGATAAAGATAGATATAGATAAGATGAAATAGATATAGATAGATATAGATGATTTAGATATAGATAGATATAGATGTAGATATAGATATAGATAGATATATACACACACTGTCTTGTGGCCCTGATGCTTTTCAGGAGATCTGCACTGGAAAGCAGCACAGACATAGTGAAGATGCACTGCACTTCTCATTGGGTGGCTACCTGCCCACTGGCACACATGGCAGATGAGGGAAGTAAGACACAAAAAGTTTTCATGAAAGGTCAAAGTTCTGGTATGACCAGGGCCCCGCTATCGCTGAGGTAAGAGTCAACCCCATGCATACAATGCAGTGAGTCTGAAGGATCTGCCATATACACAGGAAACTGGTGTATAAACAGGGGAAAAGGCAAGACTCTCTACAAGATGATTCAGAGTACTCTAGTTTATGTCTGTATAATCACCGTGTCAAAAACTTTATACAACTTATACAACTTTTGAAGCAGAATATATTGGGAAACAAGCACAAAAAGTAGTCTGAATGCTAGTCATTACTGCTGTTTCTCAAGCACTTGTGTTTTCAATCATTCAGTGCTTTTCTTTGAGAATTTCAAACTGAAAGGGTCAACAAGTCATGATCTCCAACTAAAAGGAATACATGATTTTATTTTACATTATTTAGTGTTATTTGATGGATATGTCACACTTTGGCTTGTTGTGCGTCTGTGACAGCACTGCAAAGGCAGAGACAACACTTTCAAATGGTATGAGATGTCACTAAATAATGCAACACCCTCCTTGTTTCTCTTGTAGCTTTGTATCTTTGGGATAAAGGGAAAAACAAACAATATTTTCCATGCTCTGGGAAAAAAGTGTAGGGATGCCAGCAAGGTACAGGCTCATGAAACAATCAGAAGAGACACAGATACACTCACCTGGGGAAAACTCTAGGAAATGGCTTCCCACCTTCCTCCCACAGAAAGGCTTCTCTTGAGTAAGTAAGCTTTTGCAGGTTGTTGTGGGTTATTTTTAGTTTTAGGAACACATTCAGCCTTATCAGTTTTAACTATAGTTTATATATGGACTGTAAAGTGAATCTCAAGGAAAATTGACTCAATTAAAGGGGAGAAAGCCCTTATGAAGAAGAAATAATGCATGAAAGAATTAAGACTTTGCATAAACAGAGTAGATATTCATGTTGATAGGGATAAGGAGGAATTGTAGTCATTTATTGCTTCAGCAAATCTTTCCATGAGGGTCTTTCAGGCAACCCCCCTCATTATTATCTGCTAGAGGAGGGAAGTTGCAATAAAATGTGTCTGAGTTGCTTCTTCCCAAAGTGAGGATGCAGCAGGGGAAAGCTCTTCCAGCCCCTGGATGGGAAGACAAATAAGCTTGATGAGACACTGGAAGGATGTAACATTGAGCTTTGTCCTTCTGTGATGGAAAAAGAACTCAGGAGATGCTGCTGAGTTTACAGCTAGCAGTGAGTTAAGAGTGCAGTGAACAAGCGGAAAGAGATTGATTTATAAATAAGTCTAGTTTCTATTGTGTTTGTTTTCATCGATTTACAAAACCAATTCTTTAGGCATATATACATACATTGTGAAGTATCTGGCTTTTCTGTTTGTTTAAAATAATTTTTTATCATCTTTGATCTCTGTGTGAGGAGTTGTCTTATTATGTTCACCTCAAAGTTCAGACTGCCTTTGATTCCCATCAGTGATGCATGATGTCTATCATCTTATAATGGAGCAATGTGGGACCCTGTCATATGTGGAAAGTAATTTTTCTTCTTTTCCCTCTCACTGTGTGAATGCTATACTTCTTTCTGGTCCCTAGTATATATGATACAAATGTCCTACAATGTGCATTGTTGCATTAACAATAATGTTTTTCCGAAGAAATAGTTCAAAGTCTTAACATCCAAGCCTGTGTCTTTATTCTTGGCACTAGACATCCAAGACCCCATCACTGATAAATCATGTGATCAAAAAGGTGGTTTTATTGTTTATTTATTATTTTATTTTATTTTACTCTTGAATGCTTAACATAACTCTTTGAATGCTCAGTGTCCATCTCTGTTAATTGAGGTTAAATACTTTTGTATAATAAATTTATTCAAGCAGCCTGCTTCCTCAGCAGTTTGTAGTAACATAGCGCATAACAGCAGTATGTTGTAGAATAATATTTTTAAAATTCAGTGCTATTCTGTCAATTAATGGAGAACTCAGAAGCAACAGATTCAAATGTTATCATCTGTTACCACTACAGCTGACTCTGGCTTAATCACTTTTAAGAACACAATCAATTTCATTTGGATTCAGAGCCTCAAGCCTGACCATGACGTCTATAATAAATTTTATGCTAGGAAGAACATACTTTTTTTGATATACCTGTCATCTGTCTTCCAGTCTTCTCCAACTGTTTTTTTGTCTGTAGGATTTATGAAATGCTTTGTGTACATCTCACAGTATCATAGTAAGTTAACAAAAAAGTCCTCAGCTTGAGGTCTTCAATATATAATAAAAAAAAAAAGACAAAAAAAAAAACCACAACAAAAAACCAAACCACAAAAAAAGACAAAAGAAAAAAAGGGTTTTGTGTGTGTATTTGAAAAAGACACAGAGTTTGTGTGTGTGAAGCAAAACTAAAATTCCTCAAATTTCCTTTAGGAATTTCTCATGGTATTATATCCAGAAGGCAGACAAGATGCTCACAAAAACAGTCAATGCTGTATTCCTTCCACCCTCACTCCATACCCTGAAGCAATATTGGTTTTGCAAGATGATTTTCCCTTAAAAAGAAATACTTTTTCAGGGTTATGTAGTTAGGTCTTTTGAAATCAGAATGTGGCTGCTTAGGCAACCATGACCATATTTTAAATTGCTTGATTATCTCTCTGTGGGGGATGACTGTTTTATTGCCTGAACTAATACAATTATTTTTCATTGCTCAATGCAATGCCTGTCACAAAAAAATAGATAAAAAAATAGATTGAGCTTGTTTTAAGTACATTTTGGTGATAATTATTTGAAGATACAAATGGGAATTGTGAGGCAGTACCCAAAAGACTTGAAATCTCACTTTTGAATAAATAGTTAGCACTTAAAATGCATTCAGGCTTCTAAGATTGTTAACTCTCTTTTGTGCTGTAGGCCATGTAGTCTAGAAACTATTTAATTGCAGCTATTTGCCATGGAATCAGTCTAGTTGCAATGTAGAAGAAAGAGCATAGATCACTCATCAGAGAATGTTTGCAACCAAAAAGAGTTGAATTATGCTGTAACTGAATTGTTCTGTAAAGAACCACATTTACCTCTAATTGAAATCCAGTAAATTAAATATGTGCACTTATGTGAATACATAAGCATGTTATACCTTCTCTTTTGCAATGGATGTACAATAATTTCCAGTAATAAAGGCAGGGTGACTCTATAGTCCAGGTAGAGATCTAAAAACTGTATTAGTTATGCATGCCTTGTCTAATGGAAATGGCTCTCCCTAATGTTTGTAAGTGTTCAATTTATTTTAATTCCCAATATCACAAAGAGTTTGCAATTGGAGTTTGAAAGGGAGCACTGCAGACCATATCTGTGATGAGGGCTGTTGTGCAATTCCACAAGGATTGATTAGACTACAGGAGGGTAACAAATATTCAACTTGGCATGAGGATGTTAATCTCCAAACAATTAAAAGAATTGATCTCAAGGACATATAAAGAATTTTACTGTGGGGTATGGCGCTGGAATTTTCTAAACTAAAAATTAAAATTGCTGCCCTTTGCAGAACATAGGCTACAGTTTGGTCTCCAATACTTCAACTTTATAATTTCCATCAAATCCTAGAATGGTTTCGGTTGGAATGGACCCTAAAGATCATCTGGTTCCAACCCCCTGCCACGGGCAGGGACACCTTCTACTAGACCAGGTTGCTCCAAGTGCCGTCCAACCCGACCTTGAACACTGCCAGGGATGGGTAGCCACAGCTTCTCTGGACAACCTGTGCCAGTGCCTCATCACCCTCACAAGGAAGAACTTCTGCCTAACCTAAATTTCCCCTCTGCCAGGTTAAAGCCATTTTCCCTTGTTTTGTTCCTGTAGGCCCTTGTCCAAAACTTTCTCCAGGTTTCTTGTAACCCCTTTAGGCACTGGAAGCTGCTTCCCAGAACCTTCTCTTCTCTAGACTGAACAACCCCAGCTCTCTCTGTCTTCACAGGAGAAGTGCTCCAGACCTCAGAGCATCTTCATGGCCCTTCTCTGGACTTTGGGCTTCTGTGGACATATTTCTCTTAACCTAAAATATGAGAATATGTTAAAATACTCCTTACTAATAAGGAATTACAGAAGAAAAAGAGCATGAACCTTTCATTTGCAACAAACTTTTGGTTTTGTTACTCTTACTGACTTTTCCTTTTTTTACTGCATCCCATTATCAAATCCCTGTTTGGCTGTTTATACATATGTTTATTTTCTTTTTTTTTCATGTATTTTTGCCACTCTGCATCTTTAGTTTCCTGAAGTTAATATAGATAGAAGTGTTTTTTATTAGTTGCCAAAATTAGAAAGTTCACTGCAGAGCA